>NC_058087.1:189796087-190162175 GCF_014858855.1 Bufo gargarizans
ATCAACTTGCAGGATGACAGGCCAAACTGGATGGACAAATGTCTTTTTTCGGCCTTGTGTACTATGTTACTATGTTACTCTTCACAACAGTTGGCCAGATCAAGAACACTCTCCAGGAGGTAGGTGTGTGTGTGTGTTAAAGTCAACAATCAAGAGAAGACTTCGCCAGAGTGAATACAGAGGGTTCACCACAAGAGGTAAACCATTGGTGAGCCTCAAAAACAGGAAGGCCAGATTAGAGTTTGCCAAACGACATCTAAAAAAGCCTTCACAGTTCTGGAACAACATCCTATGGACAGATGAGACCAAGATAAACTTGTACCAGTGTGATGGGAAGAGAAGAGTATGGAGAAGGAAAGGAACTGCTCATGATCCTAAGCATACCACCTCATCAGTGAAGCATGGTGGTGGTAGTGTCATGGCGTGGGCATGTATGGCTGCCAATAGAACTGGTTCTCTTGTATTTATTGATGATGTGACTGCTGACAAAAGCCGCAGGATGAATTCTGAAGTGTTTCGGGCAATATTATCTGCTCATATTCAGCCAAATGCTTCAGCACTCATTGGACGGCGCTTCACAGTACAGATGGACAATGACCCAAAGCATACTGCAAAAGCAACCACTTGCTGAAGACAAAACTGAAGGGAAAATGCCCCAAGAACAAGCAGGAGCTGAAGACAGTTGCAGTAGAGGCCTGGCAGAGCGTCACCAGGGATGGAACCAGCGTCTGGTGATGTCTATGCGTTCCAGACTTCAGGCTGTAATTGACTGCAAAGTATTTGCAACCAAGTATTAAAAAGTGAAAGTTTGATTTATGATTATTATTCTGTCCCATTACTTTTGGTCCCTTAACAAGTGGGAGGCACAGATGCAAACTGCTGTAATTCCTGCACCGTTCACCTGATGTGGATGTAAATACCTCACATTACAGCTGACAGTCTGCAGGTAAAGCTGACAGTCTGCAGGGAAAGCTGACAGTCTGCAGGTAAAGCTGACAGTCTGCAGGTAAAGCTGACAGTCTGCGGGTAAAGCTGACAGTCTGCAGGTAAAGCATGTCTTGTTGTTGTTTGTTTCATTTCACATCCATTGTGGTGGGGAATAGAGCCAGAAATGTTAGAATTGTGTTGATGTCCCAATATTTATGGACCTGACTGTATTTGATAGTATGAAAGATTGTAGCTAATGGCAGGAGAAGGGTCGGTTTAGTTAGTGTTGTACCATGCATTACTTTCCTGCAGCCAGAAGCTAATCATCCACTAATGCTCTGTTTGCATTACATATCAACATTTAAAGCTACAGTACTCCTTTTCCTAATTCATAGGTATAATTTGCAGCCCAATTCACATGGTTGCACTGGCAATATAATGGCTGCATGCTGTTGGATTCTTTCTGGTCCCTCTTCCTCTCTAATGCTGCCATTGGCTGGTATAACATATGAGCCAATCGCAGAGCTAGCAGGGGATGACAAACACTGTGGGTAATCGGTGCTTTCCATCTCAAAACCAATTTTTCCTCACAGTTAGGAAGACTTGTTGTCCATATTAACCAATCCGATTCCAGTTCTCAGTCTTCCAAGGCTCCATGAAAAGTAAAAACAACAACCTAATTTGCCGCTATGACTGTAATTTTTTGATCTGAGGGACTATGACTACTGTGAACCTTAAATCGTAAAGAATCGCATCCTTAAATCACAAGGGCAGATGACAATAAATATCTTGAGGAACTGCATGGGCAGAACGATCGACTTCATATTATCGTAACAGAGCCTAACTAACAAGATGAGTCCAAAATAAGTATGAGGATCCACATTTATAACTTCTTTAGAACTTTCTTCTTTTCTAACTTACTTATACAACTAAACATCTCAGATGGGAAAAGCAAGTGAGATTAATTCCCAAATTATTACTCTTTGTCCTTGGAGATGAGAGTTCACGAGATGTTAAATCAGTTCACCTCCACTGCACTGAATATATATCTGTATGTCTCTGCTTAGTGTTCAGTTACTTCAAGTAATACTCAGAGGTATGATTCATTGTTCATTGAGTTAACAGCTGGAAGATCAGATGGCAGGGCTGCAGATTTGTAGAATAAGGTGATCAGAGTCCTCATCTCTTGCGTTTGATGGATCAACTTGCAGGAGAACAGGCTGAACTGGATGGACAGATGTCTTTTTTAGGCCTCATAGACTATGTTACTATGACATATAGCAAACACTCACCATAGCATTAGTGTAAGTACCTAATCGCCATAATCATCTCGATGTGGTCATCAATGCCAAGTAAATCTTAGATTTTTTTCAGATTTCAGGACATCGATATTCAGGACAAAAATGATGTTTTTACTGGCACCAATGATTTGTAAGGTTCTTGCTTCCTTAAGAGCCTGACTATGGTTTGAGTTTATACGAATCGAATGCCATTTTCTTCTAAACACAGAGAATTAACAACCTCTAAAAGAAAGAACCTTCTGATGAATCCTTCATGACAGCTCAGGTAAAAATACATTTTTTTGTAATAAATATTGATCCATTGATCTGGTTCCAGCATCAGCTGTGCCCCACTAGATGAGTGTATCAGCTACTTCTCCGATTACTCACTATACTGCCTCAATGCTATGGCTTACGAGGTGCTTCTCTCATGACCTAAATTTAAGGGGTCAAGTCATGGCATTATAGAAATCAGGCCACTGTAAAAATGTACCTCATGTTCAGGAATTGCACCAATAAGGGTCGACTTCTCCCCTAAACTTTCGGACAATTCTTTAAAATGAGAGTGCCCTAGAGAAGAAGCAGGACAAGTATTGTTTTTATACATGGCCTCCATAGTGTTCATGTTCTTACACGGGTGGTATCCACTGTATATTTGAAAAAAAAAAAAATTATGGCACAGGGGTAAACTGACTTCACAGGCATTAAAGAAGGGTAGACAGAGTCCCTTGTTGTAGGACAGTAGTCACGTGTCGACCTCATGTCATGAGGTGGTAAAACACCTCAACTCTGAACAGGGGACACACCTTTAAGCCTATTTTTTGACACAAACCTTTTTAAAGATGACATTTCAATTTCATTTAAAATGAACACAAATATTTGGGGACTACTATAAAGAGTCTCTACTGCAATATTTTTATCCAGTTCCATCAAATTACATCCGAATAGGAGGTCCACACTCACTGGGCTCCATCATAAAATATCATCCTAATGTACGCACTCTGTCTCCACCAAATGTCTATCACCGATTTCCTGCTTGTACAGTTTATAAGAAACATTTTGAAAACCAATAAATATATATTTTTTTCCTTTTCATGTGTCCTCATCATATCACCACAGTATGTGACATTGACCATAAACCTCTTTCCTTCTTAAATTATTATAAGAAGAGGACATGAAATCATCATCGCTGGTAATCATTGATTGTGGAGCTTAATCATTTCTATTCTGCTTTGGTGTCAGTGATCTCGTAGCTTTATCATTTGGGCTCTCGGTTTTGTTTTTTGTATATTTTTTATATATTTTTTTCTGGGTGATGGACAATCAGACATATCCTCAGGCTTTTTATGTTTTGGCATTTTCGAATAAACCAGAATCGAAACCATTTATTATCATTGGATTTCTTCTGTTATATCTGACTGGGCTCCTTATGAATGGGGCTATTATTATGGCGGTATATCAGAGTGCAGAATTACACACCCCAATGTACCTACTCCTCTCCAATCTCTCTATTCTTGATATTATTTATGCATCAGGCACGGTCCCGAGTCTGCTCCACATGCTAGTGTCTGGAGATTATAAATTTCCGTTCAAACATTGCTTCGCTCAGATGTACATTTATTGGGGTAGTGGTTGTACAGAAGACTGTCTTTTGTTCATTATGGCTTATGACCGCTACGTGGCTATCTGTAGACCCTTACACTATCACCAAATATTCAGTAGGAAACACTGCATCCAACTTGTAGCTTTCATTTGGCTATTTGGATTCTTAGGTTCTTCCCTAGCTACCTTCTCAACGTTGACGCTGTCCTTCTGCTACCCATATGAAATGCAACGATACGTCTGTGACGCCAAAACATTCATGGACCTTGCTTGTGGAAGTACAATAATATTTTATACAGTGATTTACATAGAAATGTTGATTTTTGGATTTTGTCCATTTATTAGCAGTTCAATGTCTTATATAAAAATTATCACTACCATTGTACAGATTCAGTCTCGTGATGGAAGGAAAAAAGCCTTCTCCACCTGCTCATCTCATCTCATAGTCCTCACCATGTTTTATGGGACTGCATTATTTGTGTACTTGATTACAATTCCTGAGCACTACAAGAGCGTAGAGATAATTTTAACAGTAATGTACACGGCAGTTACACCTACTGCGAACCCTCTGGTCTATAGTCTACAGAATAAAGATGTAAATCGTGCACTAAAGAGGTTAATATGGGCAAATGATAAACATGACAATTCTGGAGCAGGTAAACGTGATAAATAATATAATAAATGAACTGGAAAGATAAAATAAGCCCTGGGCAGCCAAACACCCACATAGGCACCACAACTCTATTGAAGGACATGAAGTGGCATTACCCTATCCTGTGGGCAAACAACGACGGCAGCCAGCTACCGCAAGAATAGTTCCATCTTTCTCTTGGTCACCCTTTTAGTAACCAGACCACATTCACGGTATCTTTCTCATCAATAACAGAATGCGTTGCCAGGAAATAACTTTACATGCCCAGCAATACGGTGGTGCACAAGCTTATTTGCCACCTGGCCAAGTTGCTGGTGGTGCAGTTGCTGCTGTACCATTTAGTAGAGTCTGCTACCTTTAGGAAGCTGATGGCATGTGCTCTGCCTCTTAGCTGCCTAGCTGCCATTATTTATCCCAAAAAGCCATTCTTTACTTGTACTCTCAGGGAAGGCAAAAAAAAACCCTGTGAGGTAGAAGCCAATTTTCCCCACTTTAGGGGAATAAAAAACTTAATTCCTGACTCCAATCAGGAATCAGAATAACTGCCTGGATCAACGACCCCTCTCTAGTAGCTATAGCCTGTAATATTATTACACTCCAGAGATACATCCACGCCCCTCTTGAATTCCTTTATTGTACTCCCCATCACCACCTCCTCAGGCAGAGAGCTCCATAGTCTCACTGCTCTTACCGTAAAGAATCCTCTTCTATGTTTGTGTACAAACCTTCTTTCCTCCATACGCAGAGGATGTCCCCTCGTCACAGTCACAGTCCTGGTAATGAATAGATGATGAGATAGATCTCTGTACTGACCCCTGATATATTTATACATAGTAATTAGATCTCCCCTCAGTTGTCTTTTTTCTAAAGTGAATAACCCTAATTTTGATAATCTTTCAGGGTACTGTAGTTGCCCCATTCCAGTTATTACTTTAGTTGCCCTCCTCTGGACCTTCTCCAGCTCTGCTCTGTGGGCTGCTCCTTGCGATTTTCACTATGCAGCAAGGTGCATGCCACAGTGCACAACTTGAGCAGCTGTTATGGGCAAAGATAGTATATATGTGTCATGATCCACTTGGTCAATGTTTTTTGTGGCAGTGGCGATGCAGCACCCCAAAAAAGCCAAGTCCTTTTGATCCCCCACAATTGTGTTGCCTGCCTCCTGCACCAGGCACTTACTTCCACCTCCTCTTCCATTGACACGCTCCCATTCCCAACAGCAGCAGGGTAGAGCACTCCCACCCCTTCCTGTCACATGTGTCAAGTCAAGTGTTGTCATGCCTCCAACTGGGCAAGGTGGTCAGCGACAATGGCTGCAACATTGTCGCCTGGGGAAAATAACCCATGCTCCCTGCATGATGCACGTCATTAACCTACAGACGTGGACAAAATTGTTGGTACCCTTTGGTCAATGAAAGAAAAAGTCACAATGGTCACAGAAATAACTTTAATCTGACAAAAGTAATAATAAATTAAAATTCTATAAATGTTAACCAATGAAAGTCAGACATTGTTTTTCAACCATGCTTCAACAGAATTATGTAAAAAAATAAACTCATGAAACAGGCATGGACAAAAATGATGGTACCCCTAACTTAATATTTTGTTGCGCAACCTTTTGAGGCAATCACTGCAATCAAACGCTTCCTGTAACTGTCAATGAGACATCTGCACCTCTCAGCAGGTATTTTGGCCCACTCCTCATGAGCAAACTGCTCCAGTTGTGTCCGGTTTGAAGGGTGCCTTTTCCAGACTGCATGTTTCAGCTCCTTCCAAAGATGCTCAATAGGATTGAGGTCAGGGCTCATAGAAGGCCACTTTAGAATAGTCCAATTTTTTCCTCTTAGCCATTCTTGGGTGTTTTTAGCGGTGTGTTTTGGGTCATTGTCCTGTTGCAAGACCCATGACCTGCGACTGAGACCAAGCTTTCTGACACTGGCTAGTACATTTCTCTCTAGAATTCCTTGATAGTCTTGAGATTTCATTGTACCCTGCACAGATTCAAGACACCCTGTGCCAGACGCAGCAAAGCAGCCCCAGAACATAACAGAGCCTCCTCCATGTTTCACAGTAGGGACAGTGTTCTTTTCTTGATATGCTTCATTTTTTCGTCTGTGAACATACAGCTGATGTGCCTTGGCAAAAACTTCGATTTTTGTCTCATCTGTCCACAGGACATTCTCCCAGAAGCTTTGTGGCTTGTCAACATGTAGTTTGGCATATTCCAGTCTTGCTTTTTTATGATTCGTTTTCAACAATGGTGTCCTCCTTGGTCGTCTCCCATGTAGTCCACTTTGGCTCAAACAACGACGGATGGTGCGATCTGACACTGATGTTCCTTGAGCATGAAGTTCACCTTGAATCTCTTTAGAAGTCTTTCTAGGCTCTTTTGTTACCATTCGGATTATCCGTCTCTTAGATTTGTCATCAATTTTCCTCCTGCGGCCACGTCCAGGGAGGTTGGCTACAGTCCCATGGATCTTAAACTTATGAATAATATGTGCAACTGTACTCACAGGAACATCTAGTTGCTTGGAGATGGTCTTATAGCCTTTACCTTTAACATGCTTGTCTATAATTTTCTTTCTGATCTCTTGAGACAGCTCTTTCCTTTGCTTCCTCTGGTCCATGTCGAGTGTGGTACACACCATATCACCAAACAACACAGTGATTACCTGGAGCCATATATATAGGCCCAATGGCTGATTACAAGGTTGTAGACACCTGTGATGCTAATTAGTGGACACACCTTGAATTAACATGTCCCTTTGGTCACATTATGTTCTGTGTTTTCTAGGGGTACCATCATTTTTGTCCATGCCTGTTTCATGAGTTTATTTTTTTACATAATTCTGTTGAAGCATGGTTGAAAAACAATGTCTGACTTTCATTGGTTAACATTTATAGAATTTTAATTTATTATTACTTTTGTCAGATTAAAGTTATTTCTGTGACCATTGTGACTTTTTCTTTCATTGACCAAAGGGTACCAACAATTTTGTCCACGTCTGTAGTTGTGTAACACTGTTTAAAAATTACACTGGCTTGGGCAAGGTGCTAACAATGTTCAGGAGACTGTCCTTGCATTTCAGAAATTCTTACATAGACAGGAACACTGTCCAGGACCTACAGCTGTCAGGTTATATAAAGACCAAATGCTTTATATATAAAAAAAACAACAAATGGATCAAAAGAAAAATTATTCTCATGCTATTGATTCGTAAGATGGACATAAACATCTCCAAGAGTCTTCTGTTTATTTAACTACGTGGTGTTGCGATGGAGAAAGCATGCCAATAAAACAAGTCCTCTCCATCTGGAGACGAATCCTGTCAAGATTCATGTAAGTGCGGTATGGGCTGCTCATCGACCAAGATACTTCTGGGGGAACCTGCCTGGCATGAACAGGCCTCCAGTAGCTACAGACAATGAGCAGACAAAGCTTAAAGATAGCTTGGAGCCCGGAAGAGTCGCAAAGTTACTCGTGATTCAAACAAAATTAAAAAGGGGGCATCCTGTGGTGCACAAAGATGGAGAGGGTCTTCGGATTCCCCTGCACTATACGGATGTCTCAGAAATGAACCTCTGCTCCCGACAGCTGCTCCTTGGAAGGTCATAGAGAGTCCTGGTCATCCAGCATCTATTTGCCCCTCTGAAGGATTATTTTGAAAGTGTGTAGAAGCCGACATGGGGCCCCCACAGTGCAGATTTATCATGGAGACACCAGATTTTACAATATTAAATTATTTTTTTGTGCATTAGCAATACTGATGGATTATTGACCAAATGCTGACCGAGTGAAGGCGGATGCTCCACAGACAAGATCCGTTTTTTGTGGGTTATTGTTCTGACGGATCAGAGGAAGGGCAAAATAATCAGTGACATCAACACACACTTACTGCTGACACCCTGTCCACTCTTTCGGGAGGCTCTACTTGTATAAGTGTTTAATAGAACAGGTTCTGTAAGACATCTTTTTTGTATCCGCTGACGACGGTGTAAAAGGAGTGCGCTTCTTCTTGACGCTAACATAGACCTGTAAGGCTGCGTTCATACTTGAGTTATTTGGTCAGTTTTGGCCCTGTGACTGCCCAAATAAGTGAAGTGTGCAGTGATTCTAATAGCGACGCCTGTCATCTGCATGTCATACTGACTACCAGTATTATTTCACTACCACAGCAGACTCCCTATGCGTGTTACTGCAAGGCACATTGTTCTACACTCATATAAAGGCTCTATGCAGCCCGGAAATAGCCATTTTTTTATGGAGATTCGTCTCGAATATATTCGGATCAAATCCAATTTTTCTCCGTAAAATTCGGCTAACCGGCCGAATTGAATTTTTGAGAAATTCGCTCATCTCTACTGATCACATAATGATGTCGCTGACTAGAACCTTAAATGCATTGTCAACGGGCCCACTGCTAGGTAGGAGCCTCCACCTAGCTTCACCCATGGAGAGCCCGGTACTTCACCAATTCAGAAAAAAAAGCCTATTCCATGCCCGATTCGATGCAGGGCAAAGGAGAGCATATGAGCATGAAATGCTCCAATGTGCATATTCGAGGGGCTGCCTGTGTGAAAACGGGGATATGTCTGGTTTCAGCTCTGAACAAGGACAATGCATTTAAGGTTCTAGTCAGCGACATCATTATGCGATCAGTAGAGATGAGCGAATTTCTCAAAAATTCAATTCGGCCGGTTAGCCGAATTTTACGGAAAAAAATTGGATTCGATCCGAATATATTCCAGACGAATCTCGATAAAAAATGGCTATTTCCGGGCTCCATAGAGCCTTTATATGGGTAAAATTATTTAACCCCCTACATTTGGAGACAACTTTATATTTTCCCTGAATATGAGGTCTTAATTTTCAGGATTAGCTCTAGATCTGTAGATTTATTTAAAGGTATGTAGCATTTTATTTATTTTATAGAGAAACGACATAAAGATCGCAAAATAAACAATGTTTTTCCTGTTTTTTCTGCTATCATTTACTAATCTTTATGCATGGGCCTCGAATTGAAGGGGTATTTTAGGTTAAGGGTTAAAGAAGACTAAAAATGATTTTCAGCCTCCAGTGAAAGGACGACCATTATTATCACCATTTGAAGTGGAGATCATGGACAGTAGAGTCAATGCTATATCGAGATCAAGTCAAGCAAAAGTGGATATACAAGCAAATATTGTATTCCCACCCAACTTTCAAAGTGGATATCCCTATCAGATATGAAGAATTAAGCCTTGTTCTCTACCACAGCCGCAACAAAGCATGAATCCTTGGGAAAAAATATTGTGCAACCTCAGTGGGGTGCTATTCTATGGAGAACTAGTTCTTTTTTTTCCACTCCATAACATAAGTGGTGGGGCACATGAGTAGAATCTAGACCCCTATGACAAGCTGTATAAGGGTAGGTTCTGATGCATCCCCTACTTCATACATGGGGTGTAACTCAGGAATCAGGTCCCTGAAAAAATAATGCAACAATAGGGTTGTTTCAAATTCTTATCACTGCAAAAGCTTAGCCTTATTAAAGTGTTGGTTTTAATAAATATTATTACAAATACTCAAAAATTAAAAAAGCGAAATACATTCCAAAACATCATGCAGGAAGCCATGTGATTATCCAAGGCAATGAAAGAAAACTGTCTACTACTCACACACACTTACAGGTCAGTGGCCCAGGAGGTAGATCCAGCAGACCCACTGGTGTACACAGACAAAAAGTTTTGATTGAGGCTTAATAGTCAGGATTAGTCTCAACAGTATCCAGAATACAGATGTCCCGAACTATCGCCGGCGAACAGTTCCCATTGAACATCGCTTGTTCGCATTCGCCGCGGCGGGCAAACATATGCGATGTTCGGACTGCCCCCTATACATCATCATTAAGCAAACTTTGACCCTGTACCTCACAGTCAGCAGACACATTCCAGCCAATCAGCAGCAGACCCTCCCTCCCAGACCCTCCCACCGCCTATCAAAAAGCAAGGACAGCATCCATCTTAGATTCATTCTGAAGCTGCAGTGTTAGTGACAGCAGGGAGAGTGCAGCTGCTGCTGATTTAATAGGGAAATCGTTAGCTAGGCCAGTGTTCTGTGTCCACTCCAGTCCTCAAAGACTCATCTGATCTGCTGTAAGGACAGCGTCCTGACAGCACCCCAAAAAGCCATTTTTAGGGCTAGTACATCAGTCTGCTTTTTTTTAGTTTTTTATATATATATATATATATATATATTGCAGTTGCCTGCCAGTGTGTGTCAGGCCAACAGAGTGTACTGTGCCCACTGCCAGTGCCCGCCACTCATATCTGGTGGCACAGTACCTTGCAGATAAAAAAGCAAAACAAATTTTTCTCTGTAATATAATTGCAGTTGCCTGCCAGTGTGTGTCAGGCCCAGAGAGTGTACTGTGCCCACTGCAAGTGCCCACCACTCATATCTGGTGGCACAGTACCTTGCAGACAAAAAAGCAATACAATTGCAGTTGCCTGCCAGTGCCTGCCAGTGTGTGTCAGGCCCACAGAGTGTACTGTGCCCACTGCCAGTGCCCACCACTCATATCTGGTGGCACAGTACCTTGCAGATAAAAAAGCAATACAATTTTTTCTCTGTAATATAATTGCAATTGCCTGCCAGTGTGTGTCAGGCCCACAGATTGTACTGTGCCCACTGCCCATCACCACTCATATTGGGTGGCACAGTATCTTGCACGCATAGTACCACTAATCTAAAAAAAAAGGACAGGCAGAGGCAGGCCACCCCGCAGGGGCCATCATGGTCGTGGTGCTGTGATTTCCTCTGACCCTAGAATAATGCCCAGTGTTCAGAGGCCACGTACCCTGAACTCGAAAAGTTCTGAGGACATAGTTGACTGGCTAACACAGGACACCCAATCTTCAACAGCTTCCTCTCGGAACCTTGACGCACCATCCTCCTCCAGCTCAGCTTCGGGCACCTCTCAAGTTACCACTCGCCCGCCCACCGCCACCACCAACACTAGCACCACAGCCTCTTCACTTGATCTGTCATGACTTATTTACACATCAGTTGGAAGAAATGAGTTATGCGCAACCATTATTGCCAGAGGATGTAGATAACAGGGATATGTCTGAGTCAGGCAGCATTACACACATGGACGTACAGTGGGATGATGATGTTGTACCCGATGCTGCTTCCTTTGCTGAGTTGTCAGATACAAGTGAAGCGGTTGATGATGACGATGTGTCCGTGGATGTCACGTGGGTGCCCGCTCAAAGATAAGAAGAACAGGGGGAAAGTTCAGCTGGGGAGACAGAGAGGAGGAGGAGACGAGTTGAAAGCAGGGGGAGGTTGTCGCAAGGAGCTAGTGGCACAGTCAGACAGCATGTATCGGCACCCGGGGTCAGCCAGACAGCACACCAATCAACGCATGCTGTTGCCACCACCAGAATGCCGTCATTGCAAAGCTCAGCAGTGTGGCATTTTTTTGTGTGTCTGTCTCTGATAACAGCGATGCCATTTGCAACCTGTGCCAAAAGAAGCTGAGTCGTGGGAAGTCCAACACCCACCTAGGTACAACTGCTTTGTGAAGGCACATGATCTCCCATCACAAACGCCCATGGGATCAACACATTATGAGTACAAGCAGCACACAAACTCAAAGCCACCATCCTCCTCCTGGTCCAGCATCTTCAGCCACGTCAACCACTGCTGTCCTCCTTGCCCCCTCTCAACCACCCGCCACTCCACCTCTCACCTTCAGCAGTTCCTGCTCATCTGCCCACAGTCAGGTGTCTGTCAAGGAAATGTTTGAGCATAAGAAGCCAATGTCACAGAGTCACCCCCTTGCCCGGCGTCTGACAGCTGGCTTGTCAGAACTATTAGCCCGCCCAGCTTTTACCATACAAGCTGGTGGAGTCTGAGGCCTTTAAAAAAATTATAGCTATTGGGACACTGCAGTGAAAAGTACCCGTCCGAATTTTTTTTCACAAAAGGCAATCCCCAACCTGTACTCTATTGTGGAAAAGGAAGTCATGGCATGTCTGGCACACAGTGTTGGGGCAAGGGTCCATCTGACAACTGATACCTGATCTGCAAAGCACGGTCAGGGCAGGTATATCACGTACACTGCGCATTGGGTAAACCTGCTGACGGCTGCCAAGCATGGAATGCGTGGCTCTGCAGAAGAGTTGGTGACACCGCCACGACTTGCAGGCAGGCCTGCTGCCACCTCCTCTACTCCTCCTACTCCATCCTCTTCGCTAACCTCCTCGGCTGAGTCCTCTTCTGCTGCTGCGTCTTGCTCCACATCAACTGCACCCCCCCAGCTCCCCAGGGGCTATTCCACATCCCGGATACGACAGTGTCACGCCGTCTTGGGGTCTACTTGCCTTAAAGCAGAGAGTCACACCAGACCAGCACTCCTGTCCGCCCTGAACGCACAGGTGGATCAGTGGCTGACTCCGCACCAACTGGAGATCGGCAAAGTGGTGTGTGACAACCGAAGCAATTTGTTGGCAGCATTGAATTTGGGCAAGTTGACACATTGTGTTGAATCTGATCGTACAACGCTTTGTGCATAAGTACCCAGGCTTACAGGACGACCTCAAGCAGGCCAGAAAGGTGTGTGGCCATTTCAGGCGTTCCTACACGGCCATGGCGCACTTTTCAGATATTTAGCGGCGAAACAACATGCCAGTGAGGCGCTTCATTTGCGACAGCCCGACTCGTTGGAATTCAACACTCCTAATGTTTGACCGCCTGTTCCAACAAGAAAAAGCCGCCAACGAGTGTTTGTATGACCGGGGTGCTAGGACAGCCTCTGCGGAGCTGGGAATTTTTTTGCCACATTACTGGACGCTCATGCGCAATGCCTGTAGGCTCATGCGCAATGCCTGTAGGCTCATGCGTCCTTTTAAGGAGGTGACAAACCTAGTCAGTCGCACCGAAGGTACCATCAGCGACATCGTCCCATTTGTTTTCTTCCTGGAGCGTGCCCTGCAAAGAGTGCTGAATCAGGCCTTAGATGAGCGTGAAGAGGAAGAGTTGTGGTCACCATCACCACCAGAAACAGACTTATCAGCATCGCTTGCTGGACCTGCGGCAACGCTGGAAGAGTCTGAGGAAGAGGAGTCAGAGGAGGAATGTGGCTTTGAGGAGGAGGAAGACCAACCATAGCAGGCATCCCAGGCTGCTCGTTGTCACCTATCTGGTACCCGTGGTGTTGTACGTGGCTGGGGGGAAGAACAGACCTTTAATGAGATCAGTGAGGATGAGGAACGGGACATGAGTAGCTCTGCATCCAACCTTGTGCAAATGGGGTCTTTCATGCTGTCATGCCTGTTTGGGGACCCTCATATAAAAAGGCAAACAACCTGTACTGGGTGGCCACTCTACTAGACCCCGGGTATAAGCAGAAAGTGGCTGAAATGTTACCGAATTACCGGAAGTCGGAAAGGATGCAGCAGTTCCAAAATAAGTTAAAAAGTATGCTTTACACAGCTTATAAGGGGGATGTCACAGCACAACGGGAATCTAACAGGGGAAGAGGTGAAAGTAATCCTCCTCCTCCCACGACCACGCCGGCAAGGACAGGGCGCTTTACAGACGTGTTGTTGATGGAGGACATTCAGAGCTTTTTAAGTCCTACGCATCGCCACAGCCCTTCGGGGTCCCCCCTTAGAGAATGACTCGACCGACAGATAGCAGACTACCTCGCCTTAACTGCAGATATCGACACTCTGAGGAGCAATGAACCCCTTGACTACTGGGTGTGCAGGCTTGACCTGTGGCCTGAGCTATCCCAGTTTGCCTGCCCCGATTCAAATGTCCTGTCAGAAAGGACCTTCAGCGCAGCAGGAGGTATTGTCACTGAGAAGAGAAGTCGCCTAGGTCAAAAAAGTCTAGATTACCTCACCTTTATTAAGATGAATGAGGCATGGATCCCGAAGGAACTGACAGTGGGGGATGCATTTGACTAAAAAAGGCCTGATGAGATGCCTTGGGCTAAAAATGGTCCACACGCTGCTGTATTTAATCTCTGCATGCCAGATGACTTGCGTGACTTCTCCGCCACCAACTAGGGTTCAAGCCACAATGTTTTAGTGCACTTTCTGCCTGGAAAACAATACCAAATTTTTCAGGCATGTGTACATGCCTAATTTTTCTGGCCTCTGGTGCTGCACTGTGGCTGCAAAAAACAAAACAAAAAAAAGGCACATACAAGTGTCAATTCCCCTTCGTGATCGTTACCTTGTTGTGGTGAAGGGGCTTGCGTATCACAATGAAGCTATCACCTCTATGAGTGTGTTGGCAATGGCAATGTTGGCACACCCCAGATGATAAGGTCGTTGCTTCATTGTGAACAGACCAAAAGCGATCGGCTGGATAATTTTGCATAGAAAAAACATTCATTTTCTTTGTGATCATCTAAGGTGATCATTAAAGCCTACTAGGCCAACAATGGGCCCGCACTGCAGAATCATTGTTTTCTGGGTTACTTAACTGTCACTGAACTACCTCAGCATGACCATAGGCTTTGAAAAACCGCCATCGCCTGCAATCTCCCAAACGTGCGCACAAGCACAGTCATCACTACACCAAGATTGACGCATAGAGGAATAAAATTTATGTCATGAGCGTGTCAACTATTGACAACTCTTTACGGTTGTCTAAAATCTATTCGATACACGTCCCCTGATAGGGGACGTAACAGGGATTAAACTGATAAGAATAGTACTACTTAACATACCATTCATATAGGGTGGCACAGTACATTGCACGGTGCACGCGCAGTGCCCCAAATTGGAAGTAAGAGGACCAACCAAGCATCTTTTTCCATCTCCCGGTTCCTAAAATCTATTACATAGACCGTCCCCTTATAGGGGATGTAACAGGGATCAAACTGATAGGAATAGTACTACTCAACATACCACTCATATAGGGTAGCACAGTACATTGCACGACGCACGCGCAGTGCCCCAAATTGGAAGTAGGAGGACCGACCAAGCATCTTTTTCCATCTCCGGGTTCCTAAAATCTATCCCATACACCGGCCCCTTATAGGGGACGTATCAGGGATTAAACTGATAAGAATAGTACTACTTAACATACCACTCAGATCGGGTAGCACAGTACATTGCACGGCGCACGCGCCGTGCCCCAAATTGGAAGTAAGAGGACCGACCAACCATCTTTTTTCATCTCCTGGTTTCTAAAATCTATTCCATACACCAGCCCCTGATAGGGGACAAAACAGAGATTAAACTGGTAAGAACAGATTTTTTAAAAAAAAAAAAAAGAGGACAGCCTCTGCGGAGCTGGGTATTTTTTGGCCGCGTTACTGAACGCTCATGCACAATGGCTGTAGGCTCATGCATCCTTTTGCGGAGGTGACAAATCTGGTCAGTCAAACCAAAGGCAACATCATCGACCTCATCCCATATGCGTTTTTTCTGGAGCGTGCCCTGCGAAGAGTGCTGGATCAGGCACAGTAGATGAGCATGAAGAGGAAGAGTTGTGGTCACCATCACCACCAGAAGCAGCCTTGTCGTCGTCGATTGCTGGACCTGCGGCAACGCAGAGAGGAGTCTGAAAAAGAGGAGGAAGGTGGCTTTGAGGAGGTGGAAGACCAACCACAGCAGGCGTACCAGGGGGCTTGTTGGCACCTTTCGGCGACCCTTGGTGTTGTATGTGGCTGGGTGGAGGAAGAGACCTTCAATGACATCAGTGAGGACAAGGAACGGGACATGGCTAGCTTGGTATCCAACTTTGTGCAAATGGGGAGTTTGCGGTTGTGCAAATGGACTGTTTGCGGTTGTTTGCGGTGCGTTAAACGGGGAGTTTGGTCTGTCACTGTGAAGCGGGCGTAACCCTTACACTACCTGATCGATACAACATCATACCTGATGTTTTAAAGCACGTTATTCCAAACAATTTAGGAATGTTAGGTGGTTTATGCCCTTAATGGATTAAAACCTTACTCTGCGTCAACTACGTAATTTTCAATGGGAGTTTTGCCATGGATCCCCCTCTGGCATGCCACAGTCCAGGTGTTAGTCCCCTTGAAACAACTTTTCCATCACTATTGGGGCCAGAAAGAGTCCCTGTGGGTTTTAAAATTTGCCTGCCTATCGAAGTCTATGGCGGTTCGCCCGGTTCGCCCGTTCGCAAACATTTGCAGAAATTCACGTTCGCGAACGGAAAATTTTATGTTCGCGACATCTCTAATCCAAAAGACCGTTGTGGTTTGGAGGGCAAATTGTTGTTATGTGTACTGATTTTCTGTACACTTACCGTGGTCTTCAACTGCCAGGCTCCACAGACCACGGCTGATACTTGTTCCATCAATGTTAAGTCCTGTAGATCAATAAATGCTCTAGCTCAAAGGCATTTCCTCTTTGTGGTGCCATCGGGTTAATCAGGCTACAGAAGATATTGATCATAAAGCATTTAAAACAGCAGGGTACCGGTCAGGGAAACTTGTGCCTTAAAATCTGGCATCCTGCATAGACTGGCATGTGCACATGCCACCCTGGTGTTGCCAGTTTGAATACAGTAGAGCTCCTACAATACCTATTTGCTAGTCATAAAGCATATACATAACAGGTTTAGATACCAGTCAATAGCACTGTAGTGGATCCTATTCACTGTCCACAGCTGCTGGTCCATCGCTGATGTTGGTGTTCATGTTGCTGGACAGAACATCTGTATACTCCATGCTTAGGCACACTGATACCCCTGCAGCTAGTGAAGGCGCCAAGGTAAGTACCCGCAGAGTCATATGCTTGCATATGCATAACTTAGGGCAGCTTCACATCAACGTTATGAATTCCGTTATTGCTTTTTGTTCTAACATGGTTAAAGCGCAAAATAATGGAATTCATAAGAAGGAATTAAAAGCGGAAACCTTTAGAGGCATTCTGTTGTCAACGAGACTTTCTTTTCCGCATCCGTCTGGTTTCCGTTATGCTTGCCCATAGACTTCTATTATGACGGATCCAAACGGAATGCCTCTAAAGGTTTCTGGTGTATATTCCGTCTTATAAATGCTGTTATTTTCAGTTGTAATTGAAAGCAATAATAGAATTCATAACGTTGATGTGAACCCGCCCTTACATGCACCCACGCCCAGCTCTTGTGGTTGCCAGGATAACCTTTCTTTCCATTACTAGGACACACCGCGCTTGCACCCGCCTATGATGGCTGTCTATTGCATACCGTGTTACTGGAATACATGGAAAGGATTAAAATGTAATTTAATTCCTGTATCGATCCCTGTAAACCTAAAGTAGCGAGGATACAGATACTATTAGGTGTTTAGTCATCAGTTATGATCTACAATGACTACATTTGGTAAAATATGGAGTACTAAGTAGTCTCACTCAACGGATGAAATAAAAGTATGTATAATTCTGCAGTAGCCTCTATATCGGACCTTGCAGTCAACCTCAGCCAATTAAGGACAACATAGACACATCAGTTCTCAGTCTTCCAAGGCTCCTTAAAAAATAAAAACAACGACCTAATTTGCCGCTATGACTGTATTTTCTTGATCTGAGGGACTTTGACTACTGTGAACCTTAAATCGTAAAGAATCGCATCCTTATATCACAAGGGCAGATGACAACAAATGTCTTGAGGAACTGCATGGGCAGAACGATCGACTTCATATTATCGTAACAGAGCCTAACTAACAAGATGAGTCCAAAATAAGAATGAGGATCCACAGAATGACATTTATAACTTCTTTAGAACTTTCTTCTTTTTTTATAACTTTGTTATACAACTAAACATCTCAGATGGGAAAAACAAGTGAGATTAATTCCCAAATTATTACTCTTTGTCCTTGGAGATGAGAGTTCATGAGATGTTAAATCAGTTCACTTCCACTGCACTGAATATATATATCTGTATATCTCTGCTTAGTGTTCAGTTACATCAGGTAATACTCGGAGGTACGATTCATTGTTCATTGAGTGGACAGCTGGAAGATTGGAAGGCAGGGCTACAGATTTGTAGAATCAGGTGATCAGAGTCCTCGTCTCTTGCAGGAGAACAGGCTGAACTGGATGGACAGATGTCTTTTTTAGGCCTCATAAACTATGTTACTATGCCATATAGCAAACACTCACCAGAGGATCATAACCAAACATAGCATTAGTGTAAGTACCTAATCACCATAATCATCTCGATCTGGTCATCAATGCCAAGTAAATCTTAGATTTTTTCAAAATTTCAGGACATCAATATTCAGGACAAAAATGATGTTAATACTGGAACCAATGATTTGTAAGGTTGTTGCTTCCTTAAGAGCCTGACTATTGTTTGAGTTTATATGAATCGAATGCCATTTTCTTCTAAACACAGAGAATTAACAACCTCTAAAAGAAAGAACCTTCTGATGATTCCTTCATGACAGCTCAGGTAAAAAGACAATTTTTCGTAATAAAGATTGATCCATTGATCTGGTTCCAGCATCAGCTTACCAACCAAGATCTTTGACTGCAGTCCAGGTAAAAGATTGTATTACGCGCTAATAAATACGGTGTCTTCTGCAAAGCCCCACTAGATGAGTGTATCAGCTACTTCTCCGATTACTCACTATTCTGCCTCAATGCGTTTGCTTACGAGGTGCTTCTCTCATGACATAAATTTAAGGGGTCAAGTCATGGCATTATAGAAATCAGGCCACTATAAAAATGTCCCTCATGTTTAGGAATTGCACTAATAAGGGTAGACTTCTCCCCTAAACTTTCAGACAATTCTTTAAAATGAGATTCCTTCTATCTTTTAAAACTTCACTATCTGTAGTCACTGGGAGTGCCCTAGAGAAGAAGCAGGACAAGTGTTGTTTTAATACATGGCCTCTATAGTGTTCCTGTTCTTACACAGGTGGTATCCACTGTATATTTGCAAAAAAAATAAAAAATGATGGCACAGGGGTACACTGACTTCACAGGCATTAACCACTTCAGCCCCCCTAGCTTAAACCCCCTTAATGACCAGACCACTTTTTACACTTCTGCACTACACTACTTTCACCGTTTATTGCTTGGTCATACAACTTACCACCCAAATTCCTTTTACCTCCTTTTCTTCTTACTAATAGAGCTTTCATTTGGTGGTATTTCATTGCTGCTGACATTTTAACTTTTTTAATCGAAATTGACCAAACTTTTTGCTAAAAAAATGAAATTTTTCACTTTCGGTTGTAACATTTTTCAATTAAACCAACATTTCTATATAAATTTTTCTAAAAAAATTTTGTTCGACTTGTCTTTGATTAAAAAAATGCAATAAGTGTATATTTATTGGTTTGGGTAAAAGTTATAGCGTTTACAAACTATGGTGCAAAAATGTGAATTTCCGCATTTTGAAGCAGCTCTGACTTTCTGAGCACCTGTCATGTTTCCTAAGGTTCTACAATGCCCAGACAGTAGAAACACCCCACAAATGACCCCATTTCGGAAATTAGACACCCTAAGGTATTCGCTGATGGGCATAGTGAGTTAATGGAAGTTTTTATTTTTTGTCACAAGTTAGCGGAAAAAATATTTATATATTTTTTTTTGCTTTGTTTTTTTACAGTCTCATATTCCACTAACTTGTGGCAAAAAATAAAATTTTACATGAACTAACCATACCCCTCACGGAATACCTTGGGGTGTCTTCTTTCCAAAATGGGGTCACATGTGGGGTATTTATACTGCGCTGGCATTTTAGGGGCCCTAAAGCATGAGAAGTAGTTTGGAATCCAAATTTGTAAAAATTCCCTGTGAAATCCTGAAAGTACTCATTGGAAATTGGGCCCCTTTGCGCATCTTGGCTGCAAAAAAGTGTCACACATGTGGTATCTCTGTACTCAGAAAAAGTAGGGCAATGTGCTTTGGGGTGTATTTTTACATATACCCATGTGGGGTTTTTATACTGCCCTCACATTTTAGGGGCCCTAAAGCGTGAGAAGAAGTCTGGAATCCAAATGTGTAAAAATTCCCTGTGAAATCCTGAAAGTACTCATTGGAAATTGGGCCCCTTTGCGCATCTTGGCTGCAAAAAAGTGTCACACATGTGGTATCTCTGTACTCAGAAAAAGTAGGGCAATGTGCTTTGGGGTGTATTTTTACATATACCCATGTGGGGTTTTTATACTGCCCTCACATTTTAGGGGCCCTAAAGCGTGAGAAGAAGTCTGGAATCCAAATGTCTAAAAAATTTTACGCATTTGGATTCCGTGGGGGTATGGTGAGTTCATGTGAGATTTTATTTTTTGTCACAAGTTAGTGGAATATAAGACTTTGTAAGGAAAAAATATATATATTAATTTCCGCTAACTTGTGCCAAAAAAAAAAAATTCTTCTATGAACTCGCCATGCCCCTCAAAAGTGATCTTTTTATAGCGCCGCAGCGATTTTACTGTCACTGCGGTGGGGCGGACTGAACGCAAGTGTGCGCTCAAGATCAGGCCTGATCGGGTAAACACTGCGTTTTTTGTAGAGCCTATAGAACATGTCCTATTCTTGTCCGCAATTGCGGACAAGAAAAGGTATTTTCTATATAGTTCTGACAATGTGCGGATCCGCAAAACACATACAGACGTCTGAATGGAGCCTTACAGGGGGGTGATCAATGACAGGGGGGTGATCAGGGAGTCTATATGGGGTGATCAGGGGTTAATAAGGGGTTAATAAGTGACAGGGGGGGTGTATTGTAGTGTGGTGCTTGACGCTACTTACAGAGCTGCCTGTGTCCTCTGGTGGTCGATTCAAGCAAAAGGGACCACCAGAGGACCAGTAGCAGGTATATTAGACGCTGTTAACAAAACAGCATCTGATATACCTTTCAAGGGTTAAAAAAATCGCATCTACAGCCTGCCAGCGAATGATTGCCGCTGGCAGGCTGTAGATGCACTCGTTTACCTGCCGTTTCCTGTGAACGCGCGCTCCTGTGTGCGCGCGTTCACAGGAAATCACGCGTCTCGCGAGATGATGCGCCGACGCGTCGAAGAGGAATAAACCGGCCGCCTCTGGACAGCAATCCAGCGTTAGGCAGTCCGGAGGCGGTTAAATAATGCCCCATGGTAGACAGAGTCCCTGGTTGTAGGACAGTAGTCACATGCCAACATCATATCATAAGGTGGCAAAACACTTCAACTCTGAACAGTGGATACAGGATCACAGCATTTTTTTAAAACCTGGGAAACACCTTTAAGCCTTTTTTTTGCCACAAACCTTTTTAAAGATGACATTTCATTTTCATTTAAAATGAACACAAATATTTGGGGACTACTATAAAGAGTCTCTACTGCAATAATTTAATCCAGTTCCCTCAAATTACATCCGAGTAGGAGGTTCACACTCCCTGGGCTCCATCATAAAATATCACCCTAATAAGTCACGATTCATTTTCTCACTACTCAGAATATCGCTCAACTCTTACGTGATCGCGTAAGTGTGATCGCTAGCGTGGCTACATCTGTACTCACTCTGTCTCCACCAAATGTCTATCACCGATTTCCTCCTTGAACAAATTATAAGAAACTTTTTGAAAAACAATAAATATAATTGTATCTTCCTTTTCATGTGTCCTCTTCATATCACCACAGTATATGACATTGGCCATAAACTTCTCTCCTTCTTAAATTATTACAAGAGGACATGAAATCATCATCGCTGGTAATCATTGATTGTGGAGCTTAATCATTTCTATTCTGCTTTAGCTTCATCATTTGAGCTCTCGATTTTGTAAAAAAAAAAATCGTAAAAAAATTTTTCTGGGTGATGGACAATCAGACATATCCTCAGGCTTTTTATGTTTTGGCATTTTCAAATGAATCAGAATCTAAACCATTTATTATCATTGGATTTCTTCTGTTATATCTGACTGGGCTCCTTATGAATGGTGCTATTATTATGGCGGTATATCAGAGTGCAGAATTACACACCCCAATGTACCTACTCCTCTCCAATCTCTCTATTCTTGATATTATTTATGCATCATGCACGGTCCCGAGTCTGCTCCACATGCTAGTGTCTGGAGATTATAAACTTCCGTTCAAACATTGCTTCGCTCAGATGTACATTTATTGGGGTTGTGGTTGTACAGAAGACTGTCTTTTGTTCATTATGGCTTATGACCGCTACGTGGCTATCTGTAGACCATTACACTATCACCAAATATTCAGTAGGAAACACTGCATCCAACTTGTAGCTTTCATTTGGCTATTTGGATTCTTAGGTTCTTCCCTAGCTACCTGCTCAACGTTGACGTTGTCCTTCTGCTACCCATATGAAATGCAACGATACGTCTGTGACGCCAAAACATTCATGGACCTTGCTTGTGGAAGTACAATAATATTTTATACAGTGATTTACATAGAAATGTTGATTTTGGGATTTTGTCCATTTATTAGCAGTTTAATGTCTTATATAAAAATTATCACTACCATTGTACAGATTCAGTCTCGTGATGGAAGGAAAAAAGCCTTCTCCACCTGCTCATCTCATCTCATAGTCCTCACCATGTTATATGGGACTGCATTATTTGTGTACTTGATTGCAATTCCTGAGCACTACAAGAGCGTGGAGATAATTTTAACAGTAATTTATACGGCAGTTACACCCACCGCAAACCCTCTGGTCTATAGTCTACAGAATAAAGATGTAAAGCGGGCACTAAAGAGGTTAATATGGGCAAATGATAAACATGAAAAGCCTAGAGCAGGTAAACCTGATAAATGATTTATTAAATAAACTGGATGACTAAAATAAGCCCTGGGCAGCCAAACACCCACATAGGCACCACAACTCTATTGAAGGACATTAATAGGGCAAACAACGATGGTAGCCAGCTACCGCAAGAAAAGTTTCATTTCTGTCTCCCGGTCACCCTTTTGGTAACCAGGCCATATCCACGGTATCTTTCTCATCAATAACAGAATGCGTGGCCAGGAAACAACTTTACAAGCCCAGCAATATGGTGGTGCGCAAGCTTTTTTCCCACCTGGCCAAGTTGCTGGTGGTGCAGTTGCTGCTGTACCCTTTAGTAGAGTCTGCTACCTTTAGGAAGCTGATGGCAAGTGCTCGGCCTCTTAGCTGCCTAGCTGCCATTATTTATCTCAAAAAGCCATCCTTTACTTGTACTCTTAGGCAGCAGAGAATGTGGGCTGCTCCTTGCGGTTTTTACTATGCAGCAAGGTGCATGCCACAGTGGACACCTGGAGAAGCTGTTATGGGCAAACATTGTATATATGTGTCACGATCCACTTGGTCAATATTTTTTGTGGCAGTGGCGAAGCAGAACCCCAAAAAAGCCAAGTCCTTTTGATCCCCCACAATGGTGTTGCCTGGCTCCTGCCACTTACTTCCACCTCCTCTTCCATTGACACGCTCTCATTCCCAACAACAGCAGGGTAGAGCACTCCCACTCCTTCCTGTCACATGTGTCAAGTCAAGTGTTGTCATGCCACATTGTAGCTGATCGGCCTGGGCAAGAGGAGCCACTCAGGTAGACAGGTGCTAAAGTACATAAAGCGGCAAACCTCCTGCTGGCTGTCATACCGCTGACTCCAACTGGGCAAGGTGGTCAGCGACAATGGCTGCAACATTGTCACCTGAGAGAAATTATTTTCTTTTTCTTTTTTTCTTTTCCTTTTCCAATGCACACTATTGTTTACTATTTACATTGTATTGAATAAGAAAATAGGGAAAAGACCTGTATTCTTGTCTTGATATGTTGTATCGAAGAAAACTATTAAAGATTATAAAAATAAACTAGTTGTGTAACACGTTTTAAAAATTACACTGGCTTGCGCAAGGTGCTAACAATGTTCAGGAGACTGTCCTTGCATTTCAGACATACTTACATAGACAGGAACACTCTCCAGGACTTACAGCTGTCGATTTATATAAAGACCAAATGCTGTATATATTAAAAAAAACTAATGGATCAAAATAAAAATTATTCAAATGATATTGATCCGTGAGATGGACATAAAAATCTCCAAGAGTTCGATTACAGCGACAGAACAGTCTACATGCTACAGCATCTATACGAGTAGCAGAAAGTCATGAACAATTTTGTCACGCACCAGATCCCCTCAGCAGGGGGCTTGCATTGCTTCAAGGTCAGGCAGTGACAGCTCATCCAAGATGCCTGTCAGGTGCTGAAGCCCTGTGAAGATGCCACAAAGTTTATGAGCAGGGACAACTGAGACATGAACCATCTCATTTCTCTCATATTTATTATAGAACAGATGCTGACACTCATGTAGCAGGGGGTTACGGCTGAAGAAGAACAGCTATCGCATCTTGTCATCCGCCCTATAGTAGTATGGGTTCCACAATGAGAAAATTCTATGGAGACTTTATATACCTTTTATATCATTTTGTGCTTTGATATCACTTTGATATGAATTTTATATACACCCATGCTTTTTTCATATCACTTTATAAGTCCTTATCAAATGATAAGCTTTTATAATCACTGCCTTACAGACAATGACATGTCTGGACTAGCCTTTTTGGTTTAACCCCCACCACACTGGACAACTGAGTCAACACACAGAATTTATAATTATTGTGCTGAGTGTACCTATATTGTAGTTACTTTAAAACATAACTTTTATTTTTTTCAATTTAGAATATAATGACACTTGTAGTGGAACAATATTTGTGTTACACTGCTTTTTTGAGGAGAATGTCAGGCGTGACAGGAAGATACAGATTTTTTCTTTCCTTTAGCAGCGTTTTTTTCGTATACAGGGTCACTCTTGAAACAAGTTTTCAAATAGGCTATTGTGCCTGGGCTTTATCCCTATAATTACTAGTCGTGGTAAGTGGGGAAAACCCTATTTGGCTGTATTCCGGGCACTCGCCCTTAAAAGGGCGACCCACAACCGCTGGAACCTCGGATCTATCACTAAATCACCCTGGCAACTAAGTTCCCTCTAATCTGTCCGACACATTTCACCACTAGGAGCAGTAGTTCTTCAGGGACAAGGAGACAAAAAGCGCCGGGGCGCCTAGTGCAGTGGCAGCGCTCCCGCACGCAAATCAAGGCAGTGGCCACTACAAGTGTCATTATATTCTAAATATCGAAAAAATAAAAGTTATGTTTTAAAGTAACTACAAAATAGGTACACTCAGCACAATAAATATATTTATAGACACTTCTGAGTTATAATACACTGGGCCACGACTACAGACCTCCTGACCCTGAGTATTCTTTATTTAAACACACTGAATTTGAATAAAAAAAACTGATGCCTTTTATATACCTTTTATATCATTTTGTGCTTTGATATCACCTTGATATCACTTTGATATTACTTTTATATATGCCCATGCTTTTTTCATATCACTTTATAAGTCCTTATCAAATGATAAGCTTTTATAATCACTGCCTTACAGACAATGACATGTCTGGACAAGCCTTTTTGGTTTAACCCCCCCCCCCCCCCCCCCACCACACTGGACAACTGAGTCAACACACTGAATTTGAATTAAAAACCTAATGCCTTTTATATACCTTTAATAACATTGTGTGCTTTGATATCACTTTGATATCATTTTGATATGAATTTTATATATGGCTATGCATGTTTCATATCACTTTATAAGTCCTTATCAAATGATAAGCTTTTATTAACACTTTTTATCCCATTTATAACATTTTGATACAATTTTGTGCATTGATATCACTTTGATATGCCTTTTATATACCTTAAATACCATTTTGTGTTTTGATATCACTTTGATATAATTTTGATATGAATTTTATATATACCGATGCATTTTTCATATCACTTTATAAGTCCTTATCAAATAAGCTTTTTATAATCAATGCCTTACAGACAATGACATGTCTGGACAAGCCTTTTTGGTTTAACTCCCACCACATAACGGACAGCTGTGTCAACACACTGAATTTGAATTAAAAACCTGAAATGTCACATTTCTGCTATAAATGTACATTTTCCCACAGGTCCATAAGCGTACAGTAGATTGAAACTTTTCATTTCCTACAAGACCACACGCATGAGTATCAGGCCAGCAACTGTGTCAACCTTAGAGGTGTTAATTTTCTCGGGCTCTGTCTATAGCAGAGTTAATACAGAAACAACTGTTATCGTTTCAACAGCTGAGGCAAGCATTATGCAGTATCTATCCATATTTTTATAGCATCTCTTTTCAGGAAACAAAATGATTGTAATTGGTTGTATCACAGCCACCACCTATTGCAGATGCTAATGTTAATAAAACCCTAGCAGTATCTGTATATATACATGTGGGCAGATCACCACAGGGTATACTCATTTGACATCGAGGCTCTGCAAGAAAACTTATTTCAAGGTAAGAGTATCGCCATATTACCCTTCTTTTTTTACTATTTTTAACATGCCTGTTTTAAATTCTTTATTGATGCAATTTGACACGTAACATTTGACTAATTTCTATGTGATTATTACGCCTGGTCGTGTCATGCATTTATCTATGTTTCTATCTAGCCTATCTATAGAACTTTCCATCTACTGTATCTATCTATCTATCTATCTATCTAACTTAATTAATATGATTGAAATTCTTAATAGTTAGAGCTTAATGTTATTGCTTAAAAATTTTAGCCAAAAGAAAAGAAAGCGCAAAATGTTGTTCTGTTAAAGAGAAACGACGAACAAGCGCAAAGCAGCCAGAACTGCTAACGCTGATTTCCCAAATTCTAACAACCCCACAGCCGGTTCCGCAGAGTGTTGAGCCAACATGCGTAATAAATGATGTTACAGATTTTTGCGACATATCGCCGGCGTTCGACGCACAAGGTGCAACGTCCTTTAAAAGGCTCATCACATTTGAGACGCCAGATTCACCCTGTGACATACAGCAGACGGAACTAGGGCAGACGCACGAAGACCAACAGGCACACGCACCGCATGCTTGTTCTTGCATTTGTTGGGATGAAAATACGTACGACGCGTTAAATTCTCTCTCAATATGCAATTTTTGCGGTTTTTGTTACAGATATATAGACTGGGGAGCTGAGCACAAGTGTAGCGGTCTAAAATGCAGTGTCTGCGGCGGGCTGGTTGGCAAATTTGACGACCATGTCTGTTACATGCAGCCTTACAACCCCAAACAAATGACTGACAAGTACATCTTTTACGACTTTGAGTGCATGTAAGAAACAGGCATACTTATACCCAATTACATTTACGCGACTACATTATACAGCCCTAATTCCTAGCGAATTTTGCGGTAAATCCTGTACGCACGATTTTGTACAAAGTTTTCCGGCTACACATTCATAGCACAGAGATATAAAAAAAAGCATGGGCATATATAAAATTCATATCAAAATTATATCAAAGTGATATCAAAGCACAAAATGATATAAAAATTATATAAAAGGCATCGGGTTTTTAATTCAAATTCAGTGTGTTGACTTGTCCAGACATGTCATTGTCTGTAAGGCATTGATTATAAAAGCTTATCATTTGATAAGGACTTATAAAGTGATATGAAAAAAGCATGGGCGTATATAAAATTTATATCAAAGTGATATCAAAGCACAAAATGATATAAAAGGTATATAAAGTCATTTCAAAGTGCTATCAATGCACAACATCGTATCAAAATGTTATAAATGGGATAAAAAGTGTTAATAAAAGCTTATCATTTGATAAGGACTTATAAAGTGATTTGAAAAGCTTATCATTTGATATAAAATTTATATTAAGCCGTATAAAATGATATGAAAAGCATATCAAAGTAGGCGGCATTTAGGCGTGGCTTGGGACGGGCGAGGGGAGAGAAATGGGCGGATCTGGGCGCGGTTAGGGTGTTTCTGGGCGTTTCTGGGAGGGGTTATGGTGTGTAAAAGGGGCGGGGCACCTGTCACTTTGAGTTTAACGGGACATGGGTCGCTATACTACTTACAGAGTTTTTCGAATGAGTTGGGATTCAGGACCATGGATATTGAGTGTAAGAAGCTCCTAAGCCATCTATCTATATAGGATGGTATAAGACTGGCTTTAGTAATGTAATATTTCCTCTTTCTTGACTCATAGATAGGAGTGCCATAATCAGACAACCTTTTGAAAGGTAAAAAAGAATAATTAAAAAATATCAGTAGCTAAAATAATACAAAATTTTAAAGGCCATAACATAATATTGATTACATTTTTTAATGTAGATTTCTATTTTACTAGTTTACAATATGGGGTATGGTACTGTTTTTCCACCATAACTATAACCCTTACTCCCAAGTTCTGACTGTAGTTATTATGTATATACATTTTACCAAGCCGTAAAGACACTACAACAAGAAACCATTAGAGGCTTTATCCATGGAAATGACCTAGCGTCTCCATTCTTAGTAAAGCGGTACATAAACCTACAAGAAATGAGTCAAACATTGTGATAAAAACATTTACTTCACTGCTTTCTAGAATGGTCTAATAACAAATACCGACAACTTCGTTTTTCAGCATTACACCGAAGAGATGGAGAACAACACCTACAATTTCTTTGTTTTAACATTTACTACACATGCGAAGAATAAGCCAGTTTTATCTGTTTTCTTTATCCTAATCTACCTGACCAGAGTGTTAGTAAATTCCACCACTGTTACAGTAATATACAGGGATCGGCACTTACACACCCCCATGTACCTGTTCCTCTCCAATCTATACCTTGTCGACATCTGCTACACAACAACCACGGTCCCTAAGTTGATTCATATGTTACTGACCGGTGACTATAGATTGTCCTTTTTTCATTATGGCTTATGATCGCTATGTCGCCATTTGTAACCGTCTTCATTATCACAGTGTATTGAGTAAGAAGAACTGTATCCTGTTCATGACCCTTGCCTGGGTCATCGGGGGCTTCAACTCAATCATTGCTACTTTCACCACCTCCATAATACCAATGTGCTTTTCTAATACAGTTGAACAATTCTTTTTTGAATTAAAAGCATTTAGCAAAATTTCCTGCCCCAATGCTGGTTTCCATTTAATTATATTCATGGAAGCTGTACTATTTGGTGTTGGCCCTTTTCTAGGCAGTATCATATCCTATATTAAGGTCATCATCGTCATCCTACATATTAAATCTAGTCATGGGAAAAGAAAGGCTTTCTCCACCTGCTCATCTCACCTCATCGTCCTCACCATGTAATATGGCACCTGGATGGCCGAGTATATTATGCCACCATTTAAGCATACCCAAGTCTTCGAGCTGGCCCTTTCCATTCTTTATGCTACCATTACTCCCATGTTAAATCCAGTGATATACAGCATACGTAATAAAGATATCAAGAAGGCTCTACTGACAATGGTGGGACGTAAAGTAAATAAGGAATAAATCATTGTATTTCCCTTTTAATAAAATGTTTTATTAGTGGTAACTTGAATGTAAATTGTAAGAAATGTTAAGAAATATGTATTTATATATGGCTTAAAATATATATTTTAATTAAAAAAATCAAATATCTTTATCAAATAAATGTTTTCAGAAAACAACATTATTTGTGTTTGAATTACCATATTTTTCGTTCCATAAGACCTAGGATATAGAGTAGGAAAGTAAGAAAAAATATATTTTTATCAGACCTCAGATCAGACCACCATCAAACCCCAAAGCTCCATCAGACCTAAGATCAGACCCCCCCATCAGACCTCCCAAGCTCAATCAAGCCTCAGATCAGACCCCCAAGCTTCATCAGACCTCTAAGCTCCATCAGACATCAGACCTCCAAGCTCTGTCAGACTTCTATTTTAGATCCCCTTTCGATCAGCATTTCTTCTTAGACCTCAGATCAGACCCTCATTGCCCTTCAGACCTCAGATCAGACCTCTCAAGCTCAATCAAGCCTCAGATCAGACCCCAAGCTTCATCAGACCTCTAAGCTCCATCAGACATCAGACCTCCCAGCTCTGTCAGACATCTGTTTTAGACCCCCTTTCGATTAGCATTTATTCTTAGACCTCAGATCAGACCCTCATTGCCCTTCAGACCTCAGATCAGACCCTCAAGCTCCATCAGACAAAATAAAAAAACTTACCTCTCCTGCATCAGACAGCGATGACGCTCACTGCTCCGAGTCGCCGCACTGTGACCTAACAGGTCATAGTGCGCACCTACATGCACTACATCCTGATGCTGTACGCCGCACTAAACACTCACTCACTAGATGCCACACCTCTGGCAGGGCAGGAAAGATTGCTCAGGAAAAGCTTGGCCATTTGCAGCCACAACTCAAGTTTGGCTGCCCAGTATTCCAGGGGATCTTGGATCTGGGGTGACAGAGTGCAATCCAAGTATGGTGCCACCGGCTGGTTCAGGTTCTGCTCCATATCCTGCTGCTGCTGGTTTCTTCAGTAGGTGGGTGAAGAAAAGTGTTCAGCAGAGACTCAAGACTTAAGTTGCTGCTGGTGTAGCTGGTCCTGCTCCTGTCTCTCCACCCGCTCCAGCAGTCATGGCAGTTAGACCTTCGTGAGGATGGGCGATTAACCAACTAAAAAGGATGTCTCAATAGTAGTTGAGTTTTTCATCCCTCTCAGAAGGTGTAAAATAGGCCCCCATTTTAGAGCGGTAGAGAGGGTCTAACATTGCGGAGAGCCAGTAGTCATCCCTGAGTGTTGTTATCATTACGCAAGCAACTCAGCATGCATCTAGCCATTTGCACAAAGGACTCGGAGGGCCTTCCTGCCTTCAACTCCACTGCCTACTGTCACTGTCTGTTGGGGTCATCTGTGTTGTCTTCACCGTCACCCTCTAGCTTTTCATGCTTCTCCTGCTCCTCTCCTGTCACGTGGGCAGATAAACCACCATTATCTGCTGCAATCTAACCGACCACCTGGTCGCACTGGTCTGACTTTGATAGTGGTGTCCTGCGCCGCCCTGCATACTGGCATATTAAGCTAGGTATCATGGATAAGTGGGTTTTTTTGTGCTCTGGCAGCAGGCAAAGTTTCACCGTGCCCAGGGCCATGGCCTCTGCGTGCACCATCAGCAGCACGGCCACTTCCCCGTCCCTTACTGCTCGCCTTGCGTATATTAAATAGTATATATGCTTGCAAGTATGTCACATGTACAGTAGCGCAGGTTTTGCAAGTGTATGCGCAAATAAAGTACACTGAATGTCACAGATATTTAGGATGCGCACACGTTAAACAGGAGGTATAGCGCAAGTAATGTCGCTGTCACCACCGCCTAATAAAAAATTACACTGAATGAATGTCACTAATATTTCAGATGCTTGCAAGTATGTCACACGTACAGTAGCGCAGGTTTTGAAAGTGTATGCGCAAATAAATTACATTGAATGCCACAGATATTTAGGATGTGCAAATGTTATACAGGAGATGTAGCGCAGGTAATGTCGCTGTCACCAGCAGAAAAAAATTAGATACGCACACATTATACAGGAGATCTAGCGCAGGTAATGTAACTGTCCGCAGAGGACACCATCTATGTACAGAAGTACACAGGATGTCACAGATATTTTTAGGCTGCGCACACGTTACACAGGAGATGTAGCGCAGGTAATGTCGCTGTCACCAGCAGCACAAAAATTAGACTGAATGTCACTGATATTTCCGATACGCAAACGTTATACAGGAGATGTAGAGCCGGTAATGTAACTGTCCGCTGCGGACACCATCTATGAAAAAAGTACACTGGATGTCACAGATATTTTTAGGCTGCGCACGCGTTAGGCAGGAGATGTAGCGCAGATAATGTTGCTGTCTGCAGCGGCCAAACAATTGCAAGGTATTTAGCACAGGTTGCACTAAAACTATATATTGCTGCCAGATACAACTATAGTCCTTAACCACCTCTCCTCCGCACGTTGACTATAAACGTCCGGGAGGTGGTTCTCTATTTCTGAATGGACGTTCCAGAATGTCAGTTCAGAAACTGCAGCTGCACGCTAATCGTGCAGCTGCTGATCGGGTTGCCCGCTGTCAGTGACAGCAGGGCAACCCAGAGAGAAGGCAGGGACAGTGCCCAGATGTCCCTGCCTTCCAGATCTCTGTATACACAGCGCTCACCGAGCGCTGTGTATGCAGAGCAGGAAGCGCTATGCGCTTCCTGTTGCGGCCCGGCGGTCATGTGACCGCCGGGACCGGAGAGTGCAGGAGCTGTTAGGTCTTTCAGAGACCTCGATTAGCCCTGCACTGGATTGCACTGTACAGCCTCTCTGGGGGGCTGTATTTCTCCTGTAACTGGGGCTATTAAGTCAGCCCCAGTTACAGGAGAAATCAACAGTGGAAAAAAAAATGAAAAAGTGAAGTAAGTGTCCCCCAGAGGTCTTGTGTGACTTTATGGGGGACGAAAAGTGTAAAATAAAATAAAAAAGTGTTAAAAAAATAAAAAATAAAATAGTTTCTCATGTAAAAAAAAAATTCCCCAAGAAAGGAATAAAATTATTATTTATTTAAATAGAAAAAATAAAATAAAATAGACATATTTGGTATTGCCGCATCCATAACGGTAGGCTCTATAAATATATCACATAATCGACCCAGTCTGATAAACACCATAAAAAAAAAGTAAATAACTGTCATGTCAAAAAAAGCCATTTTTGTCACCTTACATCACAAAAAGTGATCAAAAAGGAGTATGTCCCATAAAATAGTACCAATAAAACCGTCACCTCATCCCGCAAAAAATGAGCCCCTACATAAGAAAATCTATCAAAAAATAAATAAAAAATATAGCTCTTAGAACATGGAGACACTAAAACATCACATTTTTTTGTTTCAAAAATGCTATTATTGTGCTAAAGTGAAATAAAAAAAAAAAAGTATACATATTAGGTATCGTCACATCCGTAACAATCTGCTCTATAAAAATGTCACTTGACCGAACCCCACAGAGGGACGCTGTAAAAATAAAAACTGTGCTAAAACAACCAATTTGTGGTCATCTTGCCCCATAAAGTGTTATAATGAATGATCAAAAAATCATATGTACCCAAAAATAGTACCAATAAAACTGGCACCTTATCCCCTAGTTTACAAAATGGGATCACTTCTTGGAAGTTTCTACTGTAAGGGTGCATCAGGGGGCTTCAAATGGGACATGGCATCTAAAAACCATGTGGAGTTCCTTTTCTTCTGCGCCCTGCCGTGTGCCCATACAGCAGTTTATGACCACATGTGGGGTGTTTCTGTAAACCGCAGAATCTGGGTAACAAATATTTGTCATGCCCCACTCTGACGATGTGCGGGGGTCAGCCAGGATAGCAGCACAAGTTTAGTGATTGCTTTGGAGCCGTGCTGGATCCGCCTCTCTCAGGTGCACTGGGTGGGGTCTTTAGTTTAAATAGCACATTGCCCAGTGTCCTGAGCGGATTATACTGTTCATTCTGGTCTGGGAAGCTTGGAGAGAAGGTTGGCTGTCAGTTCCTGCTCTCAGAGATAAGTGTCATTGCTAGTTCGGTTGTTTGTGTCTTCTTGTCCATCCAGGTTCTGTGCGAGCAGACTGCTCCTATCTCCCCACTTCACCATCTTAGGGAGTTCAGGGTTTTTGTCAGCCCAGGCTGGAGGACACTAGCACACCTACCTTCAAGGTCTGCTGTGGGCTGAGCAGTGCAGGGAAAGAGGTCAGGGATAAGCTAGGAGGTGACCCTTCCCCTGTCTCTCGTCCAGAGCCTGGTTGGTGTGTTATCTTTGGTACAAAGTGTACGTCTGCCGTGACAATATTGAGTTTTGTTTGGCTGTTAACCATCGATGTGTTAAAGAAAAAATTGGATTAAAATTGAAAATCTGCCCAAAAAGTGAAATTTAAAAATTTGATCTCCATTTTCCTTTAATTCTTGTGGAACGCCTAAAGGGTTAACAAAGTTTGTAAAATCGGTTTTAAGTAACTTGAGAGGTATAGTTTCTACTATGGGGTCATTTATGGGGTATCCACTATGTAGGCCCCACAAAGTGACTTCAGACCTGAACTGGTCCTTAAAAAGTGAGTTTTGGCAATTTTCTTAAAAATTTGAAGAATTGCTTTTAAACTTCTAAGCCTTCTAACGTCCTAAAAAAATAAAATGACATTTCCAAAATGATGCCAACATAAAGTAGACATATGGGGAATGTTAAGTAATAAATATTTTATGAGGTATCACTTTCTGTTTTAAAAGCAGAGAAATTGACATTTAGAAAATTGCGATTTTTTTTCTACATTTTGGGTGAATTTGGGATATTTTCATAAATAAAGGTGAAATATATTGACTCAAATTTATGACTATCATGAAGAACAATGTGTCACGAGAAAACAATCTCTGAATGACTTGGATAAGTAAAGGCGTTCCAAAGTTATTACCACATAAAGTGAGATATGTCAGATTTGCAAAATTAGGCTTGGTCAGGAAGGGGGCAAATGGCCCAGATGGGAAGTGGTTAAAAGGACTTTTGGGTGTCTAACAAGTTTAAGCGATTTAGCGCAGGTTGCGCTAAAAATATATATTGCTGCCACACACAATAGTCTTTAAAAGGACTTTTGGGTCTATAACAAGTATAAAAACTAAAATATTGCTATTTCAATCCCTACACTATCTCTCCCTTCTGCTCTACAGCTCTCCCTGACTAAGGCTACATGCACACGACCTTGGTGTGATTTGCGGTCCGCCAATTTGCGGAATGGCAAGGACAGCCTTTAATATAACTGACTATTCTTGTCCGCAAAGCGCGGAGAAGAATAGGACACTTTTTTTATTTTTTTGCGGGGCCATGGAACGGAGCAACGGATGCGGACCGTAATGCGGACCAGATGCGGCTCGGATGCGGACCAAAACAATGGCAGTGTGCATGAGGCCTAAGACTGAGCCGAACATGTGTCATCAGGTGCTATATAGCACCCGATGACGAGTTCCGGCCAGCTAATCACTGTAATGCCAACAGCCAACATGGCTACAGCATTACAGTGAATGGCAGTACTTACCTGCACGTTTATTGGCTGTTTATTCAGCCGAACACGGAAATACAGAAATATAATAATTAATCTGGTTTTTAATTCTGTGGGTGACCTATAGCAATTTTTTTGTGGGTGCAATGCACCATCTTTGTACCCCTGACACAAAACTATAATAGTTAATCCATCTGTTAGTTCTGTGGGTGACATATACCCATTTTTGGTGTGAAGTACACCTGCACTGCATAAGTGACCGGAAAATATATGTAGTTATGGTAATCTGTCTGTTAGTTCAGTGGGTGACTTCAAAGAATGAGAAGAGCATCAAATAAGGGACGTGGCCCCGGTCGTGGTGCTGCTGGTGGAGCTCCTGTTGCAGGGAGAGGACGTGGTCGATCTGTGCCAGCTACACGCCTAAATGAAACACCTTCCTCAGGTGCACGTCGGCGACAGAACGTTCAGCGTTATTTTGTAGGCCCGAATACCGGTGTAAGAATGATGAGGCCAGAAGAACAGGCGGTAGTAGATTGGGTGGCTGAAAGTGCCTAGTTCCTTCACATTGTCTCCCACCCGGTCCCCTTGGCATCAGTCTTTCACCTCACCCCCTTGCAAATCAGCCAAGCAGTCTGAGCCCCAAGTCATGCAGCAGTCTCTTATGCTTTTTGATGACTCTGTTAGCAGGGTTTTCGTGGGCCATCCACCTAGCCCTGCCCCAGAAGTGGAAGAGATTGAGTGCACTGATGCCCAAGCACTTATGTTTCAGGATGAGAACGTGGGAGGACCACTGCAGCACGTCTCGGATGATGATGAAACACAGGTGCCAACTGCTGGGGCTTTCTGCCGTGTGCAGAACGGCAAGAAGGGCAGGGGTGAGGAGTGGGTGGAAGATGATGTGGAGGATGATGAGGTCCTAGACCCCACATGGAATCAAGGTCATGTGTAACATCCCAGAGTTATGTTACTAAACTCTTTTACCCCGCTACAACCTGTTAAGTGTATCTGCATTCTCATCCTGTGTAATTTAACATCACATTCTCACAAATGTGCATATTGAAACCCTTGTTATATGTACTTTGCTGTAATTTTCATGTTCACCAGCAGGTGGCAGCAATGTTTAGCAAGGCCTAAGGGTACTTTCACACTTGCGTTTTTCTTTTCCGGCATAGAGTTCCGTCACAGGGACTCAATACCGGAAAAGAACTGATCAGTTTTATCCCCATGCATTCTGAATGGAGAGTATTCCGTTCAGTTTGCATCAGGATGTCTTCAGTTCAGTCGTTTTGACTGATCAGGCAAAAGAGAAAACTGCAGCATGCTACGGTTTTCTCTCCGGCGAAAAAAACTGAAGACTTGCCTGAACGCCGGATCGGGCATTTTTTCCCATAGGAATGTATTAGCGCCGGATCCGGCATTCAGAATACCAGAATGCCGGATCCGTCGTTACGGCATGCGCATGCGCAGATCGGTAAAAATGAGAAAAAATGTACAAGACGGATCCGTCGGTCCGCATGACAAGCGGAGAGACGGATCCGTCCTTGCAATGCATTTGTGAGACGGATCCGTACCCGGATCCGTCTCACAAATGCTTTCAGTCAGCGGCAGATCGGCGGATCCGGTGGCTAGTTCCGATGACGGAACTGCCCGCTGGATCACACTGCCGCAAGTGTGAAAATAGCCTTAGTAACAGTTTAGCATATCTAGACTGGAATAGTACATTCCAGTTTAGCTCCCCCCTCTTTGGGCAGAGTGGGCTCGCCCATGTCCTGCCTCATGGGGAGGAAAGTAAGTTAGAGTTAGTGTGCCAGCTACCCCGGCTAGGGGAAGACTGTGCTGGTAGGAGATCCCAGTTCTAGGGATCCCAACCCAGGATCTTGTCTTGGTTGAGACCAAAGATCTTCATTCCCAGTCTGAGCCTTCAGCCTCAGCTGGTGACAAGCAAGCAGCCTCCTCCAGAGCTCCAGGACGAACCATACCCTGTGAGCTAACTGTGAGTAACATCCAGAGACCAGGAGAAGCCAAATCCCTCCTCAGCTAGCCAGTCCCATACACAGCAGAGGATAGACAGAGCAGAAGAGACAGATTCCTGCCATATTCAGGCACATGATAGAAGCAGAAGAGATATTGATCCCTGCCATACATTGCCAATACCTGCTGGGACCCAAGACTATTGGTGTATCTCATGTGGATTGATGCTGCCTCCAGTAAAGACAAGTTGAATTATATTCCAAGTCTGGATCTAATTCGTTACTGACAAGTTCCTTAATTACTCCTACTAGCAACACTCATTTTATTGCAAGTGAGCCAGGATCCAGGAGTCCAGCCGTACCAATGTAGGAGACACCGTTGACACTATACCCATTACTATACAGAGACATTATTCCCACTCTGGCATTCCTCACCTGGTACTTGAGTTGCAACACCTAAAAGGGCCCCGAGACTGTACCCTGCGCACGCTGCAATCGGCGTCACGAACAAAAACTCTTAACTATCATTTACTCCTGACCCAGTTTTTGCATATTATAGCGTCAGTGGGCATTATTCCAATCCGGCTTACTGCACATGCAAGTGACGTGTGTAGTTCGGAGTAAGAGGTGGGGGTCACACAGTGCCAGCCGCACAGCAAAAGAGGAAGCAAGGTACAAAAGCAGAGTGGCCGTTCCCTAGCCAGTACACCTGCTACTGTCCACCGCACCCAGGGTCTGAGCACACCAAAGCCAGCTCCAAGGAGTTCCCTGGCGTGGCAGTTCTTCAGACAATGTGCTGGTGACAAGACGTGAGTGGTTTGCCCGCTGTGCAATCGGAGCCTGAAGCGAGTCATGTTCTAAACCTGAGCACAACCTGCATGACCAGGCATCTAAGTGCAAAACACGACTTGCAGTGGAGTACACACTTGAAAACACCACAAAAGATCTCAGGCTCCTCCTGCTCCCTCTTCTGCTGCAGCCTCGGCCTCCTCCTCCCCGTCTAGAGTAACAGTGGCACCTGCCACCCCGCAGCTCTGGGCCTGACGCACATCCCTTGACTGGTGCATGTGCTGAATTTGGTGGTGCAGAGGTTCCTGAAAATTTACCCCAATATGTCAGAACTGCTACAGAAAGTGTGGGCCGTCTGTGTGCGCTTTCAGCGTTCTCACCCTGCTGCTGTTCGCCTGTCTGCGCTGCAACGTACCTTCCCGCTCAGCATGCACGGGTGAGTCGCTCTGTGGAACAGCACCACTTCACCACCAACTAGTGGGCCTTCATGCGGGACGTGTGTGCCGTGTTGCCCTGTTTCGTGTATTCCACCAACATGGCCAGTGCCGATGACACTGTCCACAGCGTTACTATGCCACTTCTATCTCTCCTTGAAAAAATGGCAGAGGATGTGGCACAGGAGGAAGCAGAGGAGGAACCGGGATCCTTCTCACGATTATCAGGCCAGTCATTCACAAGTGGCTCGGAGGGTGGGTTCCTGCACCACCAGAGGCCAGGTACTCAACTGTCCAGCCAGGGCACAGTTCTGGAGGATTAGGAGGAGAAGGATGATGAGGATGAGGAACATTGTTCACAGCAGGGTGGCACCCAAAGCAGCTCATGGGCATCACTGGAGCGTGGCTGGGGGGATACAGAGGACACAGATGATACACCTCCCACAGAGGACACACATGAGCAAATACATACAGTGCCTGTGCAATGACCGCCGAGTTGCCCGCATTCTAACCAGTGCTGATTACTGGGTGGCCACCCTGTTGGATTCCCACTACAAGGACAACGTGCCATCCTTAGGTCCATCACTGGAGCGTGATTAGAAGATGCGCAAGTACAAGCGCACACTGGTAGATGCGCTGCTGGTGGCATTCCCACTTGACAACGGGGGCACAATGGAAGCACAAGGCAAAGGAAGAGGAGGAGGAAGAAGTCGCCAATGCAGCTGGGGCACCGCCAGCACCTCAGAAGGGAGGGTTAGCATGGCCAAAATGTGGAAAAGCTTTGTCAGCACTAAAACGAACGAGGAATGGATCTCACAGGACTTGTCTGTACCTTGTGAAGAATAGACAAGTATACCGGCCTTACCCAGTCATTGTTATACTCCAGTGCACTTTCTCTTTGCATTCTCTTTTCCATTTCCCAATGTTTTAGGGTCTTCCCATTTATGAAAAATAAAGAAAAAAAATGAAAAAATGTCCTGGCTATCTCCTCCTCCTCCACCATCGCTTCCTCCTACACCGCCACATCTACCGCCTCCTCGACCTCCTACTCCACTTTGATCTCCGCCTCCTAGTTCAAGATTATAATTTTTATTTTATTTTTTATTCTATGTTATTTTAAGTCATTTCCCTATCCACATTGGTTTGCAGGGCAACTGTCCTGCTCTTATCCCCATGACTATTTTATAGCCATTTTAGTGCTCCAAAGTTCAGGTCCCCATTGACTTCAATGGGGTTCGGGTTCGAGTTAGGGTAAAGTGCGTGTTCCGAACGCGAACTTTGACTCGAAGTTTGGACGAACCTAGCGAACCCGAACATCCACGGGTCCGCTCACCCCTATTTGCTAAGTGAAATGGTTCATTGCATTCTTCTCACCTAGCCCTGCTAGATTTTTTCCAGGTTTATAAATGAAGCTCCTGGTTACAGATTCTGTTTAAACTTTTCATTTATTAAGACTGGCATTTAGACGTTGGTCTTAACAACCCCTTTAGCTGGCGATGGATTCACCAACGTTATCTAAAGACCCCAGCCTCTATAATACTTCGGCGTATCTTCCGCTGTATTAAATGTAAGATGACTTCCTTGGTGGCTTAAATTTAGACCATTTTCTAAGCCTAAAACAGGCATCGAAAATGATAAATGAGACGGGTTTAACGGCCCTGTCCTCTTCCCTGCCCAAGCTACTCGTCACCGGTGTGAGCGGGAAAAAGTCACAGATTGTGGCACAAATAGTCTCAGATTGTGTGCTTCTATCTGCACCAGAAATACACCTAAGATAGGCGAATTCCTAATAGTAAATGATCCCCATAGTGTATTGACTTTACATAGTTCCAGCCTAAGGCAAATAAACCCAATTTACACAACTAAATATTTCCAATGGGACAAGCAACATTTTAATTCCCAAATCACTACTCTGTCTCTGGAGAAGGTAGCTCATGAGATGATAAACAAGTATAGCATCTATATAAACCTGTATGTCTCTACTTGATGTTACGGTACATTCAGTATCGCGCAGAGGTATGATTCATGGTATTGCTGTTATTGCATTTATATTTATTTCATAAAGAAAATTCTATACATCTACAAGACCAATGGCTGCATTAAGGAATAGCACTGGTAGGGTTGGTGCTATGCAGAGCCCTAACTTTTGAGCTTACTCCTTCTCAGGAATTAATAATTGAGGACAAGCTGTTTGTAAACCTAAAATGCATAGCCATAGTGCAGGCACGAAAGATATCTCCTTTGAGCCACTGGACCTGGTCTTGTAAATTGCAGTAGAGGTGGCATTCTGGCAAGAGATGAGCGAATTATTGAAAAAAAATTTTATCAAACTTACCGCCTCCATTTGCTCTCGACGGGCCAGTCGCCGCCATCTTGCTTGAAGATCTGGCGCAAAATCTTGTGTGGCGCAACATAACATCATCATGCCAGCCGGCTTGGTGACTTCATACATCACCACGCACGGGATTTCGACCGAGATCTTCCATCAAGATGGCGGCTGGCGGGCCGACGTGAGCAAATGGAGGAGGTAATTATGTTTCTTTTTTTGTGTGTTTTGCACTATTTCAGGTTAAATCGATTCGCTAACACGAAGCACGAGGAAATTCGGCTTCAAGGTGAATCGAATTTATCCTGAAATTCGGATCGAATAACACTTTGTGGGATTCTATTTGCTCATCTCTAATTCTGGCTTGTCCTTCCACACTTCAGATGTCCTCTTCTTCAGCCATTTAAACTAAGAACTGAGACATCTGACTGCCCTAGATGATTAGGAACATAAGAGCATCTTGGCAATCATCAATACCATCCAAAATCAAGCCAACAACACTGAGCACAAGGTGAGTTCTCTATAGCACCATACAATATCTCTTCATACTGCCCTTGGGTCATCCTGCTGTGAGGTTTTTGTCCTTGATAGCCCTAGACGTGTCCTTTGATCTATGTGTCAACCACTGTTCCACACAGCAGGAAGCTTGCACACATCCAGGATGGCCCAAGATTTTAGACCCACCAATATTCTCACGACCAGTGCTTCTAGTTTCTGAATGGCCATCACAATTGAGTCAGTGATATCACTACACATAATCATCTTCTATCACTGTTTTCTTTATCAGAGTTCTCAGCTCTTTTCTGGGACCTTTAGGCCTATGCTTAAACTATCAAACCTATCATTAAAACCAGAGGCAGCAGACAAAGTGAACACCAGTTTATCATCTGAATTTAGAAGATCTTGGATGTCTCTTACAGAATAATTGGAATGGCTAATCACAGTTGCTTTCAGGTAACAGCCATAATCAACTGATCACCCTGGCGTTCCATATGGGGCCCTTTATAGTCTTCTTTAATATCAGGAAATGTGTCTCTATGACCAGGAATCTACTGACCAACCTCTATAGCCATAATACACTTGCATTACAGGAATACTTATCCCTTTTTTATTTCCTTGCAGTTAAACTTTAAGGGAAGTTCTCACTAACCAAGAGACTGTGGGACCATCTATGGACCATCTGGTACTTCCCTAAACCCATCATTGCATATGACTATTTCTAGTAATCCATTGTGTTACTATATCATTTCACAAATCTTCACAAGAAACTGATAGACAAATTAATCACCTGTAAGATTTCTTGTCTGACAGAGAGACCTCATGGAGAATCACACATATGAGTTCTTTATTTTAACCTTTTCTACAAATGAGAAAAATAAGCCGTTTTTATCTGTTGTCTTTGTCCTAATTTACATGACTGGAATGATAGCAAATTCAGTCACCATTACCGTAGTATACAGAGATCGGCACTTACACACCCCCATGTATCTATTCCTGTGCAACTTATCCATCGTAGACTTTTTCTACATAACCATCACAGTTCCTAAGTTGGTCCACATGTTCCTGAGTGGTGACTATACATTGACCTTCAGTCAATGCTTCATCCAGATGTTCTTCTTCAGCTTTGCTGTTACTACGGAGGATCTACTGCTCTTCATTATGGCTTATGATCGCTATGTCGCCATTTGTAACCCTCTGCATTATAACAGTGTATTGAGTAAGAAGAACTGCATTCTGTTGGTGGTTTTTGTCTGGGTTACTGGAGCCATCAATTCAAGTCTTTCACCCTTAACCACTTCTTATATTCCGATGTGTTTTTCTAATAAGGTCTCTCAATTCTTCTGTGAGTATAAAGCATTTGCCAAAATTTCCTGTCCCAATGTTGGTTTCCACTTACTTGCATACACAGAAGCTGTATTTCTTGGCCTCCTTCCTTTTCTAGGCAGTATAATATCTTATATTAAGGTCATCATCGTTATCTTACATATTAAATCTAGTGATGGTAGAAGAAAGGCTTTCTCCACCTGCTCGTCCCACCTCATCGTCCTCACCATGTATTATGGCACTTGGATGTCTGCCTATCTAATACCACCATTAAAAAATACCCAGGTCTTTGAACTGACCCTTTCTGTCCTGTATACAACCATCACTCCCATGTTAAACCCTCTGATATACAGTGTCCGGAATAAAGATGTAAAGACGGCTCTACTGAAAATGGTGGGGTGTAAAGTAAATAATTAATAAAACTAGGTATAATGAGAAGAAATATTTATCCCCTTAGAGATATATACAATATTTTAACCAATCCGACGTCTATTGATGAGTAAGATTTTCTCCCCTACATCCAGAATAATTTTCAACAGTTTAAAAATATTATTTTCAGAATATTTGGGTATTGGTAGAATTTGTATAAATTGCAATTTATACCAATTTCGTCTAATATATATTTTTTTTAGCACACAAATATGTAAAGAATTTTGTTATATACATGTCTACAGAAAGGGGAAAATGTATCATCCCTTCTGTGCCATAAAACTGGAGCCCAAAAATCCACTTTTAAAAAAAAAAAATCACTTTTTAAAGTAGCAAGGGCCAAGGGACTGGCGTAGGCAACCCATCAAATTTATTATAAATCAACGCCAGGAAATTTGTGTAGATTAAAGCGGAAATCTACTCCAGCATCCTTGCTGGTGTAAATCTCTGCTCTGGAGCTCGGACCTGCACAGATGCACCACAAACACAAAGAGACATGCGCCTGTTAAAGGGGTTTTCAGAGATTTATTTACTGATGACCTATCATCTAGATAGGTCATCAGTATCTGATTGGTGGTCCAACACCCATGCTGATCAGCTGATGTGAGAAGGCAGCGTTGCTCCTGTAAGTACGGTGACCTTCTCCGTGGCCCAATGTACAGCGCTGTGTTAGTTAAGCTACAAGAAGGCCATGGCACTCACAGGATCGCCAGTGCCTTCTCAAAACAGCTGATCATTGGGGGTCCCGAGTGTTGGACCCCCACCAATCAGATACTGATGACCCATCCTGAGGATAGGTCATCAGTATCAAAATCCCAGAACCCCTTTAATAATTGTGATCTATCTGATGCAAGCAGGGGATATATTGAGTTCTGGGTGTAAAAAGCCAGTCTTGATCAATTTTCCTTAATTTGTATATTGTAGAAGAGGACAAGAAAGAATCAGGTCTTATGAGTATATAGCTTGCTATCTAATACTGTAAAATGTCAAATCAAGACCAGACCATTGAGTATCAATAAACCAGAGGATAAGGTTTTCATTTTACTGTACGGTATTCTGTTTGACATAAAACATCTTTTACTTTCAAATTTAAATAATAAAGGGGACCGCAATGGGAACTTATTTAACCCCCATGTTACCCCACTACACTGGGTGCACATATTTTAGGCAAGTGAGTATCTTGACCATATCATCATTTTTATGCATATTTTCCATCTCCAAGCTGTATAAGCTTGAAATCTTATTGGAGTGAAGCACATCAGGTGATGCGTATTTGTGTAATGAGGGAGGGTATGGCCTAAGGAGATCAAAACCCTCTATCAAGGTGTGCATAGTTATTAGACAGCTTGTTTTCTTCTGACAAAATGGGCCAAAAAAAAAGAGATTTAGCTGATTCTTAAAAAATTTCATAAATTGTTAAAAGACTTTCAGAGGGATTCAGAACACTTGAAATTGCTGAAGTGATCACAGAACCATCAAATGTTTTTTTTTGCAAATAGTCAAAAGCGTCGCAAGAAACATGTTGAGAAAAAAAGATACAAATTATCTGCCTAAGATTTGAGAAGAATCAAATATTAAACAAAAAGTCAAGACTTGGCCAAGAAATATCTGTAGACAGATTTTTTAAAGATTATACGGACTGATGACTGTGACTCTTGGTGGACCAGATGGAGGGGCTCGTGGCTGGATTAATAATGGGCACAGAGCTCCACTTTGCCTGTAAGGTGGAGGAGAGGTACTGCTATGGGATGGTACTATTAAAGAGGAGATAGTTGGACCTTTCGATGTTGAAAATGGTCTCAAAATCAACTCCTAAACCTACTGCCAGGTTTAGAAGACACTTTCTTCAAGCAGTGGTACAGGAAAAAGTCTGCATCTTTCAAGGAAGCCATGACTTTTGTGCAGGACAATGCTCCATCACATGCATCAAAGTACTCCACTGCATGGCTAGTCAGTAATGGTTTCAAAGATGAAAGAATGATGGCATGGCCTGGTTCCTCATCTGACCTAAACCCTATAGAGAACTTGTAAGCCCTTCTTAAATGGGAGATTTGCGGTGAAGAAAAACAGTTCACCTCCCTGAACAGCATCTGCGAGGCTGCGGTCGCTGCTACTTAGCAGATGAAAAAACTGAAAGACTCCATGGATGACATGGAAGGAGAGCCATATTGGTCACTGTTTTATGTCAGAAATGTTTATTTGTAAAATTTGAGTTTGTTTATTCTCACTTTAACAGATGAAAATAAACAAGTGACATGGAAACGTTTCCTTTTTCGTCTAGTTACGTAATAATTCTGCACACATAGATATTCTTTCTAAGAAAGCCAAAACCTCACTTTTATATCCTTAAATATTCAGGTTTTGGGTTTATTAACATTTTTGGATTGAGCGACAGCGCTGTAACTGTTTAAAAATAAAATTAATCTTCAAAAACACAACTTACCTAATAATTGTGCCTGCAGTGTATTTTCGGTGGCTGATCTCAGGCCCACATAATTATCAGGATAGCTTCAATAGACTTCTTGATTTCTTAGCATTAAAGGGTTGTGTGTCACAAAGTATATTCTACATTTTCCAAGCCAGCACCTGGATCTGAATACTTTTGCAATTGCGTGTAATTAAAAATTTTGTATAGCCACTTAGTTATTCAATAAAATGAATGTATCTGTATAGCGCCACCTGCTGTTTGTTCTTTTCCTTATTTTTTGTCCGTCTCACTGTGCTGGTCATATGTTCTCACTGTAAATCTTTATTTCCACCAGCCAAATGTTCTGTTAGAAGCTGTGGTAGTTACAGGGTGAGAGCTGCAGCAGAAAGGAGACAGCCCCTGAAGATAATGTAGCAATGAATAGGGAGATCTCTGGATCCATGTGAGGTGCAGGGCTGGTTCTAAGTTCCTTATAAAGGTATTATCATGTACTATATGATGTCTGATTTTCATTTTTTTACATCAATCATGGCATAACCCCTTTAATGGGGGATGTTCTATCGCCTATCTATATAAAAATTCACAAAAATACTTTCTAAAGAATACAGCATTTAGAGAAACCCTCCAAAGGACAATATAGTTTAAAATTCCTATTCATGTAAAAGCAGAAAAAAATCTTGAGAGATAAAAATTAAAAGGATCGTTTTCCCCTTAAGTCCATAAAAAATGTGGGAAAGGATGTGATTTTGTGGTATAAACATTTGCATAGCAACTGCAAATCTATGGTTTTACAAAGCGCCAATATTTAACCTATATTTTGTATGCATTTGTTTCTCATTTCCTTCCTTCCCTTCTTCCTTCCTTCCCTTCTTCCTTCCTTCCCTTCTTCCTTCCTTCCCTCCTTTCTTCCTTCCTTGCTTCCTTTCTTCCCTTCTTCCTCCCTTCCTTCCTTCCTTCCCTTCTTCCTTCGTTCCCTCCTTTCTTCCTTCCTTCCTTCCTTCCTTCCCTTCTTTCTCCCTTCCTTCCTTCCCTTCTTCCTTCCTTCCCTTGTTCCTTCCTTCCTTCCTTCCCTTGTTCCTTCCTAACCTACTCCTTGGTTCATCTGTATTCCATCAATATGCACCATCAATATGGACCAGAGGAGAGGATGTGGGTATCGGCATCTGATGTGAAGGCCAATAGTTTGGTGAAATCTTTTCACTGGTCTCACCCGGATAATTTCAGTACTGGGTGCCCGGAGGCCACCTGTAGAAGGGGGGGGGTACTGTCACGGACGTTCCTGGGACAGGTGGCAGGAGATCGGTGAGACCGGCAACACGTGGTTTGATCTGACAGGTTTTCCTTGTGGATAAATAGGCATATGTGTTGTTTATGGTAATGGCCATACCCCTTGCTTCAGGTGTTGCTAATGTGGTTATTTAACCTTCCTTATTTATTGTTGCTTCTCCCACAGTGCTGTGCGGTTTATAGCTTCAGTTTTAGTTGTGGATTGCTGGTGTGTGGATCTCGGCGGAGTTCCTGGTGCTTCCATAGCCCCTTTGAAGTTAAGTCTTTTCTTTCCCTTTTGCATTTTGTTTGGGTTCTGTGTTTTGCATTTCCCTATTGTTTTATTAGGCCTGAAGGAGACTCCTGTTTGTCCTTCCATTTGGAGGAACAGGTAGTCTCGCCCCTGCCATTAGTACCAGGGTCCTATAAGGCTATATAGGACTCTAGGTATTCCTGCGTATGAACACGCCTACCTCTGGGGTCTGTTCATACTGGTAGTCAGTCAGGATTTAGTTTAGGGTTTTACTAGTGCGACATGCCAGAACCACAGGGGCGACATGTGAGGTGCACGGTGGGCCGATGAGGGTGAGTAGTAATACAGTTTATCGGTTTACTCACGGTTAGCAGAAAGCCTCCCTGGGCCGGCAGCACAGTGATGAGGAAGACAGCATGAAACCTTCCGGGGCACACTCTGTGGTAGGGGAGCACCAGCCAAGATGGAGGTTGAGGTGCCCTTGATGACGGCAGTGTTTAGGGTGCTTGTAGCGGCTGGGTCCCTTGGTGGTATTTGTCGTGACGCCAGTACCGTTTATGGTGGTACAACCAGTTGTAGTGGTAGTATTGAAGAATGAGGTAGACAGTGGTAAGATACAACTCACAACTTTTACTGTAGCTAGTTTAAGTTGCAGCATAAACATCCAGACAGAATACAGTCTCTGGGTATATAGAGGAATTCTGTTGATCCACTGTTAATAGGTTTTGGCTAGGTCCAGACTCAGGCTGTGGTTCAGTAGTACTCTTTTCGGGTATGCTTAGTCCTATAATTTCTGTGTCTTCCAAGCTCTTGAACAGGTAGCTAATCTGTCTTCTATACTTTATGGTGAGGCCGCCTGTAGCCAGATTGTCCTCCACCATGTGCAAAGGTGCCCGTTAAGCCTTAGATAGTGGCTGTTATCACCGATGTCTCTCTGCTTGGATTTCTTCCAGGGACGAAACTCTATCCTCTGGTTGTAGGATGAAAGGAACTAAGAGGACCACAGGAGGAAAACGCTCTCCTGCTCCTCATACCTTGGCTCTACCACATCGTCGCTTCTGACTCCACTCACTACTCTGTGATGTGTAGTCTTAACTGAATTGAATAACTCCCACCAACAACAACCCACACTAGGCCTGACTAAGGTATTTATATAGTCTTAATAACCACAGGCGAGTCTAGAGTACCCCTCGGTCACGAGGGGAACGAAAAGACAAAAGAAGGGGTATGGGGAGCGCACAATAGGGTAATACGTTCAATGAAAACTTAATTTTTAAACAAGTTTTAAGGTGCTCACCTTTTTGGGTTGTGCAATAATAGACACAACTCTATTGTAGATATATAAGTGAATGAGGGATTTTCCGGATCCGTGGATGCAGCCGCAGAAAAGGTGTCTTTGGGATCGGAGGCCCAATCCCCCAAAGGATGCTTGTAGAGAAGAAGGTTTCTGGTCAGGCGCAAGACACATAGGATCCAATCCGTCTTTTATAGGTGAAACTTTTTTTATTTCATAAGAAATGTAAAACAACGCGTTTTCGGGGCTCAAAGTGTCCCCTTCATCAGGTTAACAATAATCACAATAGATAATGTTGATACAGGTATATAAAGGTGCAAAAAAACCGCCAAAAAACGGATTACCTGAGAGCTGCCCACAAATGGGAGGGGCTAAGCTACAGGCAGTCTGTCATAGGTGGACATAAGAATGGGACACCTACTTACTTGAATGTGCAAAGGGTCTCATTATTAGACTGATTGACAAAAGGCGGTCATTGTATCTAGATTGTGGTAGAAAAATATCTGCATGCCACGATTTAATCTCTCAATATAAATCACACACTGCCTTCACAAAATTCGATCGGCTCATCACGTCCAGGATCCTATCAGTGGAAAAAGATACATTATACAAAAAAAGCAATAAACTCCATAGAGACAGACAAGATTTTGCCACTAATAATATCAAATTTTGGTCAAAATCAGATATATCTATACGGAATACAGGCAATCATAACTTACAATATCCAGTTATCCCCACCCCATTTGACAACATTATAGGTAATGATAATATATCTAATATGGAAACCAACTGTCCTAGCGTTAGTGCCACCCATATTCTATCTTCCCCTCCAAAAAGACAGGATCACAAATATAGAAGGTTTCATAAACCTTGGGTGTCATACTCCAACCGCAATAGATCAAATCACAATGAAATGTCACGGTCACTAGACAATAGACCGAATAAGCCATATAGACAACAGGCTTACCATACACCAAAATACAATGTAATATCAACAGAAAATAAACTGATGTCCAAACCTGAGCAATATACAGTCCGTAATGTCTGCCACACCCCCAGAAATGGATCTGTGCATATAGTCGGTAAATTAGATAACACAACCACTCAGGAATCCTCAGTTTCTGTTTTCCAAACTCCGTTACTTACCCCAAGTTCAATTCATGCTCCTTTTATTACTAATACCACACTCATTCTCACTTCTCCGTCTTCCATATTTTCCACAGAAATACTCAATACCTGTGGTCCACTCAATCTACCACCAACTGAGTTTTCTATCCATCCTGACCAACATCCATCAGTCAGATCAGATTCTCCCACCCCCTCAGTTTGCTCCGATTTGGAGGTCGACTCCCTTCTCACCATCCATGTGAGTACCCCTCCATCAACCACCTCATACGCGGATACACAAATTAACACATCCTCCATTACCCCTGTTTATATTGACCAAAATCAACCAAATGGCTCACCTACCATAGAATCCTCATCAGTTGGTCCCTTTACATCAATGGTATCCTTTTTAGATCTCCCTCCCCTGATCCATCCCACTACCATCCAACCTGTTCCGAAAAGCCCAAAAACCACCAATATAGCTCATTTTTTTCGCCCACTAGGCCACAAATCTGTAAAAAGAAAAAATCAAGGAGAGGCTGTAGAGCAGGCCAGCGCAAAAAGAAAAATTCCAACCCCTCGCAACCAACACTGACCTCCAAACAAGATATATCACCCCTCTCCTATGGCATCTTTAATCTGTCCAGTCATATATTGACACATAATGAGATCGCAGTACTCTCTAAAGGACTCTCGTTTTGTCCCACCAACAAAATTAAAGAATTTGACCTTTTTCTCGACCTTAATCGGTATATAAAGAAACTTACCTTAAAAAGACACTTTAAAATTAAAGAAAATTCAAACACTGGGTCCAATCCAGAACCCAGTACCATATCCCCGGATATGGAACAGACCGTAGCCCCACCCCCAATACCCACTGGCCTCAAACCACCTTCTACATTTTATCCCATTCATCATAAGGGAAACTTCCTTGACACATTCTATTCTGTGGTGTCAAATGACTTCAGGGATATCAACAAGAAATCAGAAACAAGGCAGAACATGAAACCATCTGAGAAATCAGCTTTGAGAAAACTACAACTTGATACCGATTTAATCATTAGAAATGCTGACAAGGGGGGGGGGGTTGTTATTCAGAACCGTACAGACTATGTGAAAGAAGCTCTGAATATTCTTTCCAATAACAAATACTATTTACCTCTTGAGTGTGATCCCTCTGAAACCTATGTAGAAGAGTTTCAGACTCTGATAAAATCTGGGGATCTGTGTTTAAACAAGAAAGAAAGGGAATACATTATGGTAAAAGAGTCCACACCAGCGACCTTTTACCATCTTCCCAAAATTCATAAGGATACACAAAATCCACCGGGACGTCCCATAATATCGGGAGTCTCTTCCCTCACACGAAATCTGTCACACTACATTGACATTCATTTGCAGAAATATGTTCTGAATTTAAAATCCCATCTTAGAGACTCCGCATCACTTATCTCCTTACTCAAAGATATCGAGTGGTCAGATGGTTACCATTGGGTGACTTTGGATGTATCAGCACTGTACTCGAATATTTCCCATGACTTAGGGATGAAGTGCACTTCAAGTTTTCTCGATAATGATCAAGACATGCCAACTGTGCAAAAAATATTTATCATGAGGGGTATTGAGTTTATACTCACGCATAACGTGTTTACATTTCAAAACGATACCTACAAACAAATACGGGGAACCGCGATGGGGACGCGTTTCGCGCCCAGCTTTGCGAATTTGTTCATGGGGGCGTTTGAGGAAACTTTCATATATGGATCCAGTTTTTGGTCCAATAACAACATCGTCTTCTTCTGCAGATATATAGATGATCTGATTTTTATTTGGAATGGGGACCATACATCTATAGATAACTTCATCTCATATATCAATACCAATGATTGGGGCATTACCTTTACTGGTACTTCTGATAACAAAAGAACTGAGTTTCTTGATTTAGAGATCTTTATTCAAGACAGCAGAATAAACACACGAACTTTTTTCAAAAAAGTAGATAGCAATAGCTATTTAGACTTCAAGAGTACACACTATAGAAAATGGAAAACGAATATCCCCTTCAGTCAATTTAAACGACTTAGACGGAACTGTACTCGCGAAGATGATTTTCACCAGCAGTGCGATATTTTGGCCTCCAGGTTCACTCAGAAAGGGTATCCTTCTAATATTATTTCTGGCGCGAGGATAAAGGCTATGGAACTCACCCAAGAAGAATGTCTGATCCCATTGTCCAAAAATAAAAAGAAGAAAGAGATTAGTAATGGAGAATATGGTTGCAATTTTATTACTACCTTTAACCAAAACCATCTATCGATCAAAGCGGTTTTAGAAAAACATTGGCACATTCTAAAAAGAGACCCGATTCTGAATCAAATCATTCCCGAATTTCCTAGACTTACATATAAAAGAGCACGTACCCTCAAAAATATTCTGGCACCTAGTAAACTGAATTCTGCCACAAATCACAATGAGAATAACGATGTTGTTACCCCCAAAGGTAGCTTTAAGTGTGGACATAAAAAATGCCTATGCTGCCTTAATATATGCCAAACTTCTGTTTTTTACAGCCAAGTGAGTGGGGAATCATTCCCCATTATGTCCGCACTTAATTGTCAATCTAGTCATATTATATATCTCCTAGAATGTCCATGCAACTTACAGTATGTGGGGCGCACGATCCAAACACTGCGAAATAGAGTAAACACGCATAGATCTAAGATCAAGAAGAAATTTTGGAAACATAGTGTTTCTAGACATGCTGCGGAACACCATGGGGGTAGTTCAGCCGAATTTAGGGTAACCCCAATCGAACAAATTCCACGTCACCTACAAAAAGATATCCAGCACATTAGACGTAGAGAAATGTACTGGATCTTCAAGTTGAACAGTTTGCATCCGTATGGCCTCAATGAAGCTTTTGAGATTAATCTATAGGAAGTTTATATATAAATTTTATATTATATAAAATATATATTAAAATTTTTTTTAATTAATTAGATATGCAAAAATTTTTTTTTTTTTTTTTTTTTTTTTTTTTTATATGCATTTTTTTTATATATATGCGCATTTTTTTATATATGCACATTTTTTTATATATATGCATTTTTTTATATATATGCATTTTTTTATATATTAATTTATGACGTTGAGATATTTTTACCCCAGGACAAAAAACGGTCCTCATGACTATTAGTTCTTTCAGCAATAATACATATACCCTTTTTAATTCATTATTAATTCACTAATTATTCATTATTTATTCATCTATATAAATTTAATCATTTGAGCGCATTATTTTCATATATATATATATATATATATATATTTGTTTATACTCATTTTTCATTATTTTTTTTTTTATGGTTCATTCTATCTTTCTCTATACATGTATTTATATGTAGATTGATTTGGTCCATATATGTATTTTTTATATTAAGTGCGGGCTAACCCACAGTACAGCATTTTATTATACTAAGCCCATTGCTTTTAATCCTCCCCCCCCCCCCAATACCATTTCCAATAGTTGAGTAGATATTGACCATTACTGTGCTTTCATCCAAACAGCCGCCCTCTATGTGTTTAGTGAGAGCGCACACTCTGTACCTCCGTAGAGAGGCGTCCCTGTAGTCATGGATACTGGTCATGTGATCGCGAGGATAGCGATCACATGACCGGGCGCACGTACAAGCAGGATAGATGGGCAGATCACAGACGCCGAGCGCCTCAAACAGGAGCCGCTCCGCTCCGATCACATGACCGCATCACTGCGGTCATGTGACTCTGATACTCCGCTTTTTTTCAAAGTAAAACTAGGAGATAACCATAGATTATTCGAAATAAATCCGCCTTGATTATCTACAATGATGGGCTGCAACTATATCTTGTGACTATATATATGATTTGACCGATCTTATGTCCACCTATGACAGACTGCCTGTAGCTTAGCCCCTCCCATTTGTGGGCAGCTCTCAGGTAATCCGTTTTTTGCCGGTTTTTTTGCACCTTTATATACCTGTATCAACATTATCTATTGTGATTATTGTTAACCTGATGAAGGGGACACTTTGAGCCCCGAAACGCGTTGTTTTACATTTCTTATGAAATAAAAAAAGTTTCACCTATAAAAGACGGATTGGATCCTATGTGTCTTGCGCCTGACCAGAAACCTTCTTCTCTATAAGGTATTTATATAGACTGAGTGCTATCCCCCTCTAGTGGTGGGATGTATAAAACACACCTAACCAGCCTATGAACAGGGATACAACAGGTGATGTAATGCAGAATGACATGCAACCCGGTAATGCAGTTTACAGTTATTTTGCAGTTCCCACGTGTCCTGAGTGGGACACTGCACTAGGAGGTGTCCATCTTCCTTCCCTAGTTCTCAGGCCTAATTCCCTGTTCCCCTCTTCCCTCTTATGCTCAGTGTGGTGTTTCCCTCCTACACCAAAGAGTGACACCAAAGACCGGTGGGCCCTCTATGGTAATGGATTCCACTGCGTAACTCTAGTATTATCTCAGAAGAATCTAATACTAAACTAATCACCTATAATATTCCTGGTCTAACAGAGAGACCACCTCATGGAGAATCACAAACATCAGTTCTTCATTTTCACTTTCACTATATATAAGGAGAATAATCCATTTTTATCTTTTGTTCTTGTCCTAATTTACATGACTGGAGTGATAGGAAACTCCACTACTCTTACTGTAGTATACAGAGATCCGCACTTACACACCCCATGTATCTATTCCTGTGCAACTTATCCATTGTAGACCTTTGCTACACAACCATCAAGTTGGTTGACATGTGTCTGAGTGGTGACTCTACATTGAGCTTCCCCCAGTGTTTCATCCAGATGTACTTTTTCAGCTTTGTGGTTACTACAGAGGACCTCTTGCTCTTCATTATGGCTTATGATCACTATTTCGCCATTTGTAACCCTCTACGTTATCACAGTATACTGAGTAAGAAGAACTGTATCCTGTTGGTGTTTTTTTTGTCTGGGTTACTGGGGCCATCAATTCAGTTCTTGCACCGTTAACCACTTCTAATATTCCTCTGTGTTATTCTAACAAGGTCTCTCAGTTCTTCTGTGAATATAAAGCCTTCTCCCAAATCTCCTGCCCTAATGCTGGTTTCCTATCACTTTGATACATGGAAGCTGTAATATCGTCGGTTTCTGTCCTTTTCTGTGCACCATAATATCTTACGGAATATAGATGTCAAGAGAGCTCGACTGAAAATGGTGGGGTGCAAATTCAAAGGAGAATTAGGTCAGTTTTAGGTGTGTAGACTTCATGTCTATATAAAGCTAATCGCCACCTTTCGGGACTATTTTTTTTTGCGTTTTTTAACCTAAATATGATTAAAACTCTTTAACTTTCGAATACATCTTTAGACAAAATAGAGATTTTATGATACAGAATTCAAAATTCCCTGTATACCCATGAAGCTAAATTAACACATTCTAGAATCCTGCAGTCACCACTAGAGGGAGCTTAGTCTATGCATTGAACTTAGTAATAAAACAGCATACTGTACCACAGCTCCCCATAGTGGCAGTTGCAGCAAACTAAATTTTAGCATTGAAATTGTGTTTCTCAAATCATAGAATGTGAGGGTATACAGTGTTGCCTTTACTTTCTGATCAGTTGGGGTCTCTGCAGAACTGATATAGTGATGTAGCCCCCTCACAGTTCTTCATTGTTCAACAGCGCTCCTGACCATATGCGATGCAGGAAAACGTTTTTTTCATAGCTGATATTTGGAAAGGCTATGAAGGGGCCTTCACACAAGCCAAAGGCCTCCTGACCCATAGGATAGAATTCGATCTGAAAATCATTTCAACCGACCACCGTATAAAAATGTAGCGCAAATGACTGTTCGTAATGACTATCGGCAGACTACTGCTTGCCAAAAATGAAATCTGTCCTGTTGGAAAATTTCGTCCGTGGCCCTGGGTAGTTATTATAAAAGCAGGAAAAGTATTAGGCAGAGATGAGTGAAGTTTTGAAAAATTCGATTCAGCAGCTTCGCTAAAGTTTGCCAAGAAATTTGATCCGTTACAAATTAATTATTCACAAATCGCCATGTTAAAACCCCATTCAGCCTATCAATCAATGGGACCATTTTTAATGGCGCCTTAGATAGAAGTGAACCTGTTTAATGGCCGTAAAAACCAGTAAAACGTTAGTGGCCTTCTGGGTTTGAAAAAAAATAATCACTCACCTCATCCACTTGCTCGCTCAGAGGCAGTCCGCTCCTCTCTTGATTGAAAAGACCTGCGCTAAGCGTGATGACGTCACCACGCACTCCCAACGTAATCAGGTGGATAAGGTGAGTGTTTTTAACTTTTTTCTGTTCTTTCAAAGACAACTCCAGCCGCCATTTTAGTAAAAAAAAAAATTAAATTCTGACCGAATTCCACTTTGAATGCTTCCCTTCGCTCAACACTAGTATTAAAGAGGACCTCTCACCGCTCTTCACATGCCTGTTTTCATAGCTTTATGCATTCCCCATGTAATAACAATTCTGGAACATTTATTCTTATGTCTCTATGTTGTGCCATTCATTTCTAGTAGAAATAATACAGGAATGGCACAACATAGAGACATAAGAATAGATGTTCCAGAATTTTTATTACGTGGAGAATGCATGAAGCTATAAAAGTAGACATGTCAGGAGCGGTGAAAGGTCCTGTTTAAGGAAAAAAATAATCATCCATTTTTTTTTAAACCATTGATTTTAACTTCAAAAACTGCATCACGTGTTTAACTAGCAATGAATAATTAAAAATTCAGATGTAGCATGCATTTTTAAACAATTCAATAAAACGGGATTCTTAGTAAAACCATTGATTTGAATGGATGGGGTTTATGACTATTACTCAAAGGGGAGAGCTAGTCGATACAATTACCAGATGAGAGATCTGCTCACAAAAATGGAGGGTTCCCGATAAATGTCACAAACTAAGGGATTGATGGTGCAATTTGGTGCTCATTGTTTATGGCTAGTGTGTCGACCAACACTCTCTACATTCAGTAAAAGTTTTCTGATACTTAGGTATTGATGACCTACAGTATCCTCTGAATAGATCATCAATATCAGACTGGCCGGGGTCTGACATCCCACACCTACACCGTTCAGCTGTTTCGCACAGCCACCGACACTGGAATCTATACAGTGGACAGAAAGACATGTCAACGGGCGTACTGCACGTGAATGGGATCTGAGCTGCAGGACGCCGGCATGGCCACAACACAGTGGATGGAGCCTGCTATTGTCATCTCCATAAAAGTTAATTGAAAAGGGCGCCAGGCCATCACTATCTAAATACCGGAAAACCACTTCCGGGGATGCACTCTCAATCCATTATCGACTTCTTGACATTAGTTAAATAGAATACAAGCACTCTTGAAAACGAAACTCTTTATTAAGGAACGTATCAGAGAAGGTCTCCATTAATCGAATAGCTAACTGCTGCAAGTGCAATAGGAACTTTATTTCTCTATAATAATTATACATTTTCTGGGATAACCCAATCTCTGTATTTATGAGCACATTCAAATTATTGCATACATCTAATACATAATGCTGCTATTACACATGATCAAAATCTACTGTAATTTCTGGTATTCATTGGGGCAACCTCTACTTTGTTAAAAAAAATTCTCTCATCATTTATAATATAATTGTACTGCCTATTCCGCACCATCCAAAAACAGCAAGAAACCTTTCATCTATCCATCTTATTTCTTAGAATTTTGTGTTATTTTTCCTCTTCGATAAAATGATACTTAAAAAATGTAATCCCGAGAGACCGATCATTTCGTTTTACATTTATAGAAGATTAAATTGCAGTTTGGGGATTGGAGACATAAACAACATCTTAATTGGCAAATTGTTGGTTCCTGTACCTCGAGAGAACACCCCAACCGCACAGTATATATACAGCTTACCTTTATCATAGGGGAATGGATCAATTCAACCACAGCAAATTACACTCAGAGGTAAGACGATGGTAATAATGCAGGTATCTCTAGTTAACGATTAGAAATTACACACGATGTGTGTCTGACATTGTAGGCTACGGGCTATTCAGAGGCAATAAAGTTTAAATGTTAAAAAATTGCAATTATTCATAACAGGAAATTGTAAATGTTCATATATTATGTTAATAATATATAATATGAAAATCTACTGACTTACTAATAAAGAATAATACAGTAGGACCATCAACAATTATTTAGAAGGTGCGCTGGATTCTTACACAGTCACATAAACACCAACCACAGATCACACATTTCTAGGGGCAGGACCCCCTTTATCACATAATAGAGCCGAAATTCGTCAATCATGGACGTACAACATTGATTAAAATTTTGCTCCACTCTTAAACTAATGCTGATGCTAATTTCTTGATGGAAGTCAGTGGTGGAAATCTACTCCAAACCATGTTTCCAAGATAGTTTATCATCAGCATATAACCAGTGATGGTGGACATGTCAGGGAGAGTTCCATTTGTCTATGTAAAAATAGGGTTGTCCTAATTATTTTGTCCAACCTTTGTAGTTACGAAGTATGGGTGCAAAAAGACATGTCCATCAAGTTCAACTAAGGGTTGGAAACAGTATGTGGATAAAGGTAAGAGGTGTGAGGAACAAAAACAAGAATTCTATACCTTTAGATAAAGAAGTAATGTTACTTTGGTCTAACAAATTTTTATCCTTTTTCAAAGCCATCAACGGTTCCTGCTATGATCAGCTCCTCAGGTGACTCTTACTAAGATTTAAAAGTCTCATGGTGAAGAAACCTTATTTTTTTCTCAAAAGGCAATGCTGCATGTGCAGCAGTAGAGCCCTGGTACCTATGTTTGCGTTTGAATACCCATGGTGTATTTTAATCCTGCAGATCTTGCACATGGCTTTGGTTTTGCATGCCAGCCTTGTGGAGAAAAAATGCAATCCGAGAGTTGCTCACCCAGGGCCAGAAGCAGCCAAGCTTGCCCTAGGTCTGGCATATTTTGAGCCTGCACCCTCAGTATCAGTGGTATCACAAGTTCCCAAGTTAACCACAATAGAAGCCGGTCTGGCCATGACAGTTTTTTGGGAGGTTTTGGCCATACATTGCCTCTGCTTTTTATTACTGCCATAGCCAGCGTCGTCCTCCTCTGATGTCACCTCCTCCTCAGCGCCCCAGTCTGGCTCCTAGGTCCTGTCCAATACACAATCACCATAGACCTCATCCTTATTAGACCGTGATATGTCATTGTGAGCTCCTTGGCTTCCGTCCAGATTCCCTGCTCTGTATTTGCCTGCAGTGTCATTGTCGATACCATTGCCCCTACGGCCACCACCGTGGCTAGGAGTGCTACTACTAGTATTAATACTGGTCACATGACTGGTGCTGCTACTGCTGCTACTACCCACATAATGACTCTGGCGTGATGAGGCCTGGGACCTTTGTTTTGCTATCTTCCATTTTCCAGACATTTTACTATGAGATCTATATATAAAAAGTCACCAAAAATCACAGGTCTGATACACAGAGAGTATTAAATGGTACTAGCAAAATTGCGTGTGTTTTCTGTCATTTAAAGATGGAGGCGCTATTAAATGTCACTCCCCTTCTACAAACACCCAATTTACTTTGGGAATATGACATTTTTGTGGTGAAATGTCTTTCAACTATGCGTTTAATATCACTGGATTATTAACTAAATTTTTGTAGTAAAATTTTTTAGAAATATAATTAAAACTAATTTTTCCACTAGGCCCTAAAATAATACTTGTTCAGCTATGAAATTATTGGACTAAAATGTACAATATCGTCTGATGCAGTAATGCGCCTGCTAACAAGGATAATACAATGGAGCGCTTGCAGCTAATTTTCTTTTTCCAACTAGGACTGAAAGAACATTTTTTCAACTTTAAATTGGACTAAAATGTATGAAATGTATACCACGATGATCCTATAGGGTGACTGAATATACAAATGCTTAATCAAGTACAGTAGTTCCTTTGTAGGGAGATGAAATCCAACTTATCACCTTATAACATAAAAATTTACCTTTACTAATTTGTAAGTTAAAAGTACATAAAAAAAACATGAGCGCCTGAGCTTAACCGTTAAGGGAAATATCTTCCAGCTGTGGGCGAGTGGAGATAATATTACTGTACAATAGGTAGTGTTTAGTGTTGAGCGAGCAGTTCGGCTCAAGCATCACTATGCTCGGCACATCGCAGTGTTTGGCCAAATACTGTGTATGCTTGAGCACAATGAAAAGCAATAGGAGACCCAAGTATTAAACCAAGCACCTCCTCCTCTGAGGAAGAGAGGGTGTCTGGCTCACAGAAAAAGGTTAGAAATTCATGTAAACACCACCGAAATGGTTTGGAAACAGCATGGGGAGGATGTCTGGATGCATCTTGGACTCCCATTACCTATGACATACAATAGACAGCCACACAAAGGCTATATGCCTAAAGCCAGGTATTTGCAAGCCAACAACCTATCCATGAGACAGATACAGTCAGCATACCTTACAATGGCAGCCTTGAGCCAGTAAGCCTCAAAGTTGCTTCATAACTGTTGGATGGCTTGGCTGGACCTGCGCACCTAGATCATTATCATTAGGGTGACAAAAAGTTTTCTGATTGTCCTAACATAATATTCAATAACCGTTCTATAAAGTTTTGTCATGCAAACTCATTTGCATAATCATGTGCATATGCAAATCAGCTGAATCTGCTTGTTTTTCAGCTGAAACACCATTTGCATGGAAAATTTGCGATAAAAATTAGCGATTAGAATATTTGCGATCAACACTACTCATTAACAGCGCCATTTATTGGATTCATAGTCTCATTGGTTTCATAGTTTTTGGGGTTTTTTTAATACATTTTATTAGGTTTTGATATAATTTGCACATTTACATTCAAAGGTACATATCTGTAAAAAATAATATGACCTGTAATTTTATCCAGATATGTGCAGTGAAAAGAAAGATAAAACACATAAATAGTGCAATAATCCTTTCCCTAAACATTTCCCTTCCCCTCCTAACCCTCCCTCCTTCTATACAGGTGATGTGGTTATGTGGTTTAAAGTTTTCTTTTTATTATAGGTATTCCTGGAGGTGTACAGTGTCTTATTTCGGAGTTCATGTGGATATTTTCCCATATGCCCATGTTTATGCAAATTAGTTTACATGACAAAACTGTATAGAAAGGTTATTGAATATTATGTTAGGACAATCAGAAAACTTTTTGTCACCCTAATGATAATGATCTAGGTGCGCAGGTCCACCCAAGCCATCCAACAGATATGAAGCAACTTTGAGGCTTACTGGCTCTCAGTCAGATGAGAGCTGGTTTGGAATCCCTCAGACAGGATGTAACGTTTAGGAATGATAGAACTTGATAAGAAAGTATGCAATACAGTCTGATGATGATGGGATGGAACGTTTAGGAGTGATAGATCGTAAATATTCCTATCTGAAGAAAGAAAATAAAAAGCTGGTTTTGAACGTCTCATAATGCACAAGGCTGCTTTTGTAAGGTGTGCTGACTGTATCTGTCTCAGGTTGTTGGCTTGCCCATACCTGGTATTTTGTGTGGTTGTCTATTGTATGTCATAGGTAATAGGAGTTCAAGATGCATCTAGATGTCTTCCCCATGTTATTTCCAAACCATTTTGGTGGTGTTCCCATCAATTTCTAACCTTTTTCTGTGAACCAGACACCCTCTCCTCTTCAGGGGAGGTGCTCGGATTCTCCTATTGACTTCCATTGTGCTTGGGTGTTCGATTAACACTAGTAGTGTTACTTTACGTTACCTAACATTATTCCCTGGCGGGGTAATGTATCTCCAAATAAGCTCCTATGCTTAAAGGGGACAGTAAAACTGCTTCCGTATAAGAATGGAGTGGTGGTGTTGTATACTTATAAGTAAGAGCAGGGCTACTTCCCTATGGGAATGGAGTAGTACAGTATTATTGTGTGGCTATAAGGATCAACTCACAGAATCAGTTGGTTGTTACTAGACCAAATTATGTAGCCCTTGGTCCCAACATACCTAACAAGGCCTCCCTACTTCCACTTGATTCTATGAATTGATCCTTATAGTCCCCTCCGTAAAGGAACCATCTAGGCCAGCATAGATTTGGATTCTTGTATTCCAAAATCCCAAACAATGATGGATTAACTCCTTGCCAAGTGTATCTGGAGACTAAAGGGGTTGTCTCAGAGTCTGTGCGCAACTTGCTAAATTCATCCTCACCCACAATTATTTCTTTTTGGGCAAAGAGATATATCTACATTGCACTGGGACCGCCATGGGCAGCAAAAAGTAGCTGCCATACGCAATTTTTTTCAAAACTGATATGTGACTTCTTGTTATCCTGCCCCATCAAACCCTTAATCTACCTCCGTTTCATTGATGACATCCTAATTATCTGGACTGACTATGAACATGAACTAATAAAATTCCATGAACCAATCAATAAATTATATTTAAATAAAGGAATGAGCTTTCTGGACACCGCTATAAACCTTTTAAACAGCTCAATACATACATCTCTGTACCAAAAACCCCAGCTTCCACCACAAACACAATAAAAAGCACATCATCTACAGTCAGGCCATCAGGTATAATCACATCTATTCCAGCCCATCAGACAGGGATGAACATTTACATCACGGGTGTCAAACACAAGGCCCGCGGGCCGAATCCGGCCCGCCAGACCTCGTCATGTGGCCCGCGTAGCCGATGCCGGCCGCCAGCCTTCACCTTTTGTTATCACTTCCTGCAGGCGGCCCCCGCTCCTCCCGGCTCCTGTATTGGGTGTATCAGCTGTGAGGGAGGAGGGGCTGGGGGCCGGCATCTGCTTTTATAATGACAGCGGGGCCCGTGCAGTGACTATTCTACTACACGGGCCCCGCTCACTGTATAATCGTATCTCTAATAGTTAATGGTTACCGTATAATCGCATAAGGAGCGCTGTGTATTACCGGTACTTACAACTACAAGTGCTCGCCGAGAGGAGGGAGGCTGGGTGTCACAACCAGACAGCTGAGAAGCTCTGACAGAAGCCTTTCAGAACCTCCTCCTTGAGTTTTCTTTGTTTTGAATTTCAGTTCCTCATCTCGTTAGCCTCTCTCAGCTGTCATGTAGTTGGACTGATTGCATTCCTTTAAATTTCTCCCCATAATGCATTAGTGTGCGGCTTATACAACTTCCTGGAGTGTGCGTGCATGCTGATCCTATTTTCCTGCCTTCTACAAGATAAGTGCTGTACATTTATTTGTGATTTTCTGTTTGCTGGATCCCAGGTGACCCTGACTCCCTCCGTGTCTAGTGTAGGGAGCCGGTGGTCGTGTCCCCTCACTATTGTAGGGTGTTCAGGTGGTATATAGTCGAGGTACGTGGATATGCGATCATCCACCATTGGGATTTTTGCATAGGCTGAGCAGACAGGGAGAGAGCCAGGTCTGATGCAGGGGTCTCCCTTTTGTTCCTTAGTTTTGGATCCAGTGAGTCATATATTCATTTTGCATTGTCTTGTTTCCTGTACACCTTCCGTGACATTATAAGCCGCCAAAACCGTCTCAAGCATGGATCCGGTTTAACTTTTGACTGAACGTTCCCAGGGTCTTTCATTGGAGGTAGCTGATCTCCGTAAGACTCTTTCTCAGTTTCTAGTGACCGGTTCAGCTTGCGTTCATGGAGTTTGTTCTGAGCCTAAGATCTCGCTCCCGGATACATTCTCCGGGGGTAGTGAGAATTTTGTGCGTTTCAGAGAGGCTTGCAAACTCCATTTTCGCCTTCTTCCCCATTCCTCTAGTGATGAGGAACGGAGGGTGGGGATCATTATATCGCTGCTCAGGGGTAACGCTCAGTCGTGGGCCTTTTCGCTGCCGGTGGGGGCACGGCCCCTCCGTTCAGTGGATGATTTCTTTTTAGCACTGGGTCAGATATATGATGATCCGGATCGTGTTGCTTTGGCTGAGTCTAGACTACGTCTGTTATGCCAGGGTAAACAATCCGCAGAGATATACTGCTCAGAATTTCGGAGATGGGCAGCTGATACTGGTTGGAATGATGCTGCACTCCGAAGTCAATTTTGCCATGGTCTTTCAGAGGGATTGAAAGATGCATTTGCCTTTCATGAGAGGCCTATCTCCTTGGACTCTGCTATGTCTCAGGCCGTTTGTATTGACAGGCGTCTTAGAGAGAGAGGAGAGATCTCTCCTTCCTGTCATACTCAGTCCCAGGACAGTGCAGCGGTCTCATTCTGTGCGCAGGGGTCTCAGTCGCTGTCAGCCCCTTCTGAGCAGGAGCCCATGCAGCTGGGGTTCATTGCCTCTGACAATAGAAGATTCAGCCTGCATGGGAAGGTTTTTTTTTGTTGTGGAGGTATAAATCATTTGGCAAATGTTTGTCCCTCTAGGAGATTCAGGCAGTTTTCTGGGAGTAATAAAGAAACAAAAAGGAAAAAATCTTTTAAAAATGTTCCATCTGTTACTATTGGCAGGGTTGAGGCGGAAATTAAAGGTTTTCCGTTTGCTTGTAGTTCCCGTTTTGTCCTGCCTGCCAGGGTGGCGCTAGAGAGCAAGAACATTTTTTGTGAGATTTTTGTAGATAGTGGAGCAGCTGTCAATCTCATTGATAATCATTTTGCGATAACTCATGGTTTCCAGGTGTGCACTTTGGGAAAGGATATTCCTGTTTTTGCTATTGATTCCGCTCAACTTTCTTTTTCATGTTAAGGATGTGTCATGTTTCGTCCTTAGTGGATTACCTACTCCTCTTGTGTTGGGGCTACCCTGGCTCACTAAACATAACCCCACCATTGATTGGCAAGCGAGGCAAATAAATGGTTGGAGTGACTTTTGCAGAGAGAATTGCCTCACGACATCTGTTTCTGAGGTTTCTACTAAGACTGTACCATCTTTTCTCTATGAATTTTCGGATGTCTTCTCTGAGAGTGGAGTTCAGGATTTGCCCCCGCACAGGGAGTACGATTGCCCTATTAATCTCATCCCAGGCGCCAAGCTGCCTAAATCTCGTTTATACAATCTTTACCACCCTGAAAGGGTCGCTATGCGTGCTTATATCTCTGAGAGTCTGAGAAAAGGACACATACGACCCTCGAAGTCACCTGTTGCCGCTGGTTTTTTCTTTGTTAAGAAAAAAGATGGTTCTTTAAGACCTTGTCTGGATTTCAGGGAGCTGAACAGTATCACTATTCGTGACCCTTATCCGCTTCCTCTGATCCCGGACCTGTTTAACCAGATTGTTGGGGCTAAAGTTTTTTCAAAGTTAGATCTAAGAGGGGCATACAACCTGGTCAGGGTCAGAGAAGGAGACGAATGGAAGACGGCCTTCAATACCCCTGAGGGCCATTTTGAGAATTTGGTTATGCCTTTTGGTTTGATGAATGCCCCAGCCGTTTTTCAGCATTTCGTGAACAGCATTTTTTATCATTTAATGGGAAAATTTGTATTAGTGTATTTGGATGACAATTAGATTTTTTCTCCTGATTTCAAAACTCATAAGGAACACTTATGTCAGGTCTTGCTCATCCTGCGGGAGAATAAGTTATATGCGAAACTGGAAAAATGTGTGTTTGCGGTTCCAGAAATTCAATTTCTGGGGTTTCTTCTCTCCGCTTCTGGTTTTCGCATGGACCCCGAGAAGGTCCGCGCTGTGCTTGAGTGGGAGCTTCCTGAGAATCAGAAGGTGCTGATGCGTTTTTTGGGCTTTGCCAATTATTACAGAAAGTTTATTTTGAATTATTCCTCTATTGTTAAACCACTCACTGATATGACCAGAAAGGGGGTAGATTTTTCTTCCTGGTCGGTAGAGGCGCATAAGGCCTTTTCTAATATCAAGGAGAGTTTTGCTTCCACTCCCATCTTGGTACAACCTGATATTTCTCTACCCTTCATAGTTCAGGTTGATGCTTCTGAGGTGGGTGTGGGTGCGGTCTTGTCTCAGGGTTCCTCTCCTGCCAAATGGCGACCGTGTGCCTTTTTCTCGAAGAAACTGTCCTCCGCAGAGAGAAATTACGATGTGGGAGATAGGGAATTGTTGGCCATCAAGTTGGCTTTTGAGGAATGGCGCCATTGGCTAGAGTGAGCCAGACACCCTATTACCTTGTTTACTGACCATAAAAATCTGGCCTACTTGGAGTCAGCCAAGCGTCTGAACCCGAGACAGGCCAGATGGTCTTTGTTCTTTTCAAGGTTTAATTTTGTTGTCGCGTTCCGCCCTGGGGTTAAGAATGTGAAGGCACATGCCCTGTCACGTTGTTTTCCGGGAGGTGGGAATTTTGAAGACCCGGGTCCCATTTTGGCTGAAGGTGTGGTGGTCTCTGCTCTTTTTCCTGAATTGGAGGCAGAGGTGCAGGCAGCCCAGTCAGAGACTCCTGATCTTTGTCCTCCTGGGAGGTTGTTTGTGCCTCTCGCTTTAAGACACAAGATTTTTAAGGAACACCACGATATGGTCCTTGCTGGGCACCCGGGGGCAAGAGCCACAGTGGATCTCATCGCTCGGAGATTCTGGTGGCCTGCGCTTCGTAAGTCGGTTGAGGGTTTTGTGGCAGCCTGCGAGACTTGCGCTCGTGCCAAAGTCCCTCATTCACGGCCATCAGGTCCTCTCCTTCCCTTACCCATTCCTTCCCGTCCTTGGACACATCTGTCCATGGACTTCATAACGGACCTGCCTCGTTCCTCGGGGAAGACTGTGATTCTGGTGGTGGTGGACCGCTTTAGCAAAATGGTGCATTTCATCCCTTTTCCTGGTTTGCCCAATGCTAAGACGCTGGCGCAGGCATTTATTGATCACATTGTGAAATTGCATGGTATTCCTTCAGACATAGTCTCTGATAGGGGCACGCAGTTTGTTTCCAGATTCTGGAAGGCTTTCTGTTCTCGCTTGGGGGTTCAGTTGTCATTCTCTTCTGCTTTCCACCCGCAGTCGAATGGCCAGACAGAGCGCGTCAATCAGAATCTGGAGACATATCTGCGCTGTTTTGTGGCGGAGAATCAGGAGGATTGGTGTTCTTTTTTGTCCCTTGCTGAGTTTGCTTTAAATAACCGTCGTCAGGAGTCCTCTGATAAGTCACAATTTTTTGGTGCATATGGGTTTCATCCGCAGTTTGGGACTTTCTCGGGAGAGGGGTCTTCTGGTTTACCTGATGAGGACAGATTCTCCTCGTCTTTGTCTTCTATTTGGCAAAAGATTCAGGATAATCTGAAGAGCATGAGTGAGAGATATAAGCGTGTGGCAGATAAGAGACGTGTGCCTGGTCCGGACCTGAATGTTGGTGATCTGGTGTGGTTGTCTACCAAGAATATCAAATTGAAGGTTCCCTCCTGGAAGTTGGGTCCTAGGTTTATTGGGCCTTACAAAATCCTGTCTGTCATCAATCCTGTTACCTACCGTCTTGATCTTCCTCAGACTTGGAAGATCCATAATGTTTTTCATAAGTCCTTATTGAAACCTTATGTTCAACCCATTGTACCCTCGCCTTTGCCTCCTCCTCCGATTATGGTTGATGGGAATCTTGAATTTCAGGTCTCTAGGATTGTTGATTCTCGTCTTGTCCGCGGTTCTCTCCAGTACCTCGTTCATTGGGAGGGTTATTGTCCTGAGGAGAGGATGTGGGTCCCAGTGACGGACATTAAGGCCACTCGTCTCATCAGGGCTTTCCATAGGTCCCATCCTGAGAAGGTGGGCTCTGAGTGTCCGGAGTCCACTCGTAGAGGGAGGGGTACTGTCACAACCAGACAGCTGAGAAGCTCTGACAGAAGCCTTTCAGAACCTCCTCCTTGAGTTTTTTTTGTTTTGAATTTCAGTTCCTTATCTCGTTAGCCTCTCTCAGCTGTCATGTAGTTGGACTGATTGCATCCCTTTAAATTCCTCCCCATAATGCATTAGTGTGCGGCTTATACAACTTCCTGGAGTGTGTGTGCATGCTGATCCTATTTTCCTGCCTTCTACAAGATAAGTGCTGTACATTTATTTTCTGTTTGCTGGATCCCAGGTGACCCTGACTCCCTCCGTGTCTAGTGTAGGGAGCCGGTGGTCATGTCCCCTCACTATTGTAGGGTGTTCAGGTGGTATATAGTCGAGGTACGTGGATATGCGATCATCCACCATTGGGATTTTTGCATAGGCTGAGCAGACAGGGAGAGAGCCAGGTCTGATGCAGGGGTCTCCCTTTTGTTCCTTAGTTTTGGATCCAGTGAGTCATATATTCATTTTGCATTGTCTTGTTTCCTGTACACCTTCCGTGACACTGGGAGGATGGGCGCTGGCAGTGTGAGTCATACGTCATGCGCCTGCGCCGCCCACTTTATGAATGAAGCAGGCGGCGTGGGCGCATGACGTATGACTCACGCTGCCAGCGCCTGTCCTCCCGGCCTGCCTCCTCCCTCCTCTCGGCGAGCGCTTGTAGTTGTAAGTACCGGTAATACACAGCGCTCCTTATGCGATTATATACATACGGTAACCATTAACTATTAGAGATACGATTATACAGTGAGCGGAGCCCGTGTAGTAGAATAGTCACTGCACGGGCCCCGCTGTCATTATAAAAGCAGATGCCGGCCCCTAGCTCGTGAATTGAGGGTCATTCACTACAGGGACACTTATGGAGGGGATCTGTGGATGACACATAGCATAAGATGCTATATATGTGTCATCCACAGATCCCCCCCATAACTGTCATACACAGATCCCCCATAAGAGCCACCCACAGATCCCCCATAAGTGTCACCCACAGATCCCCCATAAGTGTCACCCACAGATCCCCCATAACAGTGCGTCACCCACAGATCCCCCATAACAGTGCCATCCACAGATCCCCCATAACAGTGCCACCCACAGACCACAATTAGTTCAAAACCCACCAAAAGTTCAAAATATTTTTTTCTTATTTTCCTCCTCAAAAACCTAGGTGCGTCTTATGGGCCGGTGCGTCTTATAGTGCGAAAAATACAGTAACTCTTACAGTTCTGGAATGTGTTGGATAACACTGACAGCATTATGTCAGTGTTATCCAACACATTCCAGAACTGTAAGGGTTACATAGCATCATAAATCAGTATAATGCTATGTGACCCCAGTCAGCGCTTGCAGGTCAAGCTTTCAGAGCTAGTTATTACTTACATTATTACAAAAAACAGTAATAATTGAATGCAGTGACAATAATTTATGATAATAAAGAGTGGACACATAGTCCTACAAATACAACCGGCCCTTTGAGGGTGACCAAACTGCTGATGCGGCCCCCGATGAATTTGAGTTTGACACCCCTGATTTACATCATCTGAAAAGGATGGCTATCATCCTGCTTCCACCAAAGATAAAATCACAAGAGCCACCAGGACACCCAGAAGTCAACTTCATCAATACAAGAAAAAAGAAGAGAACCATTGTGTACCTCTGGTAGTGACCTACAACCCACAACTAGAGGGAAACTGCTAAAAAATTACATTATGTCCTACATAAGGATGACCATCTAAAAACAATTTTCCCAGATCCTTCCATGCTATGTTACTGACTACCTCCAAATCTGAGAAATATTTTGATCAGGAGTTCATTGCCCCATACTACATAAAAAGGAAGTTATCCCTGTAATGTAAGGAGATGGAGAACCTGCTCCCATCTAATGATGACAGACAAGATCCAGATCCCCAACACTGCAGGACTATAAGATCCCCGGGACATTCACATGTTCTACATCCAATGTTGTGGACCTAATTCTCTCCCCTCCACCTCCTCCCAGTGTCATGTGACAATCCTTTCTCTGCCAATCCTTACAGTAAAACGGTGCTGGGTGACCTTTTTATACGATTTGTTCAAAATGAATGAAAAATCTTTGGATTTGATTTGCAGGCTAACTTTTGTAAAAATTTGTTAAGGAATCCTAATTGTTAAGAATTGATTTGCAGGCTTATTTTTGTGAAAGTCGTTAAGGAATCCAAATTCTTTAGAATTGATTTTCAAATCAATCAAAGCCTTTTCTAACAAACAAATGGGGACAAAAAAACCTCAAGGACAAAAAATACAAAAATATCAACGCTTAAAATTTCACAGATGCTCACGGCGAAACCTGGGATATCACATAGGCTGAAAAATAAATAAAACATGTCATGTACAATAGGCTCTTGGTTGTACCTGTTATAGGCCGTAAGACATCTGTCTAACGTTAAATAAAGCTAGTGCCTTTAAGTTCTTCACTGACAATAACTTATCTCCCAAGGATTAAACATCTCAAAGGGCTGATCCTTTTTTCCATGACTTTCATGGGAGGACTATTGGATTGCTCCTATGAACTTCAGCCCTTTGGCTAGTCCTTTTCAAATCGGTGAGTTTGTCCAACTTGACCATCAGTTTTTGTAATTAAAGAGGTTGTCTCATCTCGCCATTACTTAGCCGAGATGAGACACAGTTCCGACCACCTCCTGGCCAGGAAATAATTGCTACGGCAACAGTGTATGTTCCTGAGTTAGGGAAACAGCATAGTTTGTTGTGCTATGCTGTTTCCGTAGCTCCCATGGCAATGAGAGCTACTGAAACAGCAAAGCGCCAGAGTGCTCTGCTGTGTCCCGGCCAGGAGGTAGTGGAACTGTGTCTCATCTCGTCTTAGTAACAGTGAGAAAACCCCTTTCATTATTGTAGTTTTCCTTCTTGTGTATCAAGACAATAGGAACATAAAGTTATTCATCTTGTCTTTCTTTAACCTTACTATGCAATTTCATAAATCTGCAAAAAGTTAGGAAAAGAGCACAGTTATGAAGACTTTTTATTTTAAATATTAAAAGATACAAAACTTTGTCTTACAGAAATACCTTATGGAGAATTACACATATGGGTCCTTTGTCTTGAGCTTCACGACACATGAAGAGAATAAGCCGTTCCTATCCTTTTTCTTTGTTCTATTATACCTGATCGGAGTGTTTGCTAATTTGACCACCATTACCGTAGTATATAATGATGAGCACTTACACACCCCCATGTACTTCTTCCTGTGCAACTTATCCATTATTGACATTTGCTACACAACTATTACAGTCCCTAAGTTGGTCCACATGTTATTAAGCGGTGACTACACATTGACCTTCACACAATGCTTTATCCAGATGTACTTCATCAGCCATGTGGCTACTGCAGAGGACCTCTTACTGTTCATTATGGCTTATGATCGATACGTCGCCATTTGTAATCCTCTTCATTATAATCTGATGTTAAGTAAGAAGAACTGTATCCTGTTCTTGGCAGTTGTCTGGATCACTGGGTTTTTTAATTCACTTTCTTTGACATTGACCACATCTAATATACCGCTATGTTTTTCTAATACAGTTACACAGTTCTACTGCGAATTAAAAGCTTTTGCCGAAATTGCCTGTCCCAATGCTGGATTCCAGCTATTTTCCTACATGGAAGCTGTAATATTTGGTTATGGCCCTTTTATGTTTTGTTTAATATCTTATATTAAGGTAATTATTGTTATCTTACATATTAAATCTAGTGATGGAAGAAGAAAGGCTTTCTCCACCTGCTCATCCCACCTCATTGTCCTCTCCATGTTCTATGGCACGTGGACTTCTTCATATGTAACACCACGATCAAAGGATCCTCAGACCTTCGAAATAACCTTTTCTATTCTGTACTTAATCATTACTCCTATGGTAAACCCTCTGATATACAGTGTGCGGAATAATGATGTAAAGAGGGCTCTACTGAAACTGGTAGGGCTCAAAGTCAAAGAATAAAGTAATGGTTTTGAAATAAGTTTTTGCTTAGAGAAGTCCTTGGATGTTATCTGATAAAACCTTATGATCATTAGGATCATGTATTTGCAACAACTAATAAAAACCAGGCTGGGTGTGCCAGCACGTCAGACCACTGCTTGACCCTCAACACGGAGCCTTGTCTCGTTATTGGGGGGATTCCCTGTATGCTGTTAGAGACTGATTGCCAGGAGTGTAAGATGATTGTATGCTTTTCCTGTTCGTCTGCTGGCAGCTATTCGCGAGGTTCCAGTTTGGAGTGCTATTTTGTATCCAGTTCGGGAGTTTGGTGTTCTGCAGTAGCTGTGCCTGTCTCTCAGAAAGGGGCATATCGCCTAAACGTATTTTAACCCCTTGTCTGCTGAAACGGTCTGTTACAATTGGTGGCAAGCAGCGGGATCGTTCCTACAGCCAGAAGGACAGCTACAGGAGACACCATTTCTTTAGATTTTACAACTTAAGGGCAACGCATGTCTCAGTACAGCGACCCTAAAAGCACCAGGATGGAACCAGCAGTGGAGTACAGATACTCTGTTGAGGAATTTGACCGTATGATGTGGTTGCGGCTGAACTTCTTCGGACCCAATCCAGCTGAGAAATACGTGAAGTTTGTGAGGAGTCTAGTGTTCAAGACCGTTGTTGTGTTCCGTTCCGCAAAATGGGGTTCCGTTGTTCCGTCATCCGTTTCCGTTTTTGTTTCCGTGAGTCTTCCTTTATTTTTGGAGGATCACCAGACATAAAGGAAAGTAAAAAAAAGTCTAAGTCAAGTTTGCCATGCAAATGATAGGAAAGAAAAAAAACTGACGCAGACGCGGATGACAATCTTGTGTGCCTCTGCGTTTTTTCACGGTCCCATTGACTTTAATGGGTCCGCAAACCGTTTTCCAGGAAAAAAATAGGACAGGTTATATTTTTTGGGCGGACTGGAACCACGGATCATGGACGCGGATGACAAACGGTGCATTAGCCGAGTTTTCAACGGACCCATTGAAAGTCAATGGGTCCGCAGAAAATCACGAAAAACAGAACAACGGACACGGAACACAACAACGGTCGTGTGTATGAGGCCTAAGTCTGGAGGAGTGGCTCACACCACAATTGTATGGGTACAGGCTAATCCTCCACACTTAACTGAAACAGTGTGTTTAACTGGATATGTCAGGGTTTGTATAGTACCCTGTCCAAATATCCAAAACACCCTATAATAGTTGCTCAAGGTGGTCCTGATCTCCTGATCCCTAAACAACGGACAACGGATAATAAAATCCGAATCATAGGTACATATGATCAGGCCAATAAGGAGGTCCAGAATATCATCAAGGAGAACTGGGGGATCCTGAAATCAGACCCGGTGATTGGACATCTTGTGTGTGAATCTCCACTCATTACGTATAGAAGAGGGAGCAATTTGAGAGATCAACTGGTGCACAGTCTGTACAGTCCCCCAGTACAGTCCACTTGGTTACCCAATACACCACCCGGTACGTTTAAATGCGGTAAATGTGTTGCATGTAAGGCCATTAAAAAGGGCAATATAGTAAAATGCACCACAACAGGACGGAACATTGTCATCGGGTCCTTCATTAACTGCAAAACGGTAGGGGTGGTCTATGTGGCTACATGTATCTGCCAAAAACAATATGTGGGTAAAACCAAGAGGGAATTTAGGAGACGGATTGGAGAACACTTGCTGAGCATTAGCAATGAGGATGATACTCTAATTGCCCAACATGTTATGGAACGTCACCCGGGAGTTAAACAATGTATTTCCTTTCAGAGTATTGAACATGTTAGAGGCTCTCCGAGAGGTGGGGACATGGACAATCTGCTGCTGCGGGAAGAGGCGCAGTGGACATTTACATTGAGAACTGTAAAACCCTTTGGTCTAAATGACTTTATCTCCTATACATGTTTCATTTAAAAGGAGAATTCCCGTTGATTTATAAAATTGGACATCCCAACGCTATAGGGAAGCATACCACAGTGACCCACTGGTTGCTAATGGTGATCCCAGACATAAACTGAGTTGAATATATGAAATTAAAACATCTCATATATATCCCTTTAAAAGACTCTGGTTTATATGTGTCTTATGAGATATAGATTATTACACCTTCGGCACATCATATCTCCATTAAATATGTCACCGGTTATCTGGGTGACTTTGCTGTGGATTAGGGATATGGTTAATAATCATAAATGTTAGATTGCTGTGATTCTTTTCCATTTACCTCCAGGGCGATGCTGCACCCCTCAGTACATCCTCTGGTATGGTAGGCAATTTTTCTGCCAAATGAAAGAATACCCACTGTAGCGGTCAGCACAACTAGAATGGGAGGAGCGGAGGAAGTTGATTTTCCACTCATCTGCTGTAAGGGCAGCATCCTGACAGCACCCCAAAAAGCCCTTTTCAGGGCTGGTACATCAGTCTGCTTTTTTATATATACAGACGTGGACAAAATTGTTGGTACCCTTTGGTCAATGAAAGAAAAAGTCACAATGGTCACAGAAATAACTTTAATCTGACAAAAGTAATAATAAATTAAAATTCTATAAATGTTAACCAATGAAAGTCAGACATTGTTTTTCAACCATGCTTCAACAGAATTATGTAAAAAAATAAACTCATGAAACAGGCATGGACAAAAATGATGGTACCCCTAGAAAACACAGAACATAATGTGACCAAAGGGACATGTTAATTCAAGGTGTGTCCACTAATTAGCATCACAGGTGTCTACAACCTTGTAATCAGCCATTGGGCCTATATATATGGCTCCAGGTAATCACTGTGTTGTTTGGTGATATGGTGTGTACCACACTCGACATGGACCAGAGGAAGCAAAGGAAAGAGCTGTCTCAAGAGATCAGAAAGAAAATTATAGACAAGCATGTTAAAGGTAAAGGCTATAAGACCATCTCCAAGCAACTAGATGTTCCTGTGAGTACAGTTGCACATATTATTCATAAGTTTAAGATCCATGGGACTGTAGCCAACCTCCCTGGACGTGGCCGCAGGAGGAAAATTGATGACAAATCTAAGAGACGGATAATCCGAATGGTAACAAAAGAGCCTAGAAAGACTTCTAAAGAGATTCAAGGTGAACTTCATGCTCAAGGAACATCAGTGTCAGATCGCACCATCCGTCGTTGTTTGAGCCAAAGTGGACTACATGGGAGACGACCAAGGAGGACACCATTGTTGAAAACGAATCATAAAAAAGCAAGACTGGAATATGCCAAACTACATGTTGACAAGCCACAAAGCTTCTGGGAGAATGTCCTGTGGACAGATGAGACAAAAATCGAAGTTTTTGCCAAGGCACATCAGCTGTATGTTCACAGACGAAAAAATGAAGCATATCAAGAAAAGAACACTGTCCCTACTGTGAAACATGGAGGAGGCTCTGTTATGTTCTGGGGCTGCTTTGCTGCGTCTGGCACAGGGTGTCTTGAATCTGTGCAGGGTACAATGAAATCTCAAGACTATCAAGGAATTCTAGAGAGAAATGTACTAGCCAGTGTCAGAAAGCTTGGTCTCAGTCGCAGGTCATGGGTCTTGCAACAGGACAATGACCCAAAACACACCGCTAAAAACACCCAAGAATGGCTAAGAGGAAAAAATTGGACTATTCTAAAGTGGCCTTCTATGAGCCCTGACCTCAATCCTATTGAGCATCTTTGGAAGGAGCTGAAACATGCAGTCTGGAAAAGGCACCCTTCAAACCGGACACAACTGGAGCAGTTTGCTCATGAGGAGTGGGCCAAAATACCTGCTGAGAGGTGCAGATGTCTCATTGACAGTTACAGGAAGCGTTTGATTGCAGTGATTGCCTCAAAAGGTTGCGCAACCAAATATTAAGTTAGGGGTACCATCATTTTTGTCCATGCCTGTTTCATGAGTTTATTTTTTTACATAATTCTGTTGAAGCATGGTTGAAAAACAATGTCTGACTTTCATTGGTTAACATTTATAGAATTTTAATTTATTATTACTTTTGTCAGATTAAAGTTATTTCTGTGACCATTGTGACTTTTTCTTTCATTGACCAAAGGGTACCAACAATTTTGTCCACGTCTGTATATATGTATATATTGCAGTTGCCTGGTTGCCCGTGTGTGAGAGGCTGCAGGCTCAGTCACAGACAGCACTGTGTGCACACCATTCATACAGGGTGTGACAGAAAATACCTTGCAGATTAAAAAAAATTATATTTAATATTTTTTAATCACATTTGCAAGCCCGTGTGTGTCAGGCCCACACATACTGTATACTGGCTAGTGGCTAGGCCTGCACTCATACCGTTACAGGGTGTCATGCACTCAAATACCTTGCAGAAAAAAATAATCTATTTAAAAAATTTCTGTGATCTAATCACATTTGCAAGCCTGTGTGTGTCAGGCCCACACATACTGTATTGTGGCCACTGGCTAGTGGCTAGGCCTGCACTCATGCCGTTACAGGGTGTCATTCACTCAAATACCTTGCAGGAAAAAAAATCTATTCAAAATTTTTCTGTGATCTAATCACATTTGCAAGCCCGTATGCGTCAGGCCCACACATACTGTATTGTGCCCACTGGCTAGTGGCTAGGTGTGATGGATCGCTGGGTTGCGTTCCAGCCTGGAACGCAGCGGCCGCTGGGCCGTCTAATGGCTCCGCCCACTCACGCTCCGGCCGATAAATAGGAGCCAGGGGCTGTACAGGGTGTTCCACTAATGGAGTGCGCACCCTGTCAGCTCCATTCACCCAAGAGGACGCCATCGCTGAATCGGGACTGGAACCCTATACCTCAGGGAGGACTCACCACCATCTGTTACGGGCTCCCCCACTGCTGGCTCCCTCTCGGAGGACTCCTAACTGCAAGTATATGCCTGCTAACAGGCTTCGCTGTTAATGTGGAAGTTAGAGTATTGCTGCCACCCAGTGGTGAGAACCAGTATTGCACTTATATACTTAACCTGTGGAATTGCTGCTACCCGGTGGTGAGAATCAGTATTGCAGTTATATACTTAACCTGAGGAATTGCTGCCACCCGGTGGTGAGAATCAATATTGCAGTTCTATACTTAACCTGAGGAAATGCTGTGAACTACCTCCTGACCTCCTCAATTAACAGGAGACCTTCCTCCCCATTAGTTAATCCATTTACGTTTATTGCGGTACATGATTGTGGTAACCCCAACCTCTCCGCCTAAGACTGAGAGAGCCACCTGGGGTTCGAACTGAGCAGCCGCAAATCACACAGCCAGCACTCAGGCAGTGTGGTATTAGTTGATGTCCATTGACTCTGCAGTTGAGATCCTAACTAATCAACTTGGTGCGTTACATATTAGTGGAACCCACATGGATCCAGCGGAGCTCGCAGGACACCTGGTCGCCCTCACAGAGAGGGTAGGGACCCTCAATGAGACCGTACAAAACCTCCAGTTGGAAAATCAGACCCTACGGGAACTCGTCACTCAGGGCACGGGTCACCCCCGGGAGGGACCAGAACCCAAGGTCAGCCCACCTGAACCATTCTCGGGAGACCGGAAGCAGTTCCGTGAATTCCTGAATGCGTGCAAACTAATGTTTGAACTACGGCCCCGGACCTATCCAACAGACAGAACAAAAGTACTTACAATGATCTCGTACCTCAGGGGGGAGCCCAGAGCATGGGCCAATACATACCTAGAAAAGGAAGACCCGGTCCTGGATTCCTTTCCCCTGTTCCTTGAAACAATGGCCCTCCTCTACGAGGACCATAGCAAACAGCTGATCGCAGAGACCGCCATCCGCAGCCTAAAGCAAGGGAGACGACCCGTAGAAGACTTCATTGCGGAATACACTCGTTGGGCCCGGGAGACTGAATGGAATGATCTCACTCTTAGGAATCAGTTCCGTCTCGGTCTCTCTGAGGCTCTGAAGGACGAATTAGCCCGAGGAGAGTTACCTCATACTCTTGACGCCTTGATGCGTAAGGCCACCACCATTGACAGATGATTGAGGGAACGCAGGGCCGAGAGACTCTCAGGGTTCATGCCCACCCCAAGACAGTCCAGTCCGGGTCCTGCAGCAGAGATGATGGAGATCGGGCGATTCGGGGTCCTCTGACTGAGAGGGAGAAAGCCAGGAGACGTAACCTCAACCTCTGTTTATACTGTGCGTCTGCCGACCATACAGTTGATGGATGTCCCGCCATACGAAAGAAACACGAAGGTAAGAGGATGACGTCTTGTACCTTAGGCAATAGGAATAATAGCACAGGTGGTTACATCTACACGTCTCTCACCTTACAGTGGGACCAAAACCGAACTATCGTTGAAGCCATGGTGGACACGGGAGCTTGCGGGAATTTTATCGATATGCATCTGATAGAGCGAAATAAAATTCCCTACACGAGAAAAAACATTCCGATATCCGTGAGTTTCATTGACGGTACCACTTCTAGACCTGTCCACAGTCAGACTCAACCCCTCCTGGTGACATGCGAAAATAACCACACAGAATTCTTATCCTTTGATATCATACACTCTCCTTTGTTCCCCGTGATTCTAGGGTTGCCATGGCTGCGGTTACATCAGCCGGCCATCCTGTGGGAACAGGGGAGAGTTGGGTTTACCTCACCTTATTGCATGGAGACCTGCTTCCCTCTCAAGACCCTCATGCATGTGGGAGTGAACCAGGTCCCCACCCAATACGCAGAGTTCGCGGAGGTATTTTGTGCAAAGAAGGCGGAATCCCTTCCGCCCCATAGATCTTACGATTGCCCATTGACTTGTTGCCGGGCAGTGAGATACCCACAGGAAGAATCTACCCATTGGCACAACCAGAACTTGTTCACCTCAAACAGTACCTGGAAGAGAACTTACGGAAAGGTTTTATTCGGCCTTCAACCTCCCCGGCAGCCGCAGGGATGTTCTTCGTAAGAAACAAAGACTCAAGCCTAAGGCCCATCATAGATTACAGAGCGTTGAACAAAGTAACAATCAAAAATCGGTACCCTCTGCCGCTAATTTTCGAACTCATAGAAAGACTTCAAACATCCACAATCTACACCAAGCTGGACCTGAGAGGTGCATACAACTTGATTAGGATCAGAAAGGGCGATGAATGGAAGACAGCCTTCCGCACCCGGTACGGACTTTTCGAGTATACTGTGATGCCCTTTGGATTGTGCAACGCTCCTGCCACATTCCAAAACTTTATAAACGACATCTTTAGGGACCTACTGGACGTATGTGTAATCATCTATCTAGATGATATACTAGTGTATTCCGATACCTTATACGACCACCGGAGACATGTCCGTTGGGTACTTGCACGATTAAGCGGCCATCGCTTATACGTCAAACCGGAAAAGTGCATATTTGAGACTACTTCCCTTCCGTTCCTCGGATACATAATCTCACCTCAGGGTATCCAGATGGATCACTCAAAGATCACTTGCATCCAAAACTGGCCGATTCCGACCTCCAGGAAAGCCCTTCAGCGATTCCTGGGGTTCTCAAACTTCTATAGGAAATTTATCAAGGATTTATCCGCTACCACTAAACCACTAACCCGGTTAACTAGTGTCAATCCGAAATTTATTTGGTCCATAGAGGCACAGTCAGCGTTTGATTTACTAAAGAACAGATTTACTTCGGCACCGATACTGACCCTTCCGAATCCGAACCATCATTACGTGCTGGAAGTAGATGCTTCCCAGGCAGCCATAGGAGCGGTCCTGTCCCAGCGAAGCTCCTTCTCAACCCCGTTACATCCTATCGGGTTCTACTCCCGGACGCTAAATAACGCCGAACTCAACTACCCCATAGGGGAAAAGGAACTCCTCGCCATAAAATGTTCTCTGGAAAGCTGGAGGCATTTACTTGAAGGTTCAACACACCCCATCACAATATACACGGATCACCGTAACCTACAGTATCTGAAAACCAGTAAAACACTGTCAGGCCGTCAAGTAAGGTGGAGCTTCTTTTTCGACAGATTCAACTTTCAAATTACATACCGACCAGGCTCAAAAAATGGGAAGGCCGACGCCCTATAACGCCTGGCTGAATTTTGTGCCGCAGACACGGCCCCCACATGGATCATACCACCAAAGAAACTCGTCCTCGCCACTGTCGGGTTGGAAACCCAGCTCAAGGATGCTCTGAATAATGACCATGCCAACATACCCCCAGGTCTTCTGCAGAACCAACAAGGTTTCCTCTACAAGGACAACCAACTGTACATACCACCCTTGCTCACCACCCAGATGATCAAACTCTGCCATGACTCACCCCTCGCGGGGCACCCTGGCATAGCCAAAACCATAAACCTGATACGTAGGAACTTCTGGTGGCCAAAAATTACCAAAGAGATTGAAGTATACGTTTCCACCTGCGAGACCTGTGCCTCATGCAAAAGTGACAGGAACCGACCATATGGTCTACTAATGAGTCTTCCCATTGCCAACAGACCCTGGGAATGGGTTTCGATGGACTTCATCGTAGTACTCCCCCTTTCCAGAGGAAACAACACCATAATGGTGGTAGTAGATATGCTGACTAAGATGGCACACTTCGTGGCCCTCAAAAAGTTACCCTCCTCCAGGGAAACAGCCGAGGCCTTCCTGTCAAATATCATAAAGTTACATGGAGTTCCTAGCCAGGTCATATCAGACCGGGGTTCGCAATTTATATCCAAATTCTGGAGAGCGCTCTGTTCCAGACTCCAAATTGACCACAGGATGTCTAGCGCCTATCACCCCCAAACTAACGGGCAGACAGAAAGGGTGAATCAGTGCCTGGAACAGTTTCTCAGATGTCACTGCTCATTTCTCCAAGATGACTGGGAAGGCCTACTTCTCCTCGCCGAATTCGCCTATAACAATTCTACGAATTCCTCCACTTTACATAGTCCATTCTTTGCTAATTATGGATTTCACCCTAGGTCTCTCCCTCAAACCAGCCTTCCCACAAACGTTCCAGCCACAGACGATTATCTGACTACTCTGCAAACTACCCTCAAGACACTGAAAGACAACCTCCAACGGGCAAAGGAAAGACAAAAGACCTACTACGACCGCCGCAGAAGAGAAAATTCTTCCTACCAGGTCGGGAACTCGGTATGGCTGTCGACGAGAAACCTTCGGTTGGGGGTACCTTCCAAGAAATTGGGAAAACAATTCTTGGGTCCCTTTCCGATTGAAAGGGTTATCAACCCCAACACGGTGAGACTCACCCTTCCCCCTCGACTACAGGTACATCCCACATTCCATGTGTCTCTGCTGAAGCCGTTCAGACCTAGCCCGTTCCCATCACGGGATCCTCGCCCCTCGCCCCCGATAGACGTCCAAGGTAAAGAGGAATTTGAAGTCGAACAGCTCCTTGATTCCAGGAGAAGACGGGGGAGGATCCAGTACCTCGTTAGATGGAAGGGGTATGGCTTCCAGGATGACTCTTGGGAAGATGTGCAAGACGTTCATGCTCCCAGGCTCCAAAATTTGTTCCACCGGAGGTTCCCCGACCGACCCTCCCCTACTGGGGTACCCCGGAGGGGTCCCCTTGGGGGGGGGGGGGTACTGTGATGGATCGCTGGGTTGCGTTCCAGCCTGGAACGCAGCGGCCGCTGGGCCGTCTAATGGCTCTGCCCACTCACGCTCCGGCCGATAAATAGGAGCCAGGGGCTGTACAGGGTGTTCCACTAATGGAGTGCGCACCCTGTCAGCTCCATTCACCCAAGAGGACGCCATCGCTGAATCGGGACTGGAACCCTATACCTCAGGGAGGACTCACCACCATCTGTTACGGGCTCCCCCACTGCTGGCTCCCTCTCGGAGGACTCCTAACTGCAAGTATATGCCTGCTAACAGGCTTCGCTATTAATGTGGAAGTAGAGTATTGCTGCCACCCGGTGGTGAGAACCAGTATTGCACTTATATACTTAACCTGTGGAATTGCTGCTACCCGGTGGTGAGAATCAGTATTGCAGTTATATACTTAACCTGAGGAATTGCTGCCACCCGGTGGTGAGAATCAGTATTGCAGTTCTTCACTTAACCTGAGGAAATGCTGTGAACTACCTCCTGACCTCCTCAATTAACAGGAGACCTTCCTCCCCATTAGTTAATCCGTTTACGTTTATTGCGGTACATGATTGTGGTAACCCCAACCTCTCCGCCTAAGACTGAGAGAGCCGCCTGGGGTTCGAACTGAGCAGCCGCAAATCACACAGCCAGCACTCAGGCAGTGTGGTATTAGTTGATGTCCATTGACTCTGCAGTTGAGATCCTAACTAATCAACTTGGTGCGTTACACTAGGCCTGCACTCATGCCGTTACAGGGTGTCATTCACTCAAATACCTTGCAGGAAAAAAAAATTTGATTAAAACATTTTCTGTGATATAATCACATTTGCAAGCCCGTGTGTGTCAGGCCCACACAGACTGTACTGTGCCCACTGCCCACCACTTATATAGGGTGGCACAGTACCTTGCACGCATAGTACCACTTCACATAAAAAAAAATATGTCAGGCAGAGGCAGGCCACCCCGCAGGGGCCATCGTGGTCGTGGTGCTGAGATTTCCACTGGCCCTGGAATAATGGCCAGTGTTCAGAGGCCACGTACCCTGAACCCAAAAAATTTGGAGAAAATTGTTGACTGGCTTACACAGGACATCCAATCTTCAACAGCTTCCGCTAAGAACCTTGACGCACCATCCTCCTCCTGCTCAGCTTTGGTCACTTGCTCTCAAGTTACCATTCTCCCACCCGCCGCCACCACCACCACCACTACCACCACAGCCGCTTCACTTGATCCCTCAGAGGAGTTATTTACACATCATTTGGATGAAATTAGTGATGCGCAACCATTATTGCCAGAGGATGTAGATAACAGGGATATGTCTCAGTCAGGCAGCACATGGACGTACAGTGTGATGATGATGATGATGTTGTACCCGCTGCTGCTTCCTTTGCTAAGGTGTCAGATACAAGTGAAGTGGTTGATGATGACGATGTGTCCGTGGATGCCACGTGGGTGCCTGCTCGAAGAGAAGAAGAAGAGGGGGAAAGTTCAGAAGGGGAGACAGAGAGAAGGAGGAGACGAGTTGGAAGCAGGGGGAGGTTGTCACAAGGAGCTAGTGGCACAGTCAGACAGCATGTATTGGCACCCGGGGTCAGCCAGACAGCACGCCAATCAACGCATGCTGTTGCCACCACCAGAATTCCATCATTGCAAAGCTCAGCAGTGTGGCATTTTTTGTGTGTGTCTGCCTCTCATAACAGCGATGCCATTTGCAACCTGTGCCAAAAGAAACTGAGTCGTGGGAAATCCAACACCCACCTAGGTACAACTGCTTTGCGAAGGCACATGATCGCACATCACAAACGTCTACGGGATCAACACATGATGACGAGTAGAAGCAGCACACAATCTCAAAGCCACCATCCTCCTCCTGGTCCAGCATCTTCAGCCACGTCAACCACTGCTGTCCTCCTTGCCCCCTCTCAACCACCCGCCACTCCGCCTCTCACCTTCAGCAGTTCCATCTCATCTGCCCACAGTCAGGTGTCTGTAAAGGAAATGTTTGAGCGTAAGAAGCCAATGTCACAGAGTCACCTACTTGCCCGGCATCTGACAGCTGGCTTGGCGGAACTCTTAGCCCGCCAGCTTTTACGATTTTTTTTTCTAATAAGGCAATCCCAAACCTCTACTCAGTGATTGAAAAGGAAGTCATGGCATCTCTGGCATACAGTGTTGGGGCAAGGATCCATCTGACCACTGATACCTGGTCTGCAAATCACGGTCAGGGCAGATATATCACCTACACTGCGCATTGGGTCAACCTGCTGACGGCTGCCAAGCATGGAATGCGTGGCTCTGCAGCGGAGTTGGTAACACCGCCACGACTTGCAGGCAGGCCTACTGCCACCTCCTCTACTCCTCATACTCCATCCTCTTCCATAACCTCCTCGGCTGAGTCCTCTTCTGCTGCGGCGTCTGGCTGCACATCAACTGAATGTCCCCAGCTCCCCAGGGGCTATTCCGCATCCCGGATACGACAGTGTCACGCTGTCTTGGGGTTGACTTGCCTGAAAGCAGAGAGCCACACTGGACCAGCACTCCTGTCCGCCCTGAACGCACAGGTGGATCAGTGGCTGACCCTGCACCAACTGGAGATCGGCAAAGTGGTGTGTGACAATGGAAGCAATTTGTTGGCAGCATTGAATTTGGGCAAGTTGTCACATGTGCCATGCAGGGCACATGTGTTGAATCTCATCGTACAACGCTTTGTGTCTAAGTACCCAGGCTTACAGGACGTCCTCAGGCGTTCCTACACGGCCATGGTGCACTTTTCAGACATTCAGCGCCGAAACAACATGCCAGTGAGGCGCTTGATTTGCGACAGCCCGACACGTTGGAATTCAACACTCCTAATGTTCGACCGCCTGCTCCAACAAGAAAAAGCCTTCAACGAGTATTTGTATGACCGGGGTGCTAGGACAGACTCTGCGGAGCTGGGAATTTTTTTGCCACGTTACTGGACGCTCATGCGCAATGCCTGTAGGCTCATGCGTCCCTTTGAGGAGGTGACAAACCTAGTCAGTCGCACCGAAGGCACCATCAGCGACCTCATCCCATTTGTTTTCTTCATGGAGCGTGCCCTGCGAAGAGTGCTGGATCAGGCTGTAGATGAGCGTGAAGAGGAAGAGTTGTGGTCACCATCACCACCAGAAACAGCCTTGTCATCAACGCTTGCCAGACCTGCGGCAACGCTGCAAGAGGAGTATGAGGAAGAGGAGTCAGAGGAGGAATGTGGCTTTGAGGAGGAGGAAGACCAACCACAGCAGGCATCCCAGGGTGCTCGTTTTTGTCACCTATCTGGGACCCGTGGTGTTGTACGTGGCTGGAGGGAAGAACAGACCGTCAATGACATTAGTGAGGAGGAGGAACGGGAAATGAGTAGCTCGGCATCCAACCTTGTGCAAATAGGGTCTTTCATGCTGTCATGTCTGTTGAGGGACCCACGTATAAAAAGGATGAAGGAGAATGACCTGTACTGGGTGGCCATGCTACTAGACCCCCGGTATAAGCAGAAAGTGGCGGAAATGTTACCAAATTACCGGAAGTCAGAAAGGATGCAGCAGTTCAAAACCAAACTAAAAAATATGCTTTACACAGCTTATAAGGGGGATGTCACAGCACAACAGGAATCTAACAGGGGAAGAGGGGAAAGTAATCCTCCTCCTACCACGACCACGGCGGCAAGGACAGGACGCTTTACAGATGTGGTGTTGATGGAGGACATGCAGAGCTTTTTCAGTCCTACACATCACAACAGCCCTTCGGGATCCAGCCTTAGAGAACGACTCGACCGACAGGTAGCAGACTACCTCGCCTTCACTGCAGATATCGACACTCTGAGGAGCGATGAACCCCTTGACTACTGGGTGTGCAGGCTTGACCTGTGGCCTGAACTATCCCAGTTTGCGATAGAAGTCCTGTCAGAAAGGACCTTCAGTGCAGCAGGAGGCATTGTCACTGACAAAAGAAGTCACCTCGGTCAAAAAAGTGTTGATTACCTCACCTTCATTAAGATGAATGAGGCATGGATCCCGAAGGGACTGACAGTAGGGGATACGTTTAACCAACAAAAGGCCTGACATGCCTTGGCCTCAAAATGGTCCCCGCGCTGCTGTATTTAATGTCTGCATACCGGATGACTTTTGTGAATTCTCCGCCACCAACTAGGGTTCAAGCCGCAATGTTTTAGTCATCTTTCTGCCTTAAAAACATCAATTTTTACGGACGCTGCTACAACAGCGGCTGCAACAATAACATTATTTTTCAGGCATGTGTACATGCCTAATTTTTCTGGCCTCTGGTGCTGCACTGTGGCTGCAAAAACAAAACAAAAAGGCACATACAAGTGTCAATTCCCCTTCGTGATCGGTACCTTGTTGTGGTAAAGGGGCTTGCGTATCACAATGAAGCGATCAACACCTCTATGAGTGTGTTGGCAATGTTACCACACCCCATGATAATTTTTCATAGAAAAAAGTGAAATTTTTTTATTTTATTTTTTTAATTTGTATGGGTGGGTTTTTAATACATAAATAAAAAAAATCATAATAAAGTCTCTTAATAGTTTATTAGAAATAATGCAGACAATTTAAAAAATCCCCATCAATTCCAATACAAATCAAGTACAAACGGAAAATTTTATGTTCGCGACATCTCTATCAATCAATGGGACAATTTTTAACGGCCGCTTAGAACCTGTCTAATGGCCGTGAAAAACAGTAACACGTTAGTGGCCTTCTGAGTTTAAAAATAAATAAATCACTCACCTAATCCACTTGTTCGCGCAGAGGCAGTCCGGTCCTCTCTTGATTGAAAAAGGCCTGTACGAAGAGTGATGACGTCACCGCGCACTCCCAGCGTTATCAAGTGGATTTCTGTTATTGTCAACTCAAAGACAACTCCAGCTGCCATTTTAGTAAAAATGATTGAACACTAGTATTAAAGAGGACCTCTCACCGCTCTTCACATGCCTGTTTCAATAGCTTCATGCATTCCCCATGTACTAACAATTCTGGAGCATCTGTTCTTATGTCTGTATGTTCTGCCATTCTTTTATTATTTCTACTAGAAGTTATAAATGAATTGCTAGCAGTCTGCAGTAAGGGTACAGAGGGGGTGGTAACCAGTTGGGGGGTGTACCTGCACAGACTGACTATCCAATCAGTGATGCCAATTTCAGAATTTAAAGGTACACGCCCCCAACTGGTTACCTCCCCTCTGTACCCTTACTGCAGACTGCTAGCAATTCATTCATAACTTCTAGTAGAAATAATACAGGAATGGCACAACGTAGAGACATAAGAATAGATGTTCCAGAATTGTTATTACATGGAAAATGCTATGAAAACAGACATGTCAGGAGCGGTGAAAGGTCCTCTTTTAGGAAAAAAATAATCTATTTTTTTTAAAACCATTGATTTTAACTTAAAAAACTGCATCACGTGTTTAACTAGCAATGAATAATTTAAAATTCAGATATAGCATCCATTTTTAAACAATTCAATAAAATGGGATCCTTAGTAAAACCATTGATTTGAATGGATGGGGTTTATGACTATTACTCAAAGGGGAGAGCTAGTCGATACAATTACCAGATGAGAGATCTGCTCACAAAAATGGAGGGTTCCCGATAAATGTCACAAACTAAGGGATTGATGGTGCAATTTGGTGCTCATTGTTTATGGTTAGTGTGTCGACCAACACTCTCTACATTCAGTAAAAGTTTTCTGATACTTAGGTATTGATGACCTACAGTATCCTCTGAATAGGTCATCAATATCAGACTGGCCGGGGTCTGACATCCCAAACCTACACCGTTCAGCTGTTTCGCACAGCCACCGACACTGGAATCTATACAGTGGACAGAAAGACATGTCAACGGGCGTACTGCGGATCTGAGCTGCAGGACGCCGGCATGGCCACTACACAGTGGATGGAGCCTGCTATTGTCATCTCCAGAAAAGTTAATTGAAAAGGGCGCCAGGCCTTTACTATCTAAATACCGGAAAACCACTTTAAGTCCGGGGATGCACTCTCAATCCATTATCGACTTCTTGGCATTAGTTAAATAGAATACAAGCACTCTTGAAAACGAAACTCTTTATTAAGGAACGTATCAGAGAAGGTCTCCATTAATCGAATAGCTAACTGCTGCAAGTGCAATAGGAACTTTATTTCTCTATAATAATTATACATTTCCAGGGATAACCCAATCTCTGTATTTATGAGCACATTCAAATTATTGCATACATCTAATACATAATGCTGCTATTACACATGATCAAAATCTACTGTAATTTCTGGTATTCATTGGGGCAACCTCTACTTTGTTAAAAAAAATTCTCTCATCATTTATAATATAATTGTACTGCCAATTCCGCACCATCCAAAAACAGCAAGAAACCTTTCATCTATCCATCCTATTTCTTAGAATTTTGTGTTATTTTTCCTCTTCGATAAAATGATACTTAAAAAATGAAATCCCGAGAGACCGATCATTTCATTTTACATTTATAGAAGATTAAATTGCAGTTTGGGGATTGGAGACATAAACAACATCTTAATTGGCAAATTGTTGGTTCCTGTACCTCGAGAGAACACCACAACCGCACAGTATATATACAGCTTACCTTTATCATAGGGGAACTGATCAATTCAACCACAGCAAATTATACTCAGAGGTAAGACGATGGTAATAATGCAGGTATCTCCAGTTAACGATTAGAAATTACACACGAGGTGTGTCTGACATTGTAGGCTACGGGCTATTCAGAGGCAATAAAGTTTAAATGTTAAAAAATTACAATTATTCATAACAGGAAATTGTAAATGTTCATATATAATGTTAATAATATATAATATGAAAACCTACTGACTTACTAATAAAGAATAATACAGTAGGACCATCAACAATTATTAAGAAGGTGCGCTGGATTCTTACACAGTCACATAAACACCAACCACAGATCACACATTTCTAGGGGCAGGACCCCCTTTATCACATAATAGAGCTGAAATTCGTCAATCATGGACGTACAACATTGATTAAAATTTTGCTCCACTCTTAAACTAATGCTGATGCTAATTTCTTGATGGAAGTCAGTGGTGGAAATCTACTCCAAACCATGTTTCCAAGATAGTTTATCATCAACAATATAAGCTACGTGACTGCAAAAAAAAAAGCGTGTTAACAGTGATGGTGGAGATGTCAGGGAGAGTTCCATTTGTCTATGTAAAAATAGGGTTGTCCTAATTATTTTCTCCAATCTTTGTAGTTACGAAGTATGGGTGCAAAAAGACATGTCCATCAAGTTCAAATAAAGGATTGGAAACAGTATGTGGATGAAGGCAAGAGGTGTGAGGAACAAAAACAAGAATTCTATACCTTTAGATAAAGAAGTAATGTTACTTTGTTCTAACAAATTTTTATCCTTTTTCAAAGCCATCAACGCTTCCTGCTATGATCAGCTCCTCAGGTGACTCTTACTAAGATTCAAACGTCTCATGGTAAAGAAGACTTTTTAATTCTCAAAAGGCAATGCCCTCTTGTCTTTTGACGGTATTTTTGGGGAACAGCTTTCCACCATATTTTCTGAAAAGGGGGTAAGGTAATAGTCGCTGCCACAAAGTACGGTAGACCAGGAGAAGGAGGACAGCCTTGTTCAGAATGCTGGGAAGTTCTATTTTCCCACAGGATCTGGTGATGCCGCGTCATGTGCAGCAGTAGAGCCGTGGTACCTATGTTTGCGTTTGAATACCCATGGTGTATTTTAATCCTGCAGATCTTGCTCAAGGCTTTGGTTTTGCATGCCAGCCTTGTGGAGAAAAAATGCAATCCGAGAGTTGCTCACACAGGGCCAGAAGCAGCCAAGCTTGTCCTAGGTCTTGTCATATTTTGAGCCTGCACCCTCAGTATCAGTGGTATCACAAGTTCCCAAGTTAACCACAATAGAAGCCGGTCTGGCCATGACAGTTTTTTGGGAGGTTTTGGCCATACATTGCCTCTGCTCTTTATTACTGCCATAGCCAGCGTCGTCCTCCTCTGATGTCACCTCCTCCTCAGTGCCCCAGTCTGGCTCCTAGGTCCTGTCCAATACACAATCACCATAGACCTCATCCTTATTAGACCGTGATATGTCATTGTGAGCTCCTTGGCTCCCGTCCAGATTCCCTGCTCTGTATTTGCCTGCAGTGTCATTGTCGATACCATTGCCCCTACGGCCACCACCGTGGCTAGGAGTGCTACTACTAGTATTAATACTGGTCACATGACTGGTGCTGCTACTGCTGCTACTACCCACATAATGACTCTGGCGTGATGAGGCCTGGGCCCTTTGTTTTGCTATCTTCCATTTTCCAGACATTTTACTATGAGATCTATATATAAAAAGTCACCAAAAATCACAGGTCTGATACACACAGATTAATAAATGGTACTAGCAAAATTGCGTGTGTTTTCTGTCATTTAAAGATGGAGGCGCTATTAAATGTCACTCCCCTTCTACAAACACCCAATTTACTTTGGGAATATGACATTTTTGTGGTGAAATGTCCTTCAACTATGCGTTTAATATCACTGGATTATTAATTAAATTTTTGTAGTAAAATTTTTTAGAAATATAATTAAAACTAATTTTTCAACTAGGCCTTAAAATAATACTTGTTCAGCTATGAAATTATTGGACTAAAATGTACAATATCGTCTGAAGCAGTAATGCGTATGCTAACAAGGATAATACAATGGAGCGCTTGCAGCTAATTTTTTATTTTTTTCAACTAGGACTAAAAGAACATTTTTTCAACTACAAATTAGACTAAAATGTATGAAATGTATACCACGATGATCCTATAGGGTGCCTGAATATGCAAATACTTAATAAAGTACAGTATTTCCTTTGTAGGGAGATTAAATCCAACGTATCACCTTATAAGGTAAAAATTAACCTTTACTAATTTGTAAGTTAAAAGTACATAAAGAGCTCAAAAAGATTAAAAACATAAGCGCCTGAGCTTAACCGTTAAGGGAAAATATCTTCCAGCTGTGGGCAAGTGGAGATAATATTACTGTACAATAGGTAGTGTTTAGTGTTGAGCGAGCAGTTCGGCTCAAGCATCGCTATGCTCGACACATCGCAGTGTTCGGCCAAATTCTGTGTATGCTTGAGCACAATGAAAAGCAATAGGAGACCCAAGCATTAAACCAGGCACCTCCTGCTCTGAGGAAGAGAGGGTGTCTGGCTCACATAAAAAGGTTAGAAATTGATGGAAACACCACCGAAATGGTTTGGAAACAGCATGGGGAGGATGTCTGGATGCATCTTGGACTCCCATTACCTATGACATACAATAGACAACCACACAAAAGCTATATGCCTAAAGCCAGGTATTTGCAAGCCAACAATCTATCCATGAGACAGATACAGTCAACATACCTTACAATGGCAGCCTTGAGCCAGTAAGCCTCAAAGTTGCTTCATAACTATTGGATGGCTTGGCTGGACCTGCGCACCTAGATCATTATCATTAGGGTGACAAAAAGTTTTCTGATTGTCCTAACATAATATTCAATAACTTTTCTATACAGTTTTGTCATGTAAACTCATTTGCATAATCATGGGCATATGCAAATTAGCTGAATCTGCTTGTTTTTCAGCTGAAACACCATTTGCATGGAAAATTTGCAATAAAAATTTGCGATTAGAATATTTGCGATCAACACTACTCATGAACAGCGCCATTTATTGGATTCATAGTCTTATGAAAAGATTATTATTGGTTTCATAGTTTTTTGTTTTGTTATTTAATACATTTTATTAGGTTTTGATATAATTTGCACATTTACATTCAAAGGTACATATCTGTAAAAAATAATATGACCTGTAATTTTATCCAGATATGTGCAGTGAAAAGAAAGATAAAACACATAAACAGTGCAATAATCCTTTCCCTAAACATTTCCCTTCCCCTCCTAACCCTCTCTCCTTCTATACAGGTGATGTGGTTATGTGGTTTAAAGTTTTCTTTTTATTATAGGTATTCCTGGAGGTGTACAGTGTCTTATTTCGGAGTTCATGTGGATATTTTACCATATGCCCATGTTTATGCAAATGAGTTTACATGACAAAACTGTATAGAAAGGTTATTGAATATTATGTTAGGACAATCAGAAAACTTTTTGTCACCCTAATGCTATTGCTATAGGTGTGCAGGTCCACCCAAGCCATCCAACAGATATGAAGCAACTTTGAGGCTTACTGGCTCTCAGTCAGATGAGAGCTGGTTTGGAATGCCTCAAACAGGATGTAACGTTTAGGAATGATAGAACTTGATAAGAAAGTATGCAATACAGTCTGATGATGATGGGATGGAACGTTTAGGAGTGATAGATCGTAAATATTCCTATATGAAGAAAGAAAAAAAAGAGCTGGTTTTGAATGTCTCATAATGTACAAGGCTGCCTTTGTAAGGTGTGCTGACTGTATCTGTCTCAGGTTGTTGGCTTGCCCATACCTGGCTTTTGGCAAATAGCCTTTGTGTGGTTGTCTATTGTATGTCATAAGTAATAGGAGTCCAAGATGCATCTACCGTATTTTTCGCCCCATAAGACGCACTTTTCCCCCCCAAAAAATCGGGGGGAAATGCCCCTGCGTCTTATGGGGCGAATGCTGACAATTTAACATCGCTGGATGCGATGTAGCGTGAGCTGGGGCCGGGGGAGGGACTGGTAGGAGGAGCTGGGGGCCGGGAATAGCGGCGGGGCGGTGCAATCAATGTACTATAGCCCCGCCCCGCCGCTCCGGTATACTAATATTAAATGTCTTATTCGATTAAAATGTATTATATATGCCCCCTCACTCCTATATTGCTAATCGTACCTTAAATCCTATTCCTAGGTGCTGTAATGCAGGCTGGGCGGGCGGCAGCGTAACTCCTTGATGTCACGTGCCTGCGCCGCCTACTTTATGAATGAAGCAGGCGGCGCAGGCAAGTGACGTCAGCGAGTGACGCGCCGGCCGCCCGGCCTGCATTACAGCACCTAGGAAAAGGATTTAAGGTTTGATTAGCAATATAGCAATATAGGAGTGACGGGGCATATCTAATACAATTTAATTGAATAAGACATTTAATATTAGTATACAGGCGGCGGCGCCGGCGGCGGCGGGGGGGGGAGCTATTGGATGATCGGTGGATGGCACAGTTAAGGGGGGGGTCTGTGGATGCCACTGTTATGGGCTGGGGGGCTGTGGATGGCACTGTTATGGGCTGGGGGGCTGTGGATGGCACTGTTATGGGCTGGGGGGCTGTGGATGGCACTGTTATGGGTTGGGGGGTCTGTGGATGGCACTGTTATGGGGTGGGGGGTCTGTGGATGGCACATATGTAACAGTGCCACCCACAGATCCCCCCTGTAACAGTGCCATCCACAGATCCCCCCTGTAACAGTGCTATCCACAGATCCCCCCCCTGTAACAGTGCCATCCACAGATCCCCCCCTGTAACAGTGTGTCAGTCATCCACAGATCCCCCCCATAACAGTGTCCGTCATCCACAGATCCCCCCATAACAGTGTCCGTCATCCACAGATCCCCCCATAACAGTGTCCATCATCCACAGATCCCCCCATAACAGTGTCCGTCATCCACAGATCCCCCCCATAACAGTGTCCGTCATCCACAGATCCCCCCCATAACAGTGTCCGTCATCCACAGATCCCCCCCATAACAGTGTCCGTCATCCACAGATCCCCCCCATAACAGTGTCCGTCATCCACAGATCCCCCCCTAACAGTGTCCATCATCCACAGATCCCCCCCTAACAGTGTCTGTCATCCACAGATCCCCCCATAACAGTGTCCTTCACAGATCCCAGTAATAGTGCCACCCACAGACCACCATTAGTTCCAAACCCACCAAAAGCACACCTTTTGGTTAAAAATAATTTTTTTCTTATTTTCCTCCCCAAAAACCTAGGTGCGTCTTATAGGGCGAAAAATACGGTAGATGTCCTCCCCATGCTATTTCCAAACCATTTTGGTGGTGTTCCCATCAATTTCTAACCTTTTACTGTGAACCAGACACCCTCTCCTCTTCAGGGGTGGTGCTCGGATTCTCCCATTGACTTTCATTGTGCTTGGGTGTTCGATTAACACTAGTAGTGTTACTTCACGTTACCCAACATTATTCCCTGGCGGGGTAATGTATCTCCAAATAAGCTCCTGTGCTTAAAGGGGACAGTAAAGCTGCTTCCGTATAAGAATGGAGTGGTGGTGTTGTATACTTAAAAGTAAGAGCAGGGCTTCTTCCCTATGGGAATGGAGTAGTACAGTATTATTGTGTGGCTATAAGGATCAACTCACAGAATCAGTTGGTTGTTACTAGACCAAATTATGCAGCCCTTGGTCCCAAAGTACCTAACAAGGCCTCCCTACTTCCACTTGATTCTATGAATTGATCCTTATAGTCCCCTCCATAAAGGAACCATCTTGGCCAGCATAGATTTGGATTCTTGTATTCCAAAATCCCAAACAATGATGAATTAACTCCTTGCCAAGTGTATCTGGAGACTAATGGGGTTGTCTCAGAGTCTGTGCGCAACTTGCTAAATTCATCCTCACCCACAATAATTTCTTTTTGGGCAAAGAGATATATCTACATTGCACTGGGACCGCCATGGGCAGCAAAATGGAGCTGCCATACGCAATTTTTTTCAAAACTGATATGTGACTTCTTGTTATCCTGCCCCATCAAACCCTTGGTCTACCTCCGTTTCATTAATGACATCCTAATTCTCTGGACTGACTATGAACATGAACTAATAAAATGCCATGAACCAATCAATACATACATCTCTGTACCAAAAACCCCAGCTTCCACCCCAAACACAATAAAAAACACATCATCTACAGTCAGGCCATCAGGTATAATCGCATCTATTTCAGCCCATCAGACAGGGATGAACATTTACATCATCTGAAAAGGATGGCTATTATCCTGCTTCCACTGAAGATAAAATCACAAGAGCCACCAGGACACCCAGAAGTCAACTTCATCAATACAAGAAAAAAGAAGAGAACCATTGTGTACCTCTGGTAGTGACCTACAACCCACAACTAGAGGGAAACTGCTAACAAATTACATTATGTCCTACATAAGGATGACCATCTAAAAACAATTTTCCCAGATCCTCCTATGCTATGTTACTGACAACCTCCAAATCTGAGAAATATTGTGATCAGGAGTTCATTGCCCCATACTACATAAAAAAGAAGTTATCCCTGTAATGTAAGGAGATGGAGAACCTGCTCCCATGTAATGATGACAGACAAGATCCAGATCCCCAACACTGCAGGACTATAAGATCCCCGGGACATTCACATGTTCTACATCCAATGTTGTGGACCTGATTCTCTGCACTTTATGTCCTGTTGGGGGCCTCTCTGTGGGAAAAACTGGACAGAAACTTAAAGCAAAAATGAGATCCCATCACCACACAATTACAGAGAGAACGCTACACTTTCCAGCAGCTAAGCATTTTTGTAGCCAAGGGACATAATGGAGAACACATGAAAGGAGTCATATTAAAAGGCAATTTCATATCTCAAAGAGAAAGAAGAATTTGGGAATATAAATTCATGACACTATTTCACACACTAAAAACAGCACTGAATTTGTTCCAAGGATTTATGGCTCATTACAAGATCTAAAAAGTCTGCTCTAGCCAATAGTAGGGCACCAGGTCTATGGGGTAACATCAATTGAGAGACCATAAAACGTTCACACCGCTTATCTATAAGATAATTAAGGACTCATTCTCAAGTTCTTTTTGATACTCTGTTGTTTTTCAGCTGTCCATTTATTACACCATGTGCTCTTTTATATATATATATTGTCTGGAAAGCTCGCTATGTAACATCATTGCTTCTATTTCTGTTAGGGTTTAAAAGGTATCGGACCTGCAAGACTCTTATTTTGTTTCTCTTAATGTTTTTTGGCAGACACTGGCAGAGACCCATCCACCCTCATCAGCATCTCAACATAGTATGTCGTTCACTCCTTCTGCCCAGGCATCTACTTGTCTGCTGCCACCTCCGATTGGCTGATGAGGCTGTATGTCACCCTCTGAGCCAATCAGGGCAAGCTCTCCCCTCAACCTCCTCCCAGTGTCATGTGACAATCCTTTCCCTGCCAATCCCTACAGTAAAACAGTGCTGGGTGACCTTTTTTTACGATTTGTTAAAAATAAATGAAAAATCTTTGGATTTGATTAGCAGGCTAACTTTTGTAAAAGTTTGTTAAGGAATCCTAATTGTTTAGAATTGATTTGCAGGCAAATTTTTGTGAAATTCGTTAACGAATCCAAATTCTTTAGAATTGATTTGCTCATCCTTACTCTATACTCCTTATCAGTTTAGTTGCCATTGTTTGCACTTTGTACAACTCCTGGGCATCCTCACTACAGATGGACACACAGGGCTGAACTGTATTGTCTGAACGCACTTGGTAAATGATCATGAGTGAATAGTAACACAAGAGGCTGGGTCCTCTCCTGCAAGTATCTATCATGTAATGGATCAAAACATCAAAACACAAAAAAGGTAGTCATGAAAATACTAATGGCTTACTAATAAATAAAGATGAAAAAAAACTATACTTTTAAGGCTACTTTCACACTTGCGGCAGAGGATTCCGGCAGGCAGTTCCGGCGACGGATCCGGCAATCTGGACGCAAACGGATGCATTTTTAAAGGTCTGCGGATCCGTCAATGCGGCAGTTTTAATGTCAGATCCGGCACTAATACATTTCAATGGAAATTAATGCCGGCAAGTGTTCAGGATTTTTGGCCGGAGAGAAAAATGTAGCATGCTGCGGTATTTTCTCCGGCCAAAAAACGTAAGAGGGAATGAACTAATGCATCTTGATGCATACTGAACGGAATTCTCTCCATTCAGAATGCATTAGGATAAAACTGATCAGTTTTTTTCCGGTATTGAGCCCCTAGGACGGAACTCAATACCGGAAAAGAAAAACGCTAGTGTGAAAGTACCCTAATTACTTTGTATCTGCATAATGCAATTTCTCTACCTCATGTCAGAGTTTTCTTTCCATTCTCATAGGCAGGTAGAGCAAATCAGATTTATTTTTTTAATTTTTTATATTTTTCAGAAATGTTACTATTAAGTGTTGAAGGGGTCCTCCAGCCATTATTATTGAGGACCTATTGTCAGGATAGGTCATCAATATCTGATCGGCGCAGGTCTGACATCCAGCGCCATGCAAGCGCTACTGCCTCTTCATTACATTGCACTTCGTCTGGGAAGTGTAGTACTTGTAATTAAACTACGTCAACGCTCCACAGGAGATGAGAGTTAGTGTAATGACCAGGAAGCAGCGCTCACATGGAGCGCCGTCTACTTTTCAAACAGCTGATTGGCAGGGGTGCCGGGTGTCTGACCCCTGCCGATCAGATACTGATGACAAAGCAATCATCAAAGCCTTTTCTAAGATAATGAGTGTGCACACAAACAAATGGGGACAAAAAAACTCAAGGACAAAAAATACCAAAAATATCAACGCTTAAAATTTCACAGATGCTCACGGCGAAACCTGGGATATCACATAGGCTGAAAAATAAATAAAACATGTCATGTACAATACGCTCTTGGTTGTACCTGGTATAGGCCGTAAGACATCTGTCTAAAGTTAAATAAAGCTAGTGCATTTAAGTTCTTCACTGACAATAACTTATCTCCCAAGGATTAAACATCTCAAAGGGCTGATCCTTTTTTCCATGACTTTCATGGGAGGACTGTTGGATTGCTCTTATGAACTTCAGCCCTTTGGCTAGTCCTTTTCAAATCGGTGAGTTTGACCAACTTGACCATCAGTTTTTGTAATTAAAGAGGTTGTCTCATCTCGCCGTTACTTAGGCGAGATAAGACACAGTTCCGACCACTTCCTGGCCAGGAAATGAATGCTACGGCAACAGTGTATGTTCCTGAGTTAGGGAAACAGCATAGTTTGTTGTGCTATGCTGTTTCCGTAGCTCCCATGGCAATGAGAGCTACTGAAACAGCAAAGCGCCAGAGTGCTCTGCTGTGTCCCGGCCAGGAGGTAGTGGAACTGTGTCTCATCTCGTCTTAGTAACAGTGAGAAAACCCCCTTAATTATTGTAGTTTTCCTCCTTGTATAGCAAGACAATAGGGACATAAAATTATTCATCTTGTCTTTCTTTAACCTTACTATGCGATTTCATAAATCTTCAAAAAGTTAAGAAAAGAGCATTTTTTTGCACAGTTATGAAGACTTTTTATTTTAAATATTAAAACATACAAAACTTTGTCTTACAGAAAGACCTTATGGAGAATTACACATATGGGTTCTTTGTCTTGAGCTTCACAACACATGAAGAGAATAAGCCGTTCCTATCCTTTTTCTTTGTTCTAATATACCTGATCGGAGTGTTTGCTAATTTGACCACCATTACCGTAGTATATAATGATCAGCACTTACACACCCCCATGTACCTCTTCCTGTGCAACTTATCCATTATTGACATTTGCTACACAACTATTACAGTCCCTAAGTTGGTCTACATGTTATTTAGTGGTGACTACACATTGACCTTCACACAATGCTTCATCCAGATGTACTTCATCAGCCATGTGGTTACTGCAGAGGACCTCTTACTGTTCATTATGGCTTATGATCGATATGTCGCCATTTGTAATCCTCTTCATTATCATTATATTTTGAGTAAGAAGAACTGTATCCTGCTCTTGGCAGTTGTCTGGATCACTGGGTTTTTTAATTCACTTTCTTTGACATTGACCACATCTAATATACCGCTATGTTTTTCTAATACAGTTACACAGTTCTACTGCGAATTAAAAGCTTTTGCCAAAATTGCCTGTCCCAATGCTGGTTTCCAGCTATTTTCCTACATGGAAGCTGTAATATTTGGTTATGGCCCTTTTATGTTTTGTTTAATATCTTATATTAAGGTAATTATTGTTATCTTACATATTAAATCTAGTGATGGAAGAAGAAAGGCTTTCTCCACCTGCTCATCCCACCTCATTGTCCTCTCCATGTTCTATGGCACGTGGACTTCTTCATATCTAACACCACGATTAAAAGATCCTCGGACCTTCGAAATAACCTTTTCTATACTGTACTTAATCATTACTCCTATGTTAAACCCTCTGATATACAGTGTGCGGAATAATGATGTAAAGAGGGCTCTACTGAGACTGGTAGGGCGCAAAGTCAAAGAATAAAGTAATGGTTTGGAAATAAGTTTTTGCTTAGATAAGTCCTTGGATGTTATCTGATAAAACCTTATGATCATTAGGATCCACAAAATTTGACTCATCGATCTTTGCCAAGTCCTAGTAGTGAATGTCAAAAATGTGTTTATCTCTTATTGTACCCAGCAAAATGTATGGCACCACCAAAAACATCGAATTGTAGTATTCCATAATGAGAAGGTTTTAGACTTGTTGCTACCCATCTTGAATACTCGGGAAGAAATTTCTGAGGTCAAAGCAGTCAAAAAATTATCTGGGAAAAAATCTACGGCAGATGGATGAGGACTAAATATCATATGCACAAATAGATTCCTGTTGTCCAAGGCTTATTATAGAACAAATGATGTTCCACATCCCCTCACGACTGATGCAGCCAATCAATGGTCTCTGAGATGTCATCTAAAATTAACAAGTGATAATTATTGATTTACAAACTTTCATTATCTGTGTATCTCTGTTTGTGACCACATCCAAAAATCCTTGTATACATGTGATATATAATTAAAACCTAAACTATTTTTACTGTTTGCAGTATTACAAACCGGATTCCCAAAAAGTTGGGACACTAAACAAATTGTGAATAAAAACTGAATGCAATGATGTGGAGATGGCAAATGTCAATATTTTATTTGTAATAGAACGTAGATGACAGATCTATCATCATCAACTGTGCATAACATCATCCGAAGATTCAGAGAATCTGGAACAATCTCTGTGCGTAAGGGTCAAGGCCGTAAAACCATACTGGATGCCCGTGATCTCCGGGCCCTTAAACGACACTGCACCACAAACAGGAATGCTACTGTAAAGGAAAATCACAGAATGGGCTCAGGAATACTTCCAGAAACCATTGTCAGTGAACACAATCCACCGTGCCATCCGCCGTTGCCAGCTGAAACTCTACAGTGCAAAGAAGAAGCCATTTCTAAGCAAGATCCACAAGCTCAGCCGTTTTCACTGGGCCAGTGATCATTTAAAATGGAGTGTGGCAAAATGGAAGACTGTTCTGTGGTCAGACGAGTCACGATTCGAAGTTCTTTTTGGAAATCTGGGACGCCATGTCATCCGGACCAAAGAGGACAAGGACACCCCAAGTTGTTATCAACGCTCAGTTCAGAAGCCTGCATCTCTGATGGTATGGGGTTGCATGAGTGCGTGTGGCATGGGCAGCTTGCATGTCTGGAAAGGCACCATCAAGGCAGAAAAATATATTCAGGTTCTAGAACAACATATGCTCCCATCCAGACGTCATCTCTTTCAGGGAAGACCCTGCATTTTTCAACAAGATAATGCCAGACCACATTCTGGATCAATCACAACATCATGGCTGCGTAGGAGAAGGTACTGAAATGGCCGGTCTGCAGTCCAGATCTTTCACCTATAGAGAACATTTGGCGCATCATAAAGAGGAAGGTGCAACAAAGAAGGCCCAAGACGATTGAACAGTTAGAGGCCTGTATTAGACAAGAATGGGAGAGCATTCCTATTTCTAAACTTGAGAAACTGGTCTCCTCGGTCCCCAGACGTCTTTTGAGTGTTGTAAGAAGAAGGGGAGATGCCACACAGTGGTGAAAATGACCTTGTCCCAACTTTCTGGGGATTTATTGACACCATGAAATTCTGATTCAACATATTTTTCCCTTAAAATGGTACATTTTCTCTGTTTAAACTTTTGTTCCGTGATTTATTGTTACGGTTACTCCCAGGCTAGCTGGAAGCTGGACCGCTTGGATAGTCTGGATCTCTGTTTAGGGAGAGAGAGAGGAGCCGCTTCGTCTCGATATCCAGAAGGATCCTGTAAATGTAGAACAATCCCACTAGCTATTTTTCAGCTAGGATAATCGTTCCCCCACAAAACGAGGCGAGGCTGCGATTTGAAGGTCAAACTAGGACTGACTGCCCTGGGGCATACAGACTCTTTTATTTACAATCCACAAACATAGCACTGCCCACAGGGGTTTGAAATACAACCAATCAATCCGTACAATAAACACAGACACTCCCACTCAAAATCCTCCTCTCTGTCTGTGATAAGATTACTGAATACAATGGCGAATATAATTATCACAGGCAGAGAAATACAGTTTTATACAACATATCACAGGAACCCCAAAACATGCAATAACCCCATAACAAGTATATCCTCGGAACCGGGGGATCTGGGTGAACCACATATCCGAAATTCACCCAGATCCGTTCAGTAATAAGTATACAAGTTATAAAGAAAATAGTCACTAATAAATGTGTCCCTTGTTTGGTAGTTTCAAACTACTGAATGATGTCTCTGTGCACCAAATAGCGGCGAGATGGCACCGTGTAGAAAAGTCCAAACAGTGTCTGTGAGTTAAAATGGCCGCCATCTATTCTTCTCACTATGTGCTTCATCCATTCAGACTAACAGGGTAAATAACAGTTTTGTAACAGTGCTCCCTTTTTGTGGAACACTCTGGCAGACACTGTCTGACCCCTTTTCGGGGCAGACTAAGGCTGTCCAGACCGCTGGTTATGCTGGGCTGAGGTCTGTTTGTCTGGACAACCCGTCGGCGTTGCTATTCTGTTTCCCAGGTCTGTAGGTAATGGTGAAGTTGAAGGGTTGTAACGATAAACTCCAACGTAAAAGTCTGCCGTTATCCCCAGAGACCCGGTTTAGCCACACCAACGGGTTATGGTCTGTAACCAGAGTGAATTCTTGTCCATACAAATAGGGAGTCAATTTCTTTAGTGCCCACACCAAAGCCAAACACTCTTTTTCTACTGCTGCATAGCTGACTTCGCGTGGCAGGAGCTTACGGCTGATGTAGACAACTGGGTGCTCCCCTCCGTCTTCGCCTACTTGGCTGAGGACAGCTCCCAGCCCGAACATGGAAGCGTCTGTATGGACGATAAAACGCTTGTTAAGGGCTGGGGCCGCCAAGACAGGAACGTTAACAAGAGCATTTTTGAGAGCTTGGAAAGCCGTTTCACAGTGGGGAGACCACAGGACCTGTCGAGGTAAGTTTTTCTTGGTCAGGTCAGTCAGGGGTTTGGCAAGTGTGCTGTAGTCTGGTACAAACCGTCTGTAGTACCCTGCTGTGCCCAGGAATGCTAGGACCTGAGTCTTAGTGGTGGGGGTGGGCCAATTGGCGACAGCTTCTATCTTGGCCGGTTCTGGTCGCTGTTTCCCACACCCCACCCGGTGACCCAGGTACTGTACCTCGGCCATCCCAAAGTGGCATTTTTCTGGCTTCAGAGTCAGGCCAGCAGCCCGGATCTGATCCAGAACCATTCCTATGTGAGCTAAGTGGTCCTCCCAGAACTCACTGTGGATCGCTATGTCGTCCAGGTATGCGCAAGCAAAACTCTGGAAGCCATCCAGGAGCCTATCGACCAAGCGCTGGAATGTAGCTGGGGCATTCTTCATCCCAAACGGCATTACCTTAAAATGATATAAGCCGAACGGGGTGACGAATGCCGACTTGGGGACAGCCTCCTGGGCCAGGGGGATCTGCCAGTAACCCTTGCAGAGGTCAATGGTGGTCAGATAATTTCCCCTGGCTATACGATCGAGTAGCTCGTCTACCCTGGGCATAGGGTAAGCGTCCGTCACTGTCTTTTCATTGAGCCTCCGATAGTCTACGCAAAACCGGGTTGTACCATCTTTCTTGGGCACCAGGACCACTGGGGAAGCCCAGGGACTATCGGAGGGCTCAATTACCCTGAGTTGGAGCATCTCATCGATCTCCTTCTTCATCCCTGTCCTAACTGCCTCGGGGATTCGGTAAGGAGCCTGGCGTAAAGGAGCTTGTCCCGGGGTATCTACCTGGTGGGTGGTTAAGGTAGTGTACCCTGGCTTCTGGGAGAAGGTGGGGCTTTTGGACTGCAGGAGTTGATTAAGCTGCTCCCTTTCAGTGGGGCTAAGTTGGTCCCCTATCTTGACCTGAGCTACTATATCTGCGTGGGGACTCTTTTCTAACAGATCTGGAATGGGTAGACTGTCGGGGTCTTCCTGAGGGGGACAGCATACGGCCGTCACGTTCTCCGGCCGCTCAAGATATTCCTTGAGCATGTTCACATGGAATGTCTTTCTAAGATTGCTGTCATGGCAGCTAGCTATTACGTAAGTGGTGTCTCCCCTTTTCTCCACTATCTGGTAGGGGCCCTGCCAGGACGCCTGCAATTTGTCTGTCTTAACTGGCTTAAGCACTAACACCTTTTGCCCTATGGTAAAGATTCTCTTTCAGGCCCCCCGATCGTACCATACCTTCTGTCTTCTCTGGGCCGATTGGAGGTTAGCCTACACTGATTTGGCTAATTGCTCCATTCGGTCCCTGAGTTCCAGCACGTACGGCACAATGGGGACACCGTCAGTCTCCATCTCTCCCTCCCAGTGCTCCCGAATCAGGTTTAGGGGTCCCCGTACCTTTCTTCCGTAGAGCAACTCGAAGGGAGAGAACCCGGTCGTTTCCTGGGGCACCTCCCGATAAGCAAATAGGAGGTGCGGCAGAAAACGCTCCCAGTCTCGGTATTCCTGAGTAAACGTCTTGAGCATTTGTTTGAGGGTCCCATTGAACCTCTCACAAAGTCCGTTCGTCTGGGGGTGGTATGGAGAGCTCAGGAGGGACTTAATTTTGCAAACCTGCCAGAGTTGCTGAGTCAATTCGGCAGTAAATTGGGTGCCTCGGTCGGACAGGATTTCTTTTTCGGAAATCCTACCCGGGAGAACACCTGCACCAGCGCATTCGCTACCGTATCCGCTTGGATGTTGGATAGGGCGACAGCTTCAGGGTACCTGGTAGCGTAGTCCACTACGGTAAGAATGTAGCGCTTACCGGAGGGACTAGGGGTAGCCAGCGGTCCCACTAGGTCAATAGCAACCCTGCTGAAGGGTTCCTCCACAATGGGCATATTTACTAGATGAGCTTTAGGGTGATCGCCTCTCCTCCCTACTCGTTGACACACATCGCAGGTATTACAATAAGTCCTAACATCAGCGTGTACCCCTGGCCAAAAGAACGTGTGAGTAATGCGGTGTAGTGTGCGGGTTACAGCTAGGTGGCCTGCCAAGGGAATGTCGTGTCCTATCTTGAGTATTTCTCGACGGTATTTGTGGGGCACTACCAGCTGTCGCCTATGCTGCCCCCTTTTCTCCGTCAAGCGATATAGCTTTCCCTTTTCCCATAAAAAGGTTTCGTTATCTGACCCGCTCCCTCCGGTCTCTGCTCGTTCCCGGTACTTTTGTAATGTCGGGTCAGTCTTAGACTCTGTCTCGAAAGCATCTGGGGTGTCCCAGGGTATGGGACCTAACGGGTCAGTCAAGGTCGGGGTAGGTCTTACCTGTGTCTCCCGCACTGGTGAGAGTTCTCGCTCCATTCGGGCTTGGGCTCGGGTAGTCACTGGGTTCGCCTCGTTGTTGTATACTGGAGCATAGGCAGAAGTCATGGGGCCCAAATCGTTGCCCAGTAGTACTTTGGCAGGTAAATTATCCATTATGCCCACGTTCACGACCCCCTTTCCCGCTCCCCAATCAAGATGTACTTTAGCGGTCGGAATTTTGTACACATCCCCCCCCCCACCACTCTAACGGCCACAGTCTGCCCTGATCGCTTGTGCCCCAGCACCAAATGGCTCTGGACCAGTGTAATGGTAGCCCCCGTGTCTCTTAACCCCTCGGTAGATTGCCCCTCGAGCCATACCTTCTGCCGATGGTGCTGGCGGTTATCCGAAGCAGCATATACAGGATCTGCTTCGTGAAGTGGTCCCAAATATTCCTCCATAGGGGCCTCTTGGTTAACACAGAGCGCCCGGGCAGGACGAGATGACCCAGAGGGGTAATTATAATTCCGGGGGGTCTGGTGTGCATTAAGGGGGCAGCTAGCCATGAGGTGCCCTGGTTGCTTGCATCGGTAGCAGGTCGGTCTGGGACGATCAGAGTTGTTATTCGGTGGTCCTGAGTACCGTATGGGCCCAGCGGGCACCGGGGCTCGGAATTCGGTACGTGGCGACGTATGGTAAACATCTTGGTGTTCGACCCGTGCTGGGGTTAGGTAGTTCGTGGGTTCGTGTAGACGGGAGTCGTAATGTTCATCGGCCAATTTGGCTGCTTCTTCTAAGGTAGAAGGTCGTCTGTCTCGCAGCCATTCCTTCCCCTGCTGCTCCATGCCGTTATAAAAATGTTCTAAGAGAAATAATTGTAAAATTTCCTCACCAGTCACAGCTTTACTTCCGCTCATCCAGTGATTTGCCGCTCTCCGCATTCGGTGCGCCCATTCCATATGTGTATCGTTAGGCTTCTTTTTCGTGCTACGAAATTGTCGGCGATACGTGTCAGGAGTTACAGCGTACCGTCGCAACAGTGTCTCTTTGACCAGCGCATACTGTGTCACTTCCTCAGCGCCCAGAGTCCGAAATGCTTCCAGAGCTCGCCCGGATAGTTTCCCAGACAATATCGTGGGCCACTCTCTGTTGGGAATCTGGTGCAGGGCACATTGCCTTTCGAAGTCCGCCAAATATTCATCGATTCCTGTCTCGCTCTCTAGGAAGGGTCTAAAAGCCGCATAGGGTATCTTTGGCCTGCCGGCGTTTTCGACAGGAACGATTACCTGCGGTGCTTCGGCATTGCGGTGTGCGGTCACTAGGCTGAGTTTGTGGGCTCGAGCCTTCCGTATATCCTCGTCCGCTTCTGCCATCAACTGCTGCACCAGTTCCATAGGTGGGTTCGGCCCGTATAGCGAGAGCCTCTCCCGAACAATCCTGGTCTTTTCGTCACCACTCGTGGTCGGGGTTTCTGCCATCGTGAAGCCCTGATCCAATTCGGTTAATTCTGAGATCAGTTCCCTTCTCGGATGGTTGCTGGCGTTCCACCCTCTGCTTTCGAGTAAATCCTTTAGGGTCGCACGTTTCAATTTTTCGTAAGCGCTCTCCATCCGTTCAGTCCTTCTCCTAGGAAATCCAGGACAATCCCACCGCTGCCATCCAAATGTTACGGTTACTCCCAGTCTAGCTGGAAGCTGGACCGCTTGGATATTCTGGATCTCTGTTTAGGGAGAGAGAGAGGAGCCGCTTCGTCTCGATATCCAGAAGGATCCTGTAAATGTAGAACAATCCCACTAACTATTTTTCAGCTAGGATAATCGTTCCCCCACAAAACGAGGCGAGGCTGCGATTTGAAGGTCAAACTAGGACTGACTGCCCTGGGGCATACAGACTCTTTTATTTACAATCCACAAACATAGCACTGCCCACAGGGGTTTGAAATACAACCAATCAATCCGTACAATAAACACAGACACTCCCACTCAAAATCCTCCTCTCTGTCTGTGATAAGATTACTGAATACAATGGCGAATATAATTATCACAGGCAGAGAAATACAGTTTTATACAACATATCACAGGAACCCCAAAACATGCAATAACCCAGTATATCCTCGGAACCGGGGGATCTGGGTGAACCACATATCCGAAATTCACCCAGATCCGATCAGTATTCTGGAAGATACAGTTTTATGCCAGTTACACCGAAAATATACAAGTTATAAAGAAAATAGTCACTAACAAATGTGTCCCTTGTTTGGTAGTTTCAAACTACTGAATGATGTCTCTGTGCACCAAATACCGGCGAGATGGCACCGTGTAGAAAAGTCCAAACAGTGTCTGTGAGTTAAAATGGCCGCCATCCATTGTTCTCACCATGTGCTTCATCCATTCAGACTAACAGGGTAAATAACAGTTTTGTAACATTTATGTTCTATTCTGAATAAAATATTAGAAGTTGGCACCTCCACATCATTGCATTTAGTTTTCATTCATGATTTGTATAATGTGTCCCAACTTTTTTGGAATCCGGTTTGTACATAATTTATTCTAAAGTTTGTGAAATGTATTGAGGAAACCTCAATTTTTTTAAACAATCCTCTCATCATTTTTGTTGTTGTACTAACTATGTTGCACCATTGAGATACAGAAGGAAAGCTTCCATCTATCCATCTCATTTCAATGGTTTTATTAGAGTTCTAATTTTCTTGAATTTTTGCTATATTATTCTTTAATAAAATGAGATTTAAAAAATGGTATTCCCCAGAGACGGATCATTTCATTTTACATTATTAATGTGGTAAAGGGAGTAGAGAAACAAACAACATTTTAATTACCAAATTGTTGGTTCTTGTACCTCCAGAGAATCCTATAGCCCCATTTTGCGCTCACTACATAGTATATATAAACCTTATCTTTATCATATGGGAGCTGGTCGATTTACCACAACAAATTACATTCAGAGGTATCTGTAGTAAATGCTTAGAAATTACGCAAGCAATGTGTCTGCATTAAAGGCTATGTACTATACAGAGGTAGTAATAACTAAAAAAGCTTAAACATTTAAAAAACAAACCATTAAAAGTGGGACATTTTTAAGACTTTATTTTTGTAGTTTGAAATTTTTTAACTTCTTGTTCCAATCCAGTTATATATTATATGAAAATCATAATGATCTACTGAACAATAGTAATAATAATCAACATTTTAATTACTTTGCATTGATGTAAAGAATTTACTCAACCTGTTGTTGTATCACCATATTTATTTTTGTACGCTAATAGTCAGATTAAAAAAATCTGATGAATGATTTTTTTATAGCTTTCAGAATTTCTTTTTTCAGTTTTAAGTTTCTGGTGGGTGTATTTTTGTAATGGACAAGGCTACCACCAAAGCACTTCTCATGAGGCTGCCATCTCTTAATGCATAACAGACACGTTTTGACAAATTTACCTTTCTCAAGAACAAAAAAGTTGAAAAAAAAGTTGACGTTTTAAAATGTAACAGATGCTCATGACTGACCCACGGTGATACCTGAGACATCACATATATTACAAAATGCCGAAAATGTCTCATCTATAATGTGCTCCTTTTTGGACCAGGTATATGCTTCCAGACATCTGTCCAAATCTGAATAAGCTGATGTCTACCTATGTCATGTGCACTTTGTTGGCTAAGGCCTGGTTTAATTTTGTAATGTAATGTTGAACTGACCAAATGCATACATTTTTGGCTGAACATTTATTTGCCCAACAGACGGAAAATTTTGGGCAATGGTTTGTCGTCAACAACGAAAAGGACTTCACATCTAGCATGGCTGATCCTTCTTTTCTCCATGACTGTTATCGGGGGACTGTCAGATTGCCCTCATGAACATTAACTCAGTGGCTGATCTTTTTGAAATTGGGGGGTTCTGCCAAATTGAATTCAAAATGTATGACCAGTTTTTGTAGTAAATTGTAATTTCCCACCTTCTGGACATCACAATGAAATAGGGTCATAAAATGATTCATCTTGTCTTTCTTTAACCTTATTAATTTTATAAATTTGCAAACGTTAGGACAAGTCCATTTTTGCATGTGCCTAAAATAAATGTACAAAATAATGAAAAAACTTTGTCTTACAGAAAGACATTATGGAAAATCGCACATATCAGTTCTTTGTTTTGAGCTTTACAACAAATGAGGAAAATAATCCGTTTCTATCTTTCTTCTTTGTTGTAATATACCTGGTCGGAGTGCTTGCTAATTCAACCACCATTACCGTAGTATGCAATGATGAACACTTGCACACCCCCATGTACCTCTTTCTGTGCAACTTATCCATTATTGACATTTGTTACACGACCATTACAGTCCCCAAGTTGGTCTACATGTTATTGAGCGGTGACTACACATTGACCTTCACACAGTGCTTCATCCAGATGTTCTTCTTCACCCATGTGGCTGCTGCAGAGGACCTCTTACTGTTCATTATGGCTTATGATCGATACGTCGCCATTTGTAACCCTCTTCACTATCATCATATATTGAGTAAGAAGAAATGTATCCTGCTCTTGGCAGTTGTCTGGTCCACTGGGTTTTTTAATTCACTTTCTTTGACACTGGCCACATCTAATATACCGCTGTGTTATTCTAATACAGTTACACAGTTCTACTGCGAATTAAAAGCTTTTGCCAAAATTGCCTGTCCCAACGCTGGTTTCCAGCTATTTACCTACATGGAAGCTGTAATATTCGGCTTTGTCCCTTTTCTGTGTTGTGTAATATCTTACATTAAGGTCATCAACATTATTTTACACATTAAATCTAGCGATGGCAGAAGAAAGGCTTTCTCCACCTGCTCATCTCACCTTATAGTCCTTACCATGTTCTATAGCACCTGGACTTCTTCATATCTTATACCACGATTAAAAGATCCCCGGACCTTCGAAGTAACCTTTACTATTCTGTGCTTAATCATCACTCCCATGTTAAACCCTCTGATATACAGTGTGCGGAATAAGGATGTAAAGAGGGCTCTACTGAAACTGGTAGAGTGCAAAGTCAGAGGAGAACAGAGTCATTCTTTAAGACTGTAAAGACTACTGGGGTCATTTATTAGACGTCGGTCTTAATACCCCTGCGCTGGTGCTTGATGCATCTACAGTAAGTTATGAAGTTAACAGTTTTTGATCCAATATTATGGACTCATTCATTGGAACGTTCTAATAATAGATTGAGCAGGATCAATCAAATGTCCCAAAATAAAAATAAAAAAATCTTTGCCTCTGATTGTACCCAGAAAAAAAATTACCCCATTGTAGAAATTATACCGCTCAAGTTACTTAAAACTGATTTTAAAAACTCTAGCGTGGTATTCTATAATAAGAAGGTTTGGGTCTTGTTCTCCTTCTTGATGACTGAAAGGCATTTCTGAGGTCAATATAGTCCAAACTTTGTCTAGAAAAAAATGTACTGCAAGTCATATGGATGGGGCCATACTATAAGCACATGGTATTGTAACGAAAAATCACATAAAGTGCAGATAGAGCAGCACCTGGGTGCATAATGCCATTCACCTAGTTTGGTTGTCCTGGTGGAACAACAGCTCAAAAGATTGAAAAAATACAGAGTGGATGCAGGATCATCAGCAAAATCAAGATTGCAGAGCAGGTATCAGGGGTGACACAAAAGGTTACAAGTAGGGATGAGCGAACTCGAACTGTATAGTTCGGGTTCGTACCGAATTTTGGGGTGTCCGTGACACGGACCCGAACCCGGACATTTTCGTAAAAGTCCGGGTTCGGGTTCGGTGTTCGTCGCTTTCTTGGCGCTTTTGTGACGCTTTCTTGGCGCTTTTTGAAAGGCTGCAAAGCAGCCAATCAACAAGCGTCATACTACTTGCCCCAAGAGGCCGTCACAGCCATGCCTACTATTGGCATGGCTGTGATTGGCCAGAGCACCATGTGACCCAGCCTCTATTTAAGCTGGAGTCACATAGCGCCGCCCGTCACTCTGCTCTGATTAGCGTAGGGAGAGGTTGCGGCTGCGACAGTAGGGCGAGATTAGGCAGATTAACTCCTCCAAAGGACTTGATTAACTGATCGATCTGCAGCTGTGGATCATTGAGCTGCTGATCCTCAATTGCTCACTGTTTTTAGGCTGCCCAGACCGTTTGTCAGTCAAATTTTTCTGGGGTGATCGGCGGCCATTTTGTGTCTTGTGGTGCGCCAGCACAAGCTGCGACCAAGTGCATTTAACCCTCAATGGTGTGGTTGTTTTTTGGCTAAAGCCTACATCAGGGTGAAGCTGTCACACCAAGTGCATTTAACCAGCAATAGTCTGTTTATTTTTTGGCCATATACTAAATCAGGGGCAAGCTGCGCCCGTCACCAAGTGCATTTAACCCTCAATGGTGCGTTTGTTTTTTGGCTAAAGCCTACATCAGGGTGAAGCTGTGACACCAAGTGCATTTAACCAGCAATAGTCTGTTCATTTTTTGGCCATATACTACATCAGGGGCAAGCTGCGCCCGTCACCAAGTGCATTTAACCCTCAGTAGTGTGGTTGGTCAAGCTATCACACCAAGTGCATTTAACCAGCAATAGTCTGTTCATTTTTTGGCCATATACTAAATCAGGGGCAAGCTGCGCCCGTCACCAAGTGCATTTAACCAGCAATAGTCTGTTCATTTTTTGGCCATATACTACATCAGGGGCAAGCTGCGCCCGTCACCAAGTGCATTTAACCCTCAGTAGTGTGGTTGGTCAAGCTGTGACACCAAGTGCATTTAACCAGCAATAGTCTGTTCATTTTTTGGCCATATACTACATCAGGGGCAAGCTGCGCCCGTCACCAAGTGCATTTAACCAGCAATAGTGTGGTTATTTTTTGGCCATATCCCAGTCTAATTCTGTCAGTAAATCCATACCGGTCACCCAGCGCCTAAATACTAGGCCTCAAATTTATATCCCGCTAAATCTCTCGTTACCGCTGTCCTGTTGTGGCTGGGAAAGTTATTTAGTGTCCGTCAAAGCACATTTTTTGTTCTGGGTTGAAATACAATTCCCAATTTAGCAATTTAAAAATTTAGTGGTTTCTGCTATATCAGAGCTATTTGAAATCTATCCCTAAAAGGGTAGATCATATTGAAGGTGCACATAGGGTCATTCAGAATAACTTCACACACCCGCTACTGTGCATTTCCAAGTCTAATTCTGTCACTAAACCCATACCTGTCACCCAGCGCCTAAATACTAGGCCTCAAATTTATATCCAGCTGAATTTGAATACAATACATTGGGCCAAATAATATTTTTGTTGTTGTGGTGAACGATAACAATGAGGAAAACATCTAGTAAGGGACGCGGACATGGTCGTGGTGGTGTTAGTGTACCCTCTGGTGCTGGGAGAGGACGTGGCCGTTCTGCCACATCCACACGTCCTAGTGTACCAACTACCTCAGGTCCCAGTAGCCGCCAGAATTTACAGCGATATATGGTGGGGCCCAATGCCGTTCTAAGGATGGTAAGGCCTGAGCAGGTACAGGCATTAGTCAATTGGGTGGCCGACAGTGGATCCAGCACGTTCACATTATCTCCCACCCAGTCTTCTGCAGAAAGCGCACAGATGGCGCCTGAAAACCAACCCCATCAGTCTGTCACATCACCCCCATGCATACCAGGGAAACTGTCTCAGCCTCAAGTTATGCAGCAGTCTCTTATGCTGTTTGAAGACTCCGCTGGCAGGGTTTCCCAAGGGCATCCACCTAGCCCTTCCCCAGCGGTGAAAGACATAGAATGCACTGACGCACAACCACTTATGTTTCCTGATGATGAGGACATGGGAATACCACCTCAGCATGTCTCTGATGATGACGAAACACAGGTGCCAACTGCTGCGTCTTTCTGCAGTGTGCAGACTGAACAGGAGGTCAGGGATCAAGACTGGGTGGAAGACGATGCAGGGGACGATGAGGTCCTAGACCCCACATGGAATGAAGGTCGTGCCACTGACTTTCACAGTTCGGAGGAAGAGGCAGTGGTGAGACCGAGCCAACAGCGTAGCAAAAGAGGGAGCAGTGGGCAAAAGCAGAACACCCGCCGCCAAGAGACTCCGCCTGCTACTGACCGCCGCCATCTGGGACCGAGCACCCCAAAGGCAGCTTCAAGGAGTTCCCTGGCATGGCACTTCTTCAAACAATGTGCTGACGACAAGACCCGAGTGGTTTGCACGCTGTGCCATCAGAGCCTGAAGCGAGGCATTAACGTTCTGAACCTGAGCACAACCTGCATGACCAGGACCTGCATGCAAAGCATGAACTGCAGTGGAGTAAACACCTTAAAACCAAGGAAGTCACTCAGGCTCCCCCTGCTCCCTCTTCTGCTGCTGCCGCCTCGGCCTCTTCTGCTGCTGCCGCCTCGGCCTCTTCCTCCGCCTCTGGAGGAACGTTGGCACCTGCCGCCCAGCAAACAGGGGATGTACCACCAACACCACCACCACCACCTCCGTCACCAAGCGTCTCAACCATGTCACACGCCAGCGTTCAGCTCTCCATCTCACAAACATTTGAGAGAAAGCGTAAATTCCCACCTAGCCACCCTCGATCCCTGGCCCTGAATGCCAGCATTTCTAAACTACTGGCCTATGAAATGCTGTCATTTAGGCTGGTGGACACAGACAGCTTCAAACAGCTCATGTCGCTTGCTGTCCCACAGTATGTTGTTCCCAGCCACCACTACTTCTCCAAGAGAGCCGTGCCTTCCCTGCACAACCAAGTATCCGATAAAATCAAGTGTGCACTGCGCAACGCCATCTGTAGCAAGGTCCACCTAACCACAGATACGTGGACCAGTAAGCACGGCCAGGGACGCTATATCTCCCTAACTGCACACTGGGTAAATGTAGTGGCAGCTGGGCCCCAGGCGGAGAGCTGTTTGGCGCACGTCCTTCCGCCGCCAAGGATCGCAGGGCAACATTCTTTGCCTCCTGTTGCCACCTCCTCCTTCTCGGCTTCCTCCTCCTCTTCTTCCACCTGCTCATCCAGTCAGCCACACACCTTCACCACCAACTTCAGCACAGCCCGGGGTAAACGTCAGCAGGCCATTCTGAAACTCATATGTTTGGGGGACAGGCCCCACACCGCACAGGAGTTGTGGCGGGGTATAGAACAACAGACCGACGAGTGGTTGCTGCCGGTGAGCCTCAAGCCCGGCCTGGTGGTGTGCGATAATGGGTGAAATCTCGTTGCAGCTCTGGGACTAGCCAATTTGACGCACATCCCTTGCTTGGCGCATGTGCTGAATTTGGTGGTGCAGAAGTTCATTCACAACTACCCCGACATGTCAGAGCTGCTGCATAAAGTGCGGGCCGTCTGTTCGCGCTTCCGGCGTTCACATCCTGCTGCTGCTCGCCTGTCTGCGCTACAGCGTAACTTCGGCCTTCCCGCTCACCGCCTCATATGCGACGTGCCCACCAGGTGGAACTCCACCTTGCACATGCTGGACAGACTGTGCGAGCAGCAGCAGGCCATAGTGGAGTTTCAGCTGCAGCACGCACGGGTCAGTCGCACTACAGAACAGCACCACTTCACCACCAATGACTGGGCCTCCATGCGAGACCTGTGTGCCCTGTTGCGCTGTTTCGAGTACTCCACCAACATGGCCAGTGGCGATGACGCCGTTATCAGCGTTACAATACCACTTCTATGTCTCCTTGAGAAAACACTTAGGGCGATGATGCAAGAGGAGGTGGCCCAGGAGGAGGAGGAGGAGGAGGAGGAGGAAGAGGGGTCATTTTTAGCACTTTCAGGCCAGTCTCTTCGAAGTGACTCAGAGGGAGGTTTTTGGCAACAGCAGAGGCCAGGTACAAATGTGGCCAGACAGGGCCCACTACTGGAGGACGAGGAGGACGAGGATGAGGAGGAGGTGGAGGAGGATGAGGATGAAGCATGGTCACAGCGGGGTGGCACCCAACGCAGCTCGGGTCCATCACTGGTGCGTGGCTGGGGGGAAAGGCAGGACGATGACGATACGCCTCCCACAGAGGACAGCTTGTCCTTACCCCTGGGCAGCCTGGCACACATGAGCGACTACATGCTGCAGTGCCTGCGCAACGACAGCAGAGTTGCCCACATTTTAACCTGTGCGGACTACTGGGTTGCCACCCTGCTGGATCAACGCTACAAAGACAATGTGCCCACCTTACTTCCTGCACTGGAGCGTGATAGGAAGATGCGCGAGTACAAGCGCACGTTGGTAGACGCGCTACTGAGAGCATTCCCAAATGTCACAGAGGAACAAGTGGAAGCCCAAGGCCAAGGCAGAGGAGGAGCAAGAGGTCGCCAAGGCAGCTGTGTCAATGCCAGCTCCTTTGAGGGCAGGGTTAGCATGGCAGAGATGTGGAAAACTTTTGTCAACACGCCACAGCTAACTGCATCACCACCTGATACGCAACGTGTTAGCAGGAGGCAACATTTCACTAACATGGTGGAACAGTACATGTGCACACCCCTCCACGTACTGACTGATGGTTCGGCCCCATTCAACTTCTGGGTCTCTAAATTGTCCACGTGGCCAGAGCTAGCCTTTTATGCCTTGGAGGTGCTGGCCTGCCCGGCGGCCAGCGTTTTGTCTGAACGTGTATTCAGCACGGCAGGGGGCGTCATTACAGACAAACGCAGCCGCCTGTCTACAGCCAATGTGGACAAGCTGACGTTCATAAAAATGAACCAGGCATGGATCCCACAGGACCTGTCCATCCCTTGTGCAGATTAGACATTAACTACCTCCCCTTAACCATATATTATTGGACTCCAGGGCACTTCCTCATTCAATCCTATTTTTATTTTCATTTTACCATTATATTGCGAGGCTACCCAAAGTTGAATGAACCTCTCCTGTGTCTGGGTGCTGGGCCTAAATATATGCCAATGGACTGTTCCAATGTTGGGTGACGTGAAGCCTGATTCTCTGCTATGACATGCAGAATGATTCTCTGCTGACATGAAGCCAGATTCTCTGTTACGGGACCTCTCTCCTCTGCCTGTGTGCTGGGCCTAAATATATGCCAATGGACTGTTGCAGTGGTGGCTGACGTGAAGCCTCATTCTCTGCTATGACATGCAGACTAATTCTCTGCTGACATGAAGCCAGATTCTCTGTTACGGGACCTCTCTCCTCTGCCTGTGTGCTGGGCCTAAATATATGAAAATGGACTGTTGCAGTGGTGGCTGACGTGAAGCCTGATTCTCTGCTATGACATGCAGACTGATTCTCTGCTGACATGAAGACAGATTCTCTGTTACGGGACCTCTCTCCTCTGCCTGGGTGCTGGGCCTAAATATATGCCAATGGACTGTTGCAGTGGTGGCTGACGTGAAGCCTCATTCTCTGCTATGACATGCAGACTGATTCTCTGCTGACATGAAGACAGATTCTCTGTTACGGGACCTCTCTCCTCTGCCTGGGTGCCGGGGCCTAAATATCTGAGAATGGACTGTTCCAGTGGTGGGTGACGTGAAGCCAGATTCTCTGCTATGGGACCTCTCTCCAATTGATTTTGGTTAATTTTTATTTATTTAATTTTTATTTTAATTCATTTCCCTATCCACATTTGTTTGCAGGGGATTTACCTACATGTTGCTGCCTTTTGCAGCCCTCTAGCTCTTTCCTGGGCTGTTTTACAGCCTTTTTAGTGCCGAAAAGTTCGGGTCCCCATTGACTTCAATGGGGTTCGGGACGAAGTTCGGATCGGGTTCGGATCCCGAACCCGAACATTTCCGGGATGTTCGGCCGAACTTCTCGAACCCGAACATCCAGGTGTTCGCTCAACTCTAGTTACAAGTGCTTGCTTTTTAATCGTCAGGCCATCTTAAAACAATAGGGGAGCATATATGGTATGAGTCATTCGCCAGTCGATATCTGTAAGTTACATGCCGCACCACCAGTGATGAGCGGCAGGGGCAATAATCGAATTCGCGATATTTCGTGAATATTTGGACAAATATTAGTCATATAATCGCGAATTAGAGAATTCATGATCTCCTGCCATTATTTTCTTTATTGCGAAAATCGGCAATCGGAAAATTCGCGATAAAAATTTGCGATGTGAAAAGTCGCGATCAACACTACTCCTAAAGTCAAAGATATTGCAGCCTTTTCATTGGCCCACAATCAAGAAGTAGTGAGGGATCATGGGTACTGATGAAAAGAATCTACAATATTTGCGATTACAAAGATATAGCACTGTATGATATTCGCAAATTCTCGAAGTGCCAATATTCGTGTTAAAAAAATTCCAATTAGAATATTCGCGATCAACACTAATTACCTCTGTGACCAGTGATTGGCTGCAGAGCTCACATGATGACCATGAACAGGTTGTTGATTCCTAGATACCTGGGCCCTGCGGAGGTCTGATGAGATCTGTTAAAAAGTTTTGTCTTGGATAACCCCATTAAAACCCATATACCTGACCCTTCTGTTCTCCAAAATATGCTGTCAGAAGAGAGTGCCATTTGATGGTCGGCTCATCTTGCAGACATTTGTGGGCTTGGCTGGCATACATCTAATGTGCTTGGATGTCCAGTTTTGTTTTTTTTTTTTGTTTTTTTTAATGTGCCCTCCAACCAGGAATACCTGTTGAGCAAATCATACTCACATACATTATGCGGCAGACTTCCCATCTCTGTCTGTCAACATTCACATGGGCAGGGTAACATGTTCTGCAGCTACCAATGACTAGCCTCAGCAGTGACATGTCCCCAAGTGGTGCATCACTGTTGGGTCATGTGCCACATGTCACTGCTGAGGCCAGTCATTAGATACGTGACCCCATTCATTCAGAAGTTAACAGACATGGACCAGAAGTTCAGTTAAGAGAGCCCCGGAATTGTTGAACCAGAACAGAGCAAGGGGAGCAGTGAAGTATGATATTTTTTTTTTCTTCAGATACTAGTGGCTGGGGGACATATTTAAAGAGGACCTTTCACCGATCCTGACATTGTGAACTAAGAATACAGACATGGAGAGCGGCGCCCGGGGATCTCACTGCACTTACTATTATCCCCGGGCGCCGCTCTGTTCTCCCGCTATGCCCTCCGGTATCTTTGGTCACTAAGTTATGGTAGGCGGAGTCTGCCCTTGTTCTGCTCTAGCGCTGTCCAATCGCAGCGCAGAGCTCACAGCCTGGGAGAAAATAACCTCCCAGGCTGTGAGCTCTGCAATGCGATTGGCCAGCGCTACAGCAGAACAAGGGCAGACTCCGCCTACCAAACCTTTGTGACCGGAGATACCGGAGGGCATAGCAGGAGAATGGAGCGCCGCCCGGGGATAATAGTAAGTGCAGTGAGATCCCCAGGCGCCGCTCTCCATGTCTGTATTCTTAGTTCACAATGTCAGGATCGGTGAAAGGTCCTCTTTAAACAAATAATTGGACAACCCCTTCATAGTGTGTAGATGTCAGGAACGTCATGAGTATGAAACAACTGCCCAAGTTATAGATCAAGAAAGTAGTAAGGAAAATGTTTTCTCTGGGGTATCCTTTTAATGCTTCTATCATGAAATATATGAAATAATATATATATAATAATGTTTAAGAATACATTTTCTAAAAATGTATACAATTTTTTTTATTTTATCTCAAATGGTATAAATTGTTTTATTCTAATTATTGTCATTGCGATTCATATTGATGTGTTAGTTTCATATGCGGCAATAAATTGTCATGAAAATGATTTCATAAAAAAAGATTACATATTGTACGAATGATAACAAAACACAAACGTAACAAAAAAATAATAAAAAATGAAAAAATTAAAATGATAAATAATAATAAAATAAAAGTCTAAAAAATTTTGTGAAATCTGACAATAAAGAATAATATTTCCATTAGCTTAAAGTGTACACCCATGTATTATAAGGGTATTTGTAAGTACTGATTGGTTCTGTCCCCTTTAAATGATGTCTCTTTTATATTACTTTTAATATTCTGTATAATAAAGTTTCCCTTGTAATGTAGTGTGCTAGAGAAGTATCCATCCCCTATTGTGCTGATAAGACACATTCCTGAGCGATCTCAGACAGGCGTGATGCACACTGGAGGAGGGGCAGATGGGAATAACTCTGGTTTGCACATACATTTTAAGGGACTCCACTTAGAACTTCATCTTAAGTAGGATGTAAGTATTGATTTGCCCTATCTCCATTAGACCCTGGGGTGTCGTTCATATGTTACAACATGGTAGACAGCCATGTGTTATAGCATAACTGACTGAGTCTCACCCCATAGGCTAGTGATTTATTTACTTTTTATTATTTTGTATGTGATTTGTCTGTTATCGTATATTTAATCACACTTAGTAAATATATTTATTCACTCCACCTGCATAAGCCTATTCATTCTCAATTTTTTTGAATTCACGTTTTGAAAAAACATCATGCTGATGAAGTCTCACATTGCACAAAAAGGGATAAGTCCACTTACAACACATATCTCTTTTCCATAGAATAGGCGATAATTGATCGCTGAGGTTCCAACTGCTGGCACCCCAATATTCATGTAAGCTGAGGTCCTGGAGTCCCCTATTGGGTGTGCATGTTTAACCACTGCACCCTTAACTTCTATGGAACTACCTAAGGTGGAACTGAAAGCTGCATAAGGTAGTCTCATTGAAGTGAATGATACCATGATCACACATGTGCTCCACCGCTCCATTCCAATAGGAGACTCCAGAACCTATGTTTTATGTGATTACCCAACAGTCAGACGACCATTACCTATGGATCACACTAGCGGCAATCTGTATGCAAACGGATAGCATTTGTAGACGGATCCGGGTGCGGATCCGTCTCACAAATGTATTGCAATACCGGATCCGTCTCTCCGGTTGTCATCCGGAAAAACGGATCCTGTATTTATCTTTTTCACATTTTTAAAAGTTTGCGCATGCGCAGACCGCAAAACCGGATCCCTTTTTCCGGAACACTTAGGGCCGGATCTGGCATTAATGAATTTCAATGTAAAATCCGGCATTCCGGCAAGTGTTCTGGAATTTTGGACAGAGCAAATACCGGAGCATGCTGCTGTATTTTCTCCGTCTAAAAACCGTACAGGATCCAGGTGGAGCTCAATTATTTTATTAATAACGCAATAAAACTGCGATATCTGAGGAGATGACCTCAACACTTCTCCCCAACCAGGCAATCATCACACACAGGCCCGGGATCTGGCCTCAGCATCAGATCCTGACCCTTCCAGTACACACAACAACTATCACCCCCAAGTTCCTCTACTTTGTCTTTTTGTAATGGACAGGTAGGGGCATGAATAATTACCAGCCCCCAAGCACCTTTCTACTTCAAACCAGTATCTTCTGGAGCATTCATGAGCAAAAGATGAAGAAGTCCATGCCATCTGTCCTCCTCCACAACTTTCCAAGGGTTTTGGTTTCCAGACAGTCTGTAGGATGTTCATTTATTGAGCCCCCCCCCACCAAAGCTCCATAGTTTTACATCCCCTTTCCCCCTTGAATATGTTTGGGACAAGTTAGATAACAGAATCCGGAGTCACAATGAAGATAGTTGGTCACTCACAGCGGAGAATCTAGTACAGAGACAAAGTCACCAATAAGGAAGCACATTGTGAGCAGAAATATGCCAGACGCGAGACCCCATCACAAGCACACATTTACAAAAATAAAATGAGACCCAAATCCAATGCTTTGTATGGATGAGAAGTTTCCAACTATTTTCTCCTTTTTTCTGGGATAACCCAAACTCTGTATTAATGATCACATTCAAATCCTTGTATTCATCTAATAGATCATTTTGCTTTTCTCTTCTACTAAATATGACCAAAAAGTATTGTACTTTTACCATTTGTAATATTACACCATCTATATTATACTTTCTGAAATTCATGGCAGAAACCTCAACTTTTTTAAACAATTCTCTCATCATTTCTAATATATTTGTACTGACTATGCTGCACCATCCAGATATAGGAGGAAACCTTCCATCTACCCATCTCATTGCAGTGGTTTTACTAGAGTTCTCATTTCATTGAAGGTTTTGTTTATTATTCTTCACTATAATTAGATTTTTAAAAATTGGATCCCCAAAGGCCGATTATTTCATTCTACATTAATTTATGTGGTAAAAGGAGTAAAGAAACAAACAACATATTAATGACCAAATTGTTGGTTCTTGTACCTGCAGAGAATCCCATAGCCCCATTGTGCGCTCCCTACAGGTATATATACAGCTAATCTTTATCATATGGGAGCTGGTCAATTAACCATAACAAATCACACTCAGAGGTAAGAGGTTCGGAATAATGCAGCAGGAAACCTTTAGCAAATGCGTCTGCATTGTAGGCTATATGCTGCACACAGACAATAATAATTCAAAAAGCTTAAACATATAAAAAACGAATTATAACTAAACTGGACATTTTTAAGATTGTTTTGTATTTTTATGCTTTCTATCTTTATATTTTATACTTCACGCTCAAATCTAATTACTGTACACACAATATGAAAATCTTAAAGATTTACCAAAAAATAATAATAGTAGTAATCAGTATTTTAATTGCTTTGTATATCTACACTGAACAAAAATATAAACGCAACACTTTCGGTTTTGCTCCCATTTTGCATCAACTGAACTCAAAGAGCTGAAACATTTTCTACAGAAACAAAAGACCCATTACTCTCAAATATTGTTCACAAATCTGTCTAAATCCGTGTTAGTGAGCACTTCTTATGCCTTAGACTGTTATGCCTTAGACTGCCCACAATAAAAGTCCACTCTGAAATGTGCACAGTTTTGCCTAACTGGGGGGGGGGGGGCAGAAAACCAGTCAGTATCTGGTGTGGCCACCATTTGCCTCTCGCAGTGCAACACATCTCCGTCGCATAGAGTTGATCAGGTTGCTGATTGTGGCCTGTGGAATGTTGGTCCACTCCTCTTCAATAGCTGCGAAGTTGTAGAATATTGACAGGAACTGGAACACGCTGTCATATGCGCCGATCCAGAGCAGCCCAAACATGCTTAATGGGCGACATGTCCGGTGAGTATGCTGGCCGTGCAAGAACTGGGATGTTTTCAGCTTCCAGGAATTGTGTACAGATCCTTGCAATATGGGGCCGTGCATTATCATGCTGCAACATGAGGTGATGGTCGTGGATGAACGGCACAACAATGGGCCTCAGGATCTCGTCACGGTATCTCTGTGAATTCAAAAGGCCATCAATAAAATGCACCTGTGTTTGTTGTCCATAACATACGCCTGCCCATACCATCACCCCACCGCCACCATGGGCCACTCGATCCACAATGTTGACGTCAGCAAACCGCTCACCCACACGACGCCACACACGCTGTCTGCCATCTGCCATGAACAGTGAAAACCGGGACTCATCCATGAACAGAACGCCTCTCCAACGTGCCAGACGCCATCGAATGTGAGCATTTGCCCACTCAAGTTAGTTACGACGACGAACTGCAGTCAGGTCCAGACCCCGATGAGGACGACGAGCGTGCAGATGAGCTTCCCCGAGACTGTTTCTGACAGTTTGTGCAGAAATTATTTGGTTATGCAAACCAATTGTTGCTTCAGCTGCCGGGTGGCTGGTCTCAGACGATCAGGAGGTGAATATGCTGGATGTGGAGGTCCTGGGCTGGTGTGGTTACATGTGGTCTGCGGTTGTGAGGCCGGTTGGATGTACTGCCAAATTCTCTGAAACGCCTTTGGAGACGGTTTATGCTCCCTCAAACGTTGCAACATCTGTGGCCTTGCGCTGTGCGATCAAACTGCACATTTCAGAGTGCCCTTTTATTGTGGGCAGTCTAAGGCACACCTGGGCAATATTCATGCTGTCTAATCAGCACCTTGATATGCCACACCTGTGAGGTGGGATGGATTATCTCGGCAAAGGAGAAGTGCTCACTGACACAGATTTAGACGTATTTGTGAACAATATTTGAGAGTAATGGGTCTTTTGTGTATGTAGAAAATGTTTTAGATCTTTGAGTTTGGCCCGAAAGTGTTGCGTTTATATTTTTGTTCAGTGTATATCTACTGTCCTATGACGAGATTTGGTCTTTTTGTGCAACATCTTTTAAGTTCAACTCTTCTAAGGTGTATTCACTCTACCTTCCAGTCCTACTTGGACTGCTTTTTTTTTATTTTCAAATTTACCTCACTTGCAGCTTTTTCTTATCTCCCATATTTGAATCCTACTTTCTGGTTTGCCCTGTGACTGCTGTCCCATCATGCCTTAGGGCAGTGACATGTGCCATGACATCAGCAGATCATGTGACACTAACCACATCCCCTGGTTTTTACCAAAGATCTACATCCTACATTATAAGGCTTTAATGCAGGACATAACCAACAGCAACTAAAAATCGACACTGATTTGTCACAGGGTGCAATGGTAGACCAATGACTTTAAAAAAAGACAGTTTGGCTAAATCGTGGTATTTGGGGAATGTGATATATTAGCGATATCTGTTGGGTGGGATTCATTTATATTATAACACCTTTAAGTGTAAAAAAATTTAATTATACCAGAATTGAACCAGAAGGGAACTAAAGGTCTCTGCAAACAATGTTTCTGCTTGTCACATTTATCCCCCTCTATTGTCCTATGCTTCCTACAATACCCCAAACCCCTGCACCCGGCAAAGAACTGCGAAAGCCAAGCAACAATACTCTGTCCTCCTCCTCCTCATCTCTAGGCATCAGAGACCTGGCCCTCTCCTGGATCACATCATACCTCAAACAACAACCTTCTCATCTTGCCCTCTCTTTGTTGGTGTCCCTCAAAGTTCTGTCCTAGGAGTCAGACCCTACTGGTCAATCTACCCGTTTGACCTAGGACAACTCATAGAGTCTTGTGGTTTGTGGCTGCACAATATCACCAGTTAACCAAGTCTGCTGCCTTGGGTTAACCTATGTGTCAGTATTGGGTCCATGACCTCACTGCAGGGTGGCAGATCGTCACCTGCACACTGCAATGCCATGGGTCCCAGTGCTGGCTTACCTCGCAGGAGAAGCAGGCACCCGCCAGCATACGGCCAGGTATCATCTGGTGCGCTATAGCGCACGTGGGCAAATCTTTCCCATGATGTCATATTCTCCATTTGATTAACCAAATTATTATTAAAAAAACACACATCTTTGAATTGTTAATATAATTTTTTATTATAATTGTTGGTTATTAAAAGGTTGCGATGCTTAACATGTTACTAATATTGTATAATTAGATAATCATTAATTAACCATTTTATTGAATTAATCACATACTAATAAACCAACAATAGACCAAAACATATTTGTGTTCGGATCGGCTATCAGAAAGGTGTCCCTAACCTATCTAACCCTATCTTCAACAAGCAGTAGAATTGTGCCGTAACTGCTGCTGTAGGGCAGCCTAAAGGGGGCCACCCCTATATGAAGTGACTGTAAGATGGCGTGGGTGGGTGGGTGAAATCAGCTGAACCGTCGTCAGCCTAGGCCTACAGGAGCCTATAAATAGCCTAGTACCCACCCAGCCTGGCCTCACAGGTGCAAGTAAGTAGCCATGTAATCAGCCTCTCCTCTCACAAATACAGCAAAATACTAGTATTTTACTTACACTTGTGTTCGGATCGGCTATCAGAAAGGTGTCCCTAACCTATCCAACCCTATCTTCAACAAGCAGTAGAGTTGTGCCGTAACTGCTGCTGTAGGGCAGCCTAAAGGGGCCAAAAAGCATGGACCTTATTTAGAGTAAATATATACATACCATTACGATGCCCGCTTTGAACGCCGAAAACTCTGCCCGATGAAGGTGCGGAATATACCGTACATATCAGCGACTTCTATACACCTTACCTCTGTCACGTGCCGTTGTTTTAGGAGGTAGCTAAAGTTGATGTTTTGAAAGAGCGGTCGGTAGTCAGAAACGATTTACCCCTATGTTGACGATCATATGAACATATTGCAAGAAGGTCTGAACCCGGGAGCTGCGGACTGAAATAACAATGGTTAATGTGATGGAAGACTTAATGAAGTCCAACCATTCGCTAAGGGCCCTGCTCGGACACCAACTATTGCTGGTAGCAAATACTACACCTATACTTATCCCCCAGGCCACTGCTTAAATTATTTCTTATTATTAATAAAGGACCCAAAAACTTAGAGGATGGCATAAGCCGCTTAACTCTGATAATGGATCGGGACGTAATCGCGACAGGACTTATTAACCTGTAGTCGTGCCATGATTTCGTGATCGCCTGAAGACGTGACAGGACTTATTAACCTGTAGACGTGACAGGATTTCGTAATTGCCTGAAGACGTGACAGGACTTATTAACCTGTAGACGTGACAGGATTTCGTAATCGCCTGTAGTCGTGACAGGACTTATTAACCTGTAGACGTGACAGGATTTCGTAATCGCCTGTAGTCGTGACAGGACTTAACTGCCAGGCGCGAGAGACCCTAATGGCGGGGCCAGGCGTCTGCGAGGGAAGAAATGTAACCTGAAGGAAAGCAGCTATGTTCATTAGGAGAACGGTATCAGAGCGGTGTACTGACTGCCCCCGAGAAAATACTGAGTAACCATGATGTAGCAATGAAAAGAAAAATGCGGCCTTAAGTGGAAGCCGAAGTGATGTATGAACAGGTGGGAGAATGCAGCTCTGGATGTGAGTAGTGCCTGAAACATGGTATGGGCCCAGCTGTGAGCATGAAGAGCACTGTATAACGCAGCTGTGAATGCAATCTGAGATAACAGGGGATCAATGTTATGCAACAGCAACTCATGAACGCAGCTCTAGTGGTGAACAGAGTATAAATTGTAAATGCAGACACATGGACATAGCTATGAAGGTAACACCCCCACATAATGCTTGCAGGCTTTTTTTTTTTTTTTTTCTTTTTTTTTCCGGGATGGTCACCACAGCACCACCAAAAAAGGGAAACAAAAAATAAAACATAAACGTGTATGAACATGAACCTTGAAGCAACGACAATAAGGCAACATATAATGCACCTATACCCCAGCGCATAACCGCTGACACATGCGTGCCCATAACATACAGTTTATAGATAAACCACTCTTACCTATAGGAGCATCAGAACTCAAATGCAGGCGCCTCGACTGATCTGCGTGGGTCCCCACGTGCAGACCCCTGGTATACATACCCCAACTCCTTGCATGTTTGGCATTAGCTACGGATGTGCCCCTGCATGTTAAAAACACACTTTTTTTTTTTTTTTTTTTTAATAGAGGAAACCTGCGACCATACCTACCCCAGGCGCCTGCTAGGCCAACAACTATAAGCAATGACCCCCAACAAGCCCCTAGACAGCCGAGCATTCCCTAGACCGTTAGCACCCCGCTCTGCTTTGAACCAGAGTACTGCGCATCGCCTGCCGCCCTGTAGGCACCATGCCATCAAATGCAATACCACAGCATTTTTTTTTTATTTTTTTCCTTACCAAAAACACAGCGTGCATGACTTGAACCAACTAACAACCCTCATTCAACCGTTTAGCGCCCGACTCTGCTACATCTCAGAGCGCTACATGTCGCGGACCGCAGCGTTGGTCCCGTGCAAACCACTCCGATCCTACCGTGAATACCAGCGCCCTGCTAAGACATTCTGCCATCGCCCAGCCGTAAGGAGCCTCCACACCATGCTGCTGTATCCTAGAGCTGACTCACAGGTAGTGAAATCAGCTGAACCGTCGTCAGCCTAGGCCTACAGGAGCCTATAAATAGCCTAGTACCCACCCAGCCTGGCCTCACAGGTGCAAGTAAGTAGCCATGTAATCAGCCTCTCCTCTCACAAATACAGCAAAATACTAGTATTTTACTTACACTTATCAAACCTATAGTCCACTCTACAGAGTGACTCAACCCCCATCAATAGGCAACGCGACAATCTGATAAATTCTAGGGAGGGAATTTTATACTTACGTGAATGCGCTAATTCTGTTGTTTCTGTTCTTTTATAGGTCCAGAAAAGCCGTTATTGGATTCTCCTATCCAATGACATCACGGCTCCCCTCATTGGATTCGCTCCATTCTTATGGGAGTGGTGAGCAGGCTCCTAATCACTGACCCCACCTGGAGGCGGAGATACTGGTATATAGGGCAGCTTCACTTACCATGAAGTGCCCAAGCATGGTTGTATACCTGGTAACTGCTGCTGAAGCCTGTCGTCTGCTCCTTGGATTATCAGGACTATTGACCCTTCCATTACCTGACTACGAATCTGCCTGCCGTCTTCTGTAAGTCCGCCTGGATTTCTGACCCTGCACTGCCTGACCACGAGTTCGCCTGTCTCAGTATTACTCTGAACTTTGTTTTGCCTTTATTGCAAGTGAATTGTGTTTGCCTTCTGCCAGTAAGGATCATCTCTTCCTTTACTCCGCCTTGTTTGGACTCCGTACGTTAGCTGCGTTCTGGGTGACTGATGCAAATACCAGGGTCCTGACTCCGAGAGTCAGCAGTCAGCAATATTGGACTAATTTTTGCCCTCTATCAGCTGATTCAGAGGATCCACATCCTCTGGCCGTAAAACACTATGATTCTGCTCTTTTCTTCAAACCGCACATTGAAGCGTGTTCCACCTCCTGCCACCTCCAACTCTCTCAGATCTGCATATTCCTCAACCAGGATTCTGCAAAAATTCTTATACAGACCCTCATCTCCCGCCTAGTCTACTGCAACCACCTTCTCTGTGGCCTCCAACCTCGCATTCCCTTCAATCTATCCTCAACTCTTCTGCCCGACTAATCTACCTCTTCCCATTGCAAGGGAATTCAGTACAAAACACTAATGGGTATAAATGTTTTTGTTAGTTTTTTTTATAGAGAAAGCTAACATCGAAGGACTTCTTAGGATAATGTTACCATCACTCAGTGTGTAACAGACAAATAAACCTTTCTCAAGAACAAGAAAAAAGGTAAAAATTAAAATTTTAACATTTAATAGATGCCCTTGATTGACCCATAGTGATACCTGAGATATCGAATACATTGCAAAATTAATAAAATGTCTAATCTATAATGCACTCCTGGTTGGAACAGGTATAGGTTGTCAGACATCTGTCCAAATGTGAATAAGCTGGTGTCTACCTATGTTATTTGAACTTTGTAGGATAAAGCCTGTATTAGACTGGCCTATTGTTGGCCAGTTCATCGTTGACAAGCGTTCGCAATAATTTCCCTCTTTCTGAAAAATCACATCACTTCACTTCTTTTATCTTATTATGTAACTTTGTAAATCTGCAAACACTTTGGACAAGAACCTTTTTTGCATAGGTTTAACTTTGTCCTACAGAAAGATATGATGGAGAATCACACCTATTGGTTCTTTATTTTGAGCTTCACGACACATGAAGAGAATAAGCCATTTTTAGCTTTTTTCTTTGTTCTATTATACCTGATCGGAGTGTTTGCTAATTTGACCACCATTACCGTAGTATATAATGATCAGCACTTACACACCCCCATGTACCTCTTCCTGTGCAACTTATCCATTATTGACATTTGCTACACAACTATTACAGTCCCTAAGTTGGTCTACATGTTATTGAGCGGTGACTACACATTGACCTTCACACAGTGCTTCATCCAGATGTACTTCTTCAGCCATGTGGCTACTGCAGAGGACCTCTTACTGTTCATTATGGCTTACGATCGATACGTCGCCATTTGTAATCCTCTTCATTATCATCTGATGTTAAGTAAGAAGAACTGTATCCTGCTCTTGGCAGTTGTCTGGTCCACGGGGTTTTTTAATTCACTTTCTTTGACATTGACCACATCTAATATACCGCTGTGTTATTCTAATACAGTTACACAGTTCTACTGCGAATTAAAAGCTTTTGCCAAAATTGCCTGTCCCAACGCTGGTTTCCAGCTATTTTCCTACATGGAAGCTGTAATATTTGGTTACGGCCCTTTTCTTTGTTGTATTATATCTTATATTAAGGTAATTATCGTTATCTTACATATTAAATCTAGTGATGGAAGAAGAAAAGCCTTCTCCACCTGCTCATCCCACCTTATAGTCCTCATCATGTTCTACGGCACTTGGACCTCTTCATATCTAATACCACGACCAAAAGATCCCCGGACCTTCGAAATAACCTTTTCTATTCTGTACTTAATCATTACTCCCATGTTAAACCCTCTGATATACAGCGTGCGGAATAATGATGTAAAGAGGGCTCTACTGAAACTGGTAGGGCGCAAAGTCAGAGGAAAATAAATTCAATCTTTAAGAGTACAGGTTTCATTTAGAGAAGTCCTTGGGCCTGTCATCTGACATGTCCTTGGACTTTTCATTTGGAAAAGCCTGCTGTCATTTGTATCTAAGATATGAAACTAGACTAAATGGCATGTCCCAAAATAAATTTTAAAATGTCAAAAAAAAAAAATTTCTTCTCGCTGTACCCAGCAAAAATATAAACCTCCCCCAAAACAGCTAAAAAAAACTGTAGTATTCCCTAATGAAAAGGTATGAGAATTGTTGCTGCCCATATTTATTACTCTGGAATACATTTTTGATGACAGCACAGTTTATTGAGAAAAAATGTACTCTAAGAGTCTTAACACAGTGTTTGATTAGTGATTGTGAGCAAAAAGCATGTGCGGGTCCTAAACACAGAATAGGTGCAAATCTTTCCATTATAGCTTATATCTGTGCAGCCTCCACTCCTGGTTTTGGCTCACAATCACTGATGGAAATCACAGATCAAATACTGACTGTATATAAGGCAGATGATAGGGGCAGAATACCATATGCCCAAAAAGACTCCTGTTGTCCCAGGCTCATTATGGAACCAAAATGTTCAGTATGACCTCACATGATCGATCCAGCCAATGAATGGCATCTGCAGTGCAATTTACCATCAGGGAGCTGGTTGATGTCTCCAAATCTATCCTACAGCAGGAAAGCAACCCCTAAACATAAGTTAATGTCATTGAGAATTATCATCAGCATAAAGAAGAGCAAGTAGTCCTGGAAGTGATGATATGGTCCCCACAGAGCTTTGATCTCAACATCATCAAGTCTGTCTGGAATTGTGGGAAGAGACAGAAGGATTTGAGCAAGCCTACACCCACAAAAGATATGTGGTTAGTCCTCCAAGATGTTTGGAACAACATCCCTGCCAAGTTTCTTTAAAAACTGTATTAGGGTGCTTAGAAGAATGTATGCTGTTTTGGAGGCAAAGGGCTGTCATACCGGATATTGGTTGGATTTAAATTTTACTTTTGATCATTCACTGCATTTTGTTAATTGATAAAAGGTAAACTTCTAATACTTCTATTTTTGAAAGCATTCTTACTTTGCAACTGTGAGGAATATAAGGAGTTATAATTTAATGCCTGCCCATTTGCTGTCATCTGGCAGAGGAAACAGGCTCCACAGATGGCCATGCCTCAAAGCTGGAAAGTGACAACATTCCACACCTCCAACCACAACCGGGCTGGAAGCAAACATAGCTGAAAGGACTACCAGGGAGGGCTGAGCTGGTTAGCTGCATCAAAAGAAATGCCCTTAACAATCCAGAACCAGGTATTCATAAGGAATTATGAAATTACTGAAAATTGTAGCCATACACCATTTGCATCTTTAAAAACCTTGAGCCGAGACATTCCCCTGGACTTCGTTTGTTTATAGGATGCAGGGAAGTAGAGATATGGAGTACACATAGTAGGAGCCACATAGCAATGCTGTGTTTGGGCTTCACATGTACCAGGGATTCGGCCCAGGTCCATAGGCACCAGAACTGCACCCCTATGACCTTTGAGTGAGGAGTTATGATCCTATTGGGTTTTTTGATTTGTAGCTACTAGAGATGAGCGAATTTTTAAAAAATTCGATTCAGTGTTTTTTGTAAAAAATGTGGTTTGATTCGAATTTATTCAAAGCGAATCTCATAAAAAAAACGGCTATTTCCTGGCTGCAGAGAGCCTTTATATTGGTGTAGAACACTGTGCCTTGCAGTAACACACATAGGGAGTCTGCTGTGGTAGTGAAATAATACTGTGAGTCAGTAGGACATGCAAATGACAGGCGTCAGTCTTAGAATCACTGCACACTTCACTTATTTGGGCAGTCACGGGGCCAAAACTGAACAAATATCTGACCAAATAACTCAAGGTCGATGTTAGCACCAAGAAGAAGCGCACTCCTTTTACACCGTCGTCGGCTGATTCCACATAGATGTCTACAGAACCTGTTCTATTAAACACTTGTCACGGACGGTGTACAGGAAACAAGGCAAAGCAACATGTATAAACGACTCGCTGGATCCAAAAACTAAGGAACCAAGGGAGACCCCTGCAAAAGACCTGGCACTTTCCCTGGCTGCTCAGCCTATGCAAAGATCCGAATGGTGGAGGTTTGCATATCCACGAACCTTGACTATAAAGCCCTGAGCACCCTACAATAGTGAGGGGACACGACCACCGGCTCCCTACACAAGATACGGAGGGAGTCAGGGTCACCTGGGATCCAGCAAACAGATAATAACAGATAAAGGTACAACACTTAGCTTTGACGCAAACAGGAGGACAGAGTCAGCGTGCACACACACTCCAGGAAGTAGTATAAGCCGCCCAGAAAAGCCTTCTGGGGAAGAATTTAAAGGGAAGCAATTAGTCCAACACATGACAGCTGAGAGAGGCTGACGAGAGGAGGAGCTGAATACCACAACACAGAAACTCAAGGAGGAGGTTCTGAAAGGCCTCTGTCAGAGCTTCTCAGCTGTCTGGTTGTGACAGTACCCCTCCCTCTACGAGTGGACTCCAGACACTCAGAACCCACCTTCTCAGGATGGGACCTATGGAAAGCCCTGATGAGACGAGAGGCCTTAATGTCCGTCACTGGGACCCACATCCTCTCCTCAGGACCATACCCCTCCCACTGAACAAGGTACTGAAGAGAACCGCGGACAAGACGAGAATCCACAATCCTAGAGACCTGAAATTCAAGATTCCCATCAACCATAATCGGAGGAGGAGGCAAAGGCGAGGGTACAATGGGTTGAACATAAGGTTTCAATAAGGACTTATGAAAAACATTATGGATCTTCCAAGTCTGAGGAAGATCAAGACGGTATGCAACAGGATTGATGACAGACAGGATTTTGTAAGGCCCAATAAACCTAGGACCCAACTTCCAGGAGGGAACCTTCAATTTGATATTCTTGGTAGACAACCACACCAGATCACCAACATTCAGGTCCGGACCAAGCACACGTCTCTTATCAGCCACACGCTTATATCTCTCACTCATGCTCTTTAGATTATCTTGAATCTTTTGCCAAATAGATGACAAAGACGAGGAGAATCTGTCCTCATCAGGTAAACCAGAAGACCCCTCTCCCGAGAAAGTCCCAAACTGTGGATGAAACCCATATGCACCAAAAAATGGTGACTTATCAGAGGACTCCTGACGACGGTTATTTAAAGCAAACTCAGCAAGGGACAAAAAAGAACACCAATCCTCTTGATTCTCCGCCACAAAACAACGCAGATATGTCTCCAGATTCTGATTGACGCGCTCTGTCTGGCCATTCGACTGCGGGTGGAAAGCAGAAGAGAATGACAACCGAACCCCCAAGCGAGAACAGAAAGCCTTCCAGAATCTGGAAACAAACTGCGTGCCCCTATCAGAGACTATGTCTGAAGGAATACCGTGCAATTTGACAATGTGATCAACAAATGCCTGCGCCAGCGTCTTAGCATTGGGCAAACCAGGAAAAGGGATGAAATGCACCATTTTGCTAAAACGGTCCACCACCACCAGAATCACAGTCTTCCCCGAGGAACGAGGCAGGTCCGTTATGAAGTCCATGGACAGATGTGTCCAAGGACGGGAAGGAATGGGTAAGGGAAGGAGAGGACCTGATGGCCGTGAATGAGGGACTTTGGCACGAGCGCAAGTCTCGCAGGCTGCCACAAAACCCTCAACCGACTTACGAAGCGCAGGCCACCAGAATCTCCGAGCGATGAGATCCAGTGTGGCTCTTACCCCCGGGTGCCCAGCAAGGACCGTATCGTGGTGTTCTTTAAAAATCTTGTGTCTTAAAGCGAGAGGCACAAACAACCTCCCAGGAGGACAAAGATCAGGAGCCTCTGACTGGGCTGCCTGCACCTCTGCCTCCAATTCAGGAAAAAGAGCAGAGACCACCACACCTTCAGCCAAAATGGGACCCGGGTCTTCAAAATTCCCGCCTCCCGGAAAACAACGTGACAGGGCATCTGCCTTCACATTCTTAACTCCAGGGCGGAACGTGACAACAAAATTAAACCTAGAAAAGAACAACGACCATCTGGCCTGTCTCGGGTTCAGACGCTTGGCTGACTCCAAGTAGGCCAGATTTTTATGGTCAGTAAATACGGTAATAGGGTGTCTGGCTCCCTCTAGCCAATGGCGCCATTCCTCAAAAGCCAACTTGATGGCCAACAATTCCCTATCTCCCACATCGTAATTTCTCTCTGCGGAGGAGAGTTTTCTTGAGAAAAAGGCACACGGTCGCCATTTGGCAGGAGAGGAACCCTGAGACAAGACCGCCCCCACACCCACCTCAGAAGCATCAACCTCAACTATGAAGGGTAAAGAAACATCAGGTTGCACCAAGATGGGAGCGGAAGCAAAACTCTCCTTGATATCAGAAAAAGCCTTACGCGCCTCTACTGACCAAGAAGAAAAATCTACCCCCTTTCTGGTCATATCAGTGAGTGGTTTAACAATAGAAGAATAATTCAAAATGAACTTCCTGTAATAATTGGCAAAGCCCAAAAAACGCATCAGTGCCTTTTGATTCTCAGGAAGCTCCCACTCAAGCACAGCGCGGACCTTCTCGGGGTCCATGCGAAAACCAGAAGCGGAGAGAAGAAACCCCAGAAATTGAATTTCTGGAACCGCAAACACACATTTTTCCAGTTTCGCATATAATTTATTCTCCCGCAGGATGAGCAAGACCTGACGTAAATGTTCCTTATGAGTTTTGAAATCGGGAGAAAAAATCAAAATGTCATCCAAATACACCAATACAAATTTTCCCATCAAATGATAAAAAATGCTGTTCACGAAATGCTGAAAAACGGCTGGGGCATTCATCAAACCAAAAGGCATAACCAAATTTTCAAAATGGCCCTCAGGGGTATTGAAGGCCGTCTTCCATTCGTCCCCTTCTCTGACCCTGACCAGGTTGTATGCCCCTCTTAAATCTAATTTGGAAAAGACTTTAGCCCCAACAACCTGGTTAAATAGGTCCGGGATCAGAGGAAGCGGATAAGGGTCACGAATTGTGATATTGTTCAGCTCCCTGAAATCCAGACAAGGTCTTAAAGAACCATCTTTTTTCTTAACAAAAAAAAAAACCAGCGGACCAGGTGACTTCGAGGGTCGTATGTGTCCTTTTCTCAGACTCTCAGAGATATAAGCACGCATAGCGATCCTCTCAGGTTGGGAAAGATTGTATAAACGAGATTTAGGCAGCTTGGCGTCTGGGATGAGATTAATAGGGCAATCGTACTCCCTGTGCGGGGGCAAATCCTGAACTCCACTCTCAGAGAAGACATCCGAAAATTCAGAGAGAAAAGATGGTACAGTCTTAGTAGCAACCTCAGAAACAGATGTCATGAGGCAATTCTCTCTGCAAAAGTCACTCCAACCATTTATTTGCCTCGCTTGCCAATCAATGGTGGGGTTATGCTTAGTGAGCCAGGGCAGCCCCAACACCAGAGGGGTGGGTAAACCGCTAAGGACGAAACATGACACATCCTCAACATGAGCATCACTCACAATTAAACGGATATTGTGAACTATGCCCTTTAATGATTTTTGAGAAAGTGGAGCGGAATCGATAGCAAAAACAGGAATATCCTTTCCCAAAGTGCGCACCTGGAAACCATGAGTTATCGCAAATTGATTATCAATGAGATTAACCGCTGCTCCACTATCCACAAAAGTCTCACAAAAAATGTTCTTGCTCTCTAGCACCACCCTAGCCGGCAGGACAAAACGGGAACTACAAGCAAATGGAAAACCTTCAATTTCCGCCTCAACCCTGCCAATAGTAACAGACGGAACATTTTTAAATGATTTTTTCCTGTTTGTTTCTTTATTACTCCCAGAAAACTGCCTGAATCTCCTAGAGGGACAAATATTTGCCAAATGATTTATACCTCCACAACAAAAACAAACCCTCCCATGCGAGCTGAATCTTCTATTGTCAGAAGCAATCAACCCCAGCTGCATGGGCTCCTGCTCAGAAGGGGCTGACGGCGACTGAGACCCCTGCGCACAGAGCGGGACTGCTGCACTGTCCTGGGACTGCGTATGACAGGAAGGAGACATCTCTCCTCTCTCTCTAAGACGCCTGTCAATACGAACGGCCTGAGACATAGCAGAGTCCAAAGAAATAGGCCTCTCATGAAAGGCAAATGCATCTTTCAATCCCTCTGAAAGACCATGGCAAAATTGACTTCGGAGCGCAGCATCATTCCAACCAGTATCAACTGCCCATCTCCGAAATTCTGAGCAGTATATTTCTGCGGATTGTTTACCCTGGCATAATAGACGTAGTTTAGACTCAGCCAGAGCAATACGATCCGGATCATCATATATCTGACCCAGGGCTAAAAAGAATTCATCCACTGAACGGAGAGGCCGTGCCCCCTCCGGCAGCGAAAAGGCCCAGGACTGAGCGTTACCTCTGAGCAGCGATATAATGATCCCCACCCTCCGTTCCTCATCACCAGAGGAGTGGGGAAGAAGGCGAAAATGGAGTTTGCAAGCCTCTCTAAAACGCACAAAATTCTCACTACCCCCGGAGAACGTATCCGGGAGCGAGATCTTAGGCTCAGAACAAACTCCATGAACGCAAGCTGAACCGGTCACTTGAAGCTGAGAAAAAGTCTTACGGAGATCAGCTACCTCCAATGAAAGACCCTGGAAGCGTTCAGCCAAAAGTGAAACCGGATCCATGCTTGAGACGGTTATGGCGGCTTATAATGTCACGGACGGTGTACAGGAAACAAGGCAAAGCAACATGTATAAACGACTCGCTGGATCCAAAAACTAAGGAACCAAGGGAGACCCCTGCAGAAGACCTGGCACTTTCCCTGGCTGCTCAGCCTATGCAAAGATCCGAATGGTGGAGGTTTGCATATCCACGAACCTTGACTATAAAGCCCTGAGCACCCTACAATAGTGAGGGGACACGACCACCGGCTCCCTACACAAGATACGGAGGGAGTCAGGGTCACCTGGGATCCAGCAAACAGATAATAACAGATAAAGGTACAACACTTAGCTTTGACGCAAACAGGAGGACAGAGTCAGCGTGCACACACACTCCAGGAAGTAGTATAAGCCGCCCAGAAAAGCCTTCTGGGGAAGAATTTAAAGGGAAGCAATTAGTCCAACACATGACAGCTGAGAGAGGCTGACGAGAGGAGGAGCTGAATACCACAACACAGAAACTCAAGGAGGAGGTTCTGAAAGGCCTCTGTCAGAGCTTCTCAGCTGTCTGGTTGTGACAACACTTATACAAGTAGAGCCCCCCGACAGAGTGGAGAGGGTGTCAGCAGTAAGTGTGTGTTGACGTCACTGATTATTTTTCCCTTCCTCTGATCCGTCAGAACAATAACCAACAAAAAACAGATCCTGTCTGTTGAGTATCCGCCTTCACTCGGTCAGCATTTGGTCAGTAATCCATCAGTATTGCTAATGCCAAAAAAACAGGAGTGGATCCAAAACAGAAATGACACGTGAATGGAATATTTGCATGTCTTCTGTGTTTTGTACCTACTCCTGCTTTTGGCTACCAAATCACAAGCCAATTCTGATGGGACCATACAGGCCTTACAGTTGCTACACAGACAGGATCCATTCAGCGTCTCATTTTTCCTTCCTTCTGACAGATTAGAAGAAGGGTCAAATAAATTATGATGTCAGCCAGGCCAAAAGGTAAAATAGTGGCCCAGTCATGAAGTGGGAAGGGTGGGAACAGCATGAGAAGTCCACAGAGTGGCCCTATGACATAGTGGTGAGGTGAAAGCAGCATGAGGATGCCACAGAGTGGCACAAAGCCAATTAGAAGGTGGCGACAACATCAGGAGGGCACAGAGTGGCAAGGTGACGGAGTGTGGAGATGGCAGCAGCACGAGGAGACCACAAAGTGGCAATGTGACATAGTGTGGAGGAGGCGGCAGCATGAGGAAACCACAGAGTGGCAAGATGACATAGTGTGGAGGTTACAGCAGCATCAGAAGACCACGGAGTGGCAAGGTGACATAGTGTGGAGGTGGCAGCAGCAAGAGGAGACCACAGAGTGGCAAGGTGACATAGTGTGGAGGTGGCAGCAGCATGAGGAGACAACAGAGTGGCAGATGACATAGTGTGGAGGTGGCAGCATCATGAGGAGACCACAGAGTGGCAAGATGATGTAGTGTGGAGGTGGCAGCAGCATGAAGAGACCAAAGAGTGGCAAGGTGATATAGTGTAGAGGTGGCAGCAGCATGAGGAGGCCATAGAGTGACAGGGTGAAATAGTGTAGAGGTGGGTGGCAGTACCAGTACCAGCTGAAGATGGTGGGTGAAAGAATGAGCACTTGGCATCAGATGTGTGGTATCAGGCCGGTGGCCGCATCAGAATAAAAGCTTAGGCAGGTAGCCAGAGGAAACTGGTTTCTTTTGTCAAAGTGTTGGTGTGGCACCATCGATGATCTAGTCTGATGCATCAGGCATTGGACGGTGGAAATCCTGTCTGATCCACACATGATTCATCTTGACAAAGATCAGTCTCTCCACATTTTGGGTGGATAGGAGAGTTCTTCTTGGGGTAACTATGACCCCCGCCACACTAAACACCCACTCTGATGCCACACTACTGGCCGGGCAGGACAGGTTTTCCAGGGCAAACTATGCCAGTTGCGGCCACAAATCCAGTTTGGCTGCCCAGTAGTCCAGCGGTTCTTCAATGTGGGGTGGCAGGGTGCTGTCCAAGTATGCCAAAACCTGCTGGTTTAGGTCCTGCTCTAGGTTTAGCTTCTGATGCATCTGGTGAGTAGTTTCTTCCCTAGGAAGGTGTAGAAAGCTGCTTATCAGCGACTCTAGGCTCAATTTGCTGCTGATGGAGCTGGAACTGCTCCTACCCCCTACCCAGCCACAGCAGCCATGGCAGAGGAACGTGAGCACATAGGGTCCCCCCCGGTCAGACCTGAAAGAGGATGGATAATGGTGCAGATAGGCAGCGGACAACTGACTACATATGATGTCTCTATATTAGTTCAGTTTGTCCTCCCTCTCAGCGGGTGTAAAAAAGGCCCCCAGTTTGGACTTATAGCGAGTGTCCAACAAGGTGCAAAGCCAGAAGTCATCCCTCAATTCGGCTGCCACTACACAAGCAAGTCAGCATGCATCGGGCCATTTGTGCAAGTGACGCGGGGGACTCCCTGCCTCCATCTCCTCTGTATACTGCCACAGTGTGTCTGGTTCCTCTGCCTCATCTTCCTCATCACCCTGTAGCTCCTCTGACTGGTCCTGCTCCACCTGATTCTCTTCTCCTGTCACCTGTGTAGAAAAACCACCTATTCCGCTACACATTGCTTATACTCCAATGTCCTCCTCCTCCTCCAGTTCAGCCCCCACAGGGCTCATGTGGCATTGAGATGTAGGCGCCATGTCTCCAGTCCCCTGATCAGACAGATTTACCAGCATCTGTTCCAGGACATGAAGCATTAGAATAACATTGTTCATCATGTAGTCATGGAGACTGACAAATAACATGGCCTCCTCAAAGGGCCTGAGCAAATGGCAGGTGTCAATCATGAGCTGCCACTGGCTGACATCAAAGTTACACAGGGGAGTACTCCTGTCTGCTTAGATCATCAGGAAATCATTGATGGCCTTTCTCTGTTCGTATAGTTGGTCCAAGATATAAAGGGTGGAAATGTTGCATATCAGCCTATGTTGGGGGATGCTGTTCTGCCACTGCAGCTCAAGGAGGGTGTGCTTTGCAGTGTATGAGTGGCTGAAGTGCATGCAAAGTTTCCTGGCCATTTTTAGGATGTCTTGCAGATGGGCGGAAAACTTCAGGAACTGCTTGCCAACCAGATTGAACACGTGTGCCATGAAGGGCGCATGGCTCAGCCCTCCTTGACGCAGCACCGACACCATGTTCTTCCCGTTGTCGGTCACTATGGTTCCGAATTTGAGTTGTCACAGAGAAACCAGGATTCGATTACTTGATGAAGGACACAGAGCAGTTCCTCTCCTGTGTGACTCCGTTCACCCAGGGAAACGAGGTACAGAACAGCATGACACCGGACAGGAGCAAGTTCAGCTTCTGTGGTGTTGGATGAGTGCACGCATACTGTTGTCTCTTGGCTGTTAGCCCAGCGGTCCGTACTCGCGCGCTGCCCCTAACCGCGGGCATGGGCGCCGGGCTTCCTCTTTTCCCTCCTGCCACCCTGCTGACAAACGCAGGCAGCAACTAGCTTAACTCTGCTACATATGATCCACGCCAGTGTTTCCTTGCTGCTGGAGACTTGCACTGGTGCTGAAGCTTCCGTGGGTGTCTCTCTGATGCAACACATACACACCCTCTGTCTCAGCAGCCTATGGCTGAATTGCAGCAGTTATTTAAAGGCACTTTCTACTACAGGAAGTTGCCTGAGCAACCTCAGTGTCTAGTCTCTCTAGTTCCTGTGCAAAGGTGTTTATCTTGTCTGCCTTTCTGTGTACCGAATCCTGCTATTGTACTCCTGGACTTTGCTTTCTGCCACCTGCCTCTGACTTTGGACTTCGTTTATAGACTTTGCCTGTTTGTCGCCTGCCCCTGACCTCGGATCTTGTTTGCTGACTTTGCTTGATTGCCGCCTGTCCTGACCCATACCTCCAGGCCTCGTAAGTCCCCTCGGTGCTTGCACAGAGCACACTGACCCCCTGGTCAGCTGCCACTGACTTGGGGACTACTCTGGAGTGGCACCTGGCAGCTACCCTATGGCCCAATCCTATCCCCACCATCAGGGGCTCTAGTGAATACCAGGTAGCTGCTTAGTTAGGTCCCTCCGGAGTATACCCAGTCAGTGGCGCAGTGGGTCCACACCCGCTTGCATAACATTGGCAATCGCTTCAGTGATCAATTGCTGACAGAATGACTGAAGAGGAGTAGGAGGGCGAGGAGCAGGAGCATCAGGACCAGCAGGAAAGACAGCATCCTTCAGCTAAGGTGGTGGAGCCTTGACTGCCTGAAAAGCGTCTGTGTGCCACTGGGTGATGCAGCGGTTGCTGCGGAAGGCTGGACCACCACATCGGAGCCACAGTTCTCCCAGGCTACTTTCTGGTGACGCTGCATATGTTGACACAGGGCCGTGGTGCCAACATTGGCACCCTGGCCACGCTTCACCTTCTGCCCACAGATTCTACATATGGTTATGTTCACCTTCTCCAGCGGCTTAAAAAAAAACTGCCACACCGCCGAGGAGGTGATTTTACCCACAATACTATGCACTGGCTGACTGCTACCACTGCTGCCTCCTTAAACCCGTGCACTGCTACTTCCTGGGCAGGTAGGCTCCTGCGAAGCGGGTGGTCTACCCCGGGCACATTTGGCTACCGACCTCCCACTGCTGCCAAACTGCTGACTCCCGGCCACGCTAGTGACTTGCTGGCTCCGCTGCTGCCTCACGGGCAAGCTGCCACCCTCTTCTCCCAATGATGATGAAACCCCTTCGTCACCCGGCTCCTAAGTGCCATCAGCTACATCATCATCATCAAGTACTGTCTGCACGTCACTAATGTCCTCCTCAACCATCTCTGGGTCAGGAGCCTGACCGCTCACAACACAAGCTATCACGCCACTCTCCTCATCACTACTTGCCCGCCTACTGGAGGAAGAGGCGGATGTCTTCTCCACATCTTGGCTTGCCAGTAGCTGCTGACCGTCTTTTAGTAGCTCATCCTCACTGTGTAGTGGAGCTCACAGCATACAATACTTCTCTGGTTGAGGGAACAGAAAAGGACAGAGACAGGTTGAGGACAAGTGAGGGCACAGGGCCTGCTCCCATGCCATGCCAACTAAGAGTTGTGTCTGACGAACCAACTAACTCTTGGCTGGGGGTGTCTAAAGGCTTTAGAACATATAACTGCACCGCTGAACAGCAAATATTTTTTTCTTTTGCCACTATTACACAACAGAAAGGGCTTTAGAACATATATCTGCACTGCTGCACAGCAAATACATTCTTTTTCCACTAATACATGCCACAAAAGGCTTTAGAACATATAGCTGCACCGCTGAACTGCAAATATATTTTACTTTTGCCACTAATACACGCCACAAAAAGGGCTTTAAAACATATAACTGCAACACTGAAAGGCAAATATATTTTTATTTTGCCACTATTACACGATAAAAAGGGCTTTAGAACATATAACTGCACAGCTGAACGGCAAATATATTTTTTCTTTTTTAACTAATACATGCCACAAAAGGTTTTAGAGCATATAACTAGGGATGAGCGAACTCGAACTGTATAGTTCGGGTTCGTACCGAATTTTGGGGTGTCCGTGACACGGACCCGAACCCGGACATTTTCGTAAAAGTCCGGGTTCGGGTTCGGTGTTCGTCGCTTTCTTGGCGCTTTTGTGACGCTTTCTTGGCGCTTTTTGAAAGGCTGCAAAGCAGCCAATTAACAAGCGTGATACTACTTGCCCCAAGAGGCCGTCACAGCCATGCCTACTATTGGCGTGGCTGTGATTGGCCAGAGCACCATGTGACCCAGCCTCTATTTAAGCTGGAGTCACATAGCGCCGCCCGTCACTCTGCTCTGATTAGCGTAGGGAGAGGTTGCGGCTGCGACAGTAGGGCGAGATTAGGCAGATTAACTCCTCCAAAGGACTTGATTATTGATCGATCTGCAGCTGTGGGTCATTGAGCTGCTGATACTCAATTGCTCACTGTTTTTAGGCTGCCCAGACCGTTTGTCAGTCACTTTTTTCTGGGGTGATCGGCGGCCATTTTGTGTCTTGTGGTGTGCCAGCACAAGCTGCGACCAAGTGCATTTAACCCTCAATGGTGTGGTTGTTTTTTGGCTAAAGCCTACATCAGGGTGAAGCTGTCACACCAAGTGCATTTAACCAGCAATAGTCTGTTTATTTTTTGGCCATATACTACATCAGGGGCAAGCTGCGCCTGTCACCAAGTGCATTTAACCCTCAATGGTGTGGTTGTTTTTTGGCTAAAGCCTACATCAGGGTGAAGCTGTCACACCAAGTGCATTTAACCAGCAATAGTCTGTTAATTTTTTGGCCATATACTACATCAGGGGCAAGCTGCGCCCGTCACCAAGTGCATTTAACCCTCAGTAGTGTGGTTGGTTAAGCTGTCACACCAAGTGCATTTAACCAGCAATAGTCTGTTCATTTTTTGGCCATATCCCAGTCTAATTCTGTCAGTAAATCCATACCGGTCACCCAGCGCCTAAATACTAGGCCTCAAATTTATATCCCGCTAAATCTGTCGTTACCGCTGTACTGTTGTGGATGGGCAAGTTATTTAGTGTCCGTCAAAGCACATTTTTTGTTCTGGGTTGAAATACAATTCCCAATTTAGCAATTTCATAATTTAGTGGTTTCTGCTATATCAGAGCTATTTGAAATCTATCCCTAAAAGGGTATATAATATTCAAGGTGCACATAGGGTCATTCAGAATAACTTCACACACACGCTACTGTGCATTTCCAAGTCTAATTCTGTCAGTAAATCCTGTTGGCTGGTGCAGATGATGCAGAGAATAATCAGACATATATGGATGGCTGTAGTTTACTAGGATTCATTTGTATTGAAGAGACATACAGCAGAGAGCATGGTGCTCATGTTAGCACAGGAGATATAGAAGAACAACAACCATAGATAACAGGAAAATGCAATAACAGATAGTCAACACATAGAACATTATGATAGAGTATTTGTGTATAGTGACATCTAGTGGTCAGACTCAATACTTCAAATACATAGGCATACAGGGAAATAAACCAAGCAATGTATAACATAGCATGAAACAATGTTCAGTCTCCAACACCCCTTCTCATTGTGAAGTGCCTAATTAGACAAACCGATTCTTCTTGTTAGATCCATATGTCTCTTTGCAGGCAAAGGCTTAGTAAGGATGTCTGCTAACATTTCCTCAGTGGGACAGTATCGTAGATCCATCTGTCCTTGCTCTTGCAAGTCTCTTAAGAAGTGATATCTCACGTCTATGTGTTTGGTTCTCGGGTTTATCCGCTCTATCTGTGCGAGTGCTATACATCCTTGATTGTCCTCATAGATTGGCGTGGACTCTGTCTGGTTCTGATCTAGATCTTCCAGTAATTGTCTCAACCAGATTACCTCTTGCCCTGCTTGTGATGCGGCTACATATTCTGCTTCGGTGGAGGACAGTGTCACTGTGGACTGTTTTCTGGTGGTCCAGCTGATCAGCCCGTCTTTAAATAGAAACAGGTGTCCACTGGTGGATTTCCGATCACTGGGGTCACCTGCCCAGTCTGCATCCACATATCCAGTCAGACCACTTTTCCCTGTTGATGAAAGTTTTAGTTTAATGTCTATTGTTCCCTTCAAATAGCGTATGATCCTTTTTGCTGCGTTCCAGTCCATCTGGGTTGGCTGGGATACTTTTCTGCATAAGAATCCCACTGCTGTGGCTATGTCAGGCCTTGCCACTGTAGCAATGTATAGTAACTTCCCCATTGCTCTTCTGAATTGTGAGTCATTTTGCAAGGGGTTAATTGAGTTGTTTAATTCTTTAAGATAATTTGTCTCCATAGGCGAGTTGACTGGTTTGGCATCATTGAGCCCAAAAGTTTCAATTACTTCCTGTATTTTGTGACTCTGGTTAATAAGAAAACTACCATCTTCTTCTCTTTCTATCTGCATGCCTAGGAAGTGTTTGACATCACCTAGATCTTTTGTTTCAAAGTCCATGTTTAAGACCTCCAGCAGTCTGGAACAATCCCCTTCTTGCTCATAACATACTAACAGATCATCTACATAAATGAGTACAAAGATCCACCTACCATTTAGTTTCTTGGTGTATAGGCAGGGATCGGCCTTGCTCCTCTGAAAGGATTCTCTCAAAAGCGCCTCATTAATCTTCATGTTCCATGCTCTGGCTGCTTGCTTGAGCCCGTAGATCCCCTTCTTAAGTTTGCACACCTGTTCTGGCTTTTGTGGGTCTACAAAGCCCTCTGGTTGCTCCATGTAGATGTCTTCTGTTAAGTCACTGTGTAGGAAAGCGGTTTTTACGTCAAAGTGCTTTACTAGCATTTGCTTTGTAGTTGCAACTGTGAGTAGAGCTCTGATTGTGGTATGTTTGACGACTGGGGCAAATGTCTCATCGTAGTCTTCTCCATATTTTTGGGAGTATCCTTTGGCTACGAGTCTCGCTTTATATCTGTCACGGACGGTGTACAGGAAACAAGGCAAAGCAACATGTATAAACGACTTGCTGGATCCAAAAACTAAGGAACCAAGGGAGACCCCTGCAGAAGACCTGGCACTTTCCCTGGCTGCTCAGCCTATGCAAAGATCCGAATGTTGGAGGTTTGCATATCCACGAACCTTGACTATAAAGCCCTGAGCACCCTACAATAGTGAGGGGACACGACCACCGGCTCCCTACACAAGATACGGAGGGAGTCAGGGTCACCTGGGATCCAGCAAACAGAAAATAACAGATAAAGGTACAACACTTAGCTTTGAAGCAAACAGGAGGACAGAGTCAGCGTGCACACACACTCCAGGAAGTAGTATAAGCCGCCCAGAAAAGCCTTCTGGGGAAGAATTTAAAGGGAAGCAATTAGTCCAACACATGACAGCTGAGAGAGGCTAACGAGAGGAGGAGCTGAATACCACAACACAGAAACTCAAGGAGGAGGTTCTGAAAGGCCTCTGTCAGAGCTTCTCAGCTGTCTGGTTGTGACAGTACCCCTCCCTCTACGAGTGGACTCCGGACACTCAGAACCCACCTTCTCAGGATGGGACCTATGGAAAGCCCTGATGAGACGAGAGGCCTTAATGTCCGTCACTGGGACCCACATCCTCTCCTCAGGACCATACCCCTCCCACTGAACAAGGTACTGAAGAGAACCGCGGACAAGACGAGAATCCACAATCCTAGAGACCTGAAATTCAAGATTCCCATCAACCATAATCGGAGGAGGAGGCAAAGGCGAGGGTACAATGGGTTGAACATAAGGTTTCAATAAGGACTTATGAAAAACATTATGGATCTTCCAAGTCTGAGGAAGATCAAGACGGTATGCAACAGGATTGATGACAGACAGGATTTTGTAAGGCCCAATAAACCTAGGACCCAACTTCCAGGAGGGAACCTTCAATTTGATATTCTTGGTAGACAACCACACCAGATCACCAACATTCAGGTCCGGACCAAGCACACGTCTCTTATCAGCCACACGCTTATATCTCTCACTCATGCTCTTTAGATTATCTTGAATCTTTTGCCAAATAGATGACAAAGACGAGGAGAATCTGTCCTCATCAGGTAAACGAGAAGACCCTTCTCCCGAGAAAGTCCCAAACTGTGGATGAAACCCATATGCACCAAAAAATGGTGACTTATCAGAGGACTCCTGACGACGGTTATTTAAAGCAAACTCAGCAAGGGACAAAAAAGAACACCAATCCTCTTGATTCTCCGCCACAAAACAACGCAGATATGTCTCCAGATTCTGATTGACGCGCTCTGTCTGGTCATTCGACTGCGGGTGGAAAGCAGAAGAGAATGACAACCGAACCCCCAAGCGAGAACAGAAAGCCTTCCAGAATCTGGAAACAAACTGCGTGCCCCTATCAGAGACTATGTCTGAAGGAATACCGTGCAATTTGACAATGTGATCAACAAATGCCTGCGCCAGCGTCTTAGCATTGGGCAAACCAGGAAAAGGGATGAAATGCACCATTTTGCTAAAACGGTCCACCACCACCAGAATCACAGTCTTCCCCGAGGAACGAGGCAGGTCCGTTATGAAGTCCATGGACAGATGTGTCCAAGGACGGGAAGGAATGGGTAAGGGAAGGAGAGGACCTGATGGCCGTGAATGAGGGACTTTGGCACGAGCGCAAGTCTCGCCAGCTGCCACAAAACCCTCAACCGACTTACGAGTATTGCTCTGGCTGAGTCTAAACTACGTCTATTATGCCAGGGTAAACAATCCACAGAAATATACTGCTCAGAATTTCGGAGATGGGCAGTTGATACTGGTTGGAATGATGCTGCGCTCCGAAGTCAATTTTGCCATGGTCTTTCAGAGGGATTGAAAGATGCATTTGCCTTTCATGAGAGGCCTATTTCTTTGGACTCTGCTATGTCTCAGGCCGTTCGTATTGACAGGCGTCTTAGAGAGAGAGGAGAGATGTCCCCTTCCTGTCATACTCAGTCCCAGGACAGTGCAGCGGTCCCGTTCTGTGCGCAGGGGTCTCAGTCGCCGTCAGCCCCTTCTGAGCAGGAGCCCATGCAGCTGGGGTTGATTGCTTCTGACAATAGAAGATTCAGCCCGCATGGGAGGGTTTGTTTTTGTTGTGGAGGTATAAATCATTTGGCAAATATTTGTCCCTCTAGGAGATTCAGGCAGTTTTCTGGGAGTAATAAAGAAACAAACAGGAAAAAATCTTCTAAAAATGTTCCGTCTGTTACTATTGGCAGGGTTGAGGCGGAAATTGAAGGTTTTCGATTTGCTTGTAGTTCCCGTTTTGTCCTGCCGGCTAGGGTGGCGCTAGAGAGCAAGAACATTTTTTGTGAGATTTTTGTGGATAGTGGAGCAGCGGTTAATCTCATTGATAATCAATTTGCGATAACTCATGGTTTCCAGGTGCGCACTTTGGGAAAGGATATTCGACCATCTGGCCTGTCTCGGGTTCAGACGCTTGGCTGACTCCAAGTAGGCCAGATTTTTATGGTCAGTAAATACGGTAATAGGGTCTCTGGCTCCCTCTAGCCAATGGCGCCATTCCTCAAAAGCCAACTTGATGGCCAACAATTCCCTATCTCCCACATCGTAATTTCTCTCTGCGGAGGAGAGTTTTCTTGAGAAAAAGGCACACGGTCGCCAATTGGCAGGAGAGGAACCCTGAGACAAGACCGCCCCCACACCCACCTCAGAAGCATCAACCTCAACTATGAAGGGTAAAGAAACATCAGGTTGCACCAAGATGGGAGCGGAAGCAAAACTCTCCTTGATATCAGAAAAAGCCTTACGCGCCTCTACTGACCAAGAAGAAAAATCTACCCCCTTTCTGGTCATATCAGTGAGTGGTTTAACAATAGAAGAATAATTCAAAATGAACTTCCTGTAATAATTGGCAAAGCCCAAAAAACGCATCAGCGCCTTTTGATTCTCAGGAAGCTCCCACTCAAGCACAGCGCGGACCTTCTCGGGGTCCATGCGAAAACCAGAAGCGGAGAGAAGAAACCCCAGAAATTGAATTTCTGGAACCGCAAACACACATTTTTCCAGTTTCGCATATAATTTATTCTCCCGCAGGATGAGCAAGACCTGACGTAAATGTTCCTTATGAGTTTTGAAATCGGGAGAAAAAATCAAAATGTCATCCAAATACACCAATACAAATTTTCCCATCAAATGATAAAAAATGCTGTTCACGAAATGCTGAAAAACGGCTGGGGCATTCATCAAACCAAAAGGCATAACCAAATTTTCAAAATGGCCCTCAGGGGTATTGAAGGCCGTCTTCCATTCGTCCCCTTCTCTGACCCTGACCAGGTTGTATGCCCCTCTTAAATCTAATTTGGAAAAGACTTTAGCCCCAACAACCTGGTTAAATAGGTCCGGGATAAGAGGAAGCGGATAAGGGTCACGAATTGTGATATTGTTCAGCTCCCTGAAATCCAGACAAGGTCTTAAAGAACCATCTTTTTTCTTAACAAAGAAAAAACCAGCGGCAACAGGTGACTTAGAGGGTCGTATGTGTCCCTTTCTCAGACTCTCAGAGATATAAGCACGCATAGCGATCCTCTCAGGTTGGGAAAGATTGTATAAACGAGATTTAGGCAGCTTGGCGTCTGGGATGAGATTATTAGGGCAATCGTACTCCCTGTGCGGGGGCAAATCCTGAACTCCACTCTCAGAGAAGACATCCGAAAATTCAGAGAGAAAAGATGGTACAGTCTTAGTAGCAACCTCAGAAACAGATGTCATGAGGCAATTCTCTCTGCAAAAGTCACTCCAACCATTTATTTGCCTCGCTTGCCAATCAATGGTGGGGTTATGCTTAGTGAGCCAGGGCAGCCCCAACACCAGAGGGGTGGGTAAACCGCTAAGGACGAAACATGACACATCCTCAACATGAGCATCACTCACAATTAAACGGATATTGTGAACTATGCCCTTTAATGATTTTTGAGAAAGTGGAGCGGAATCGATAGCAAAAACAGGAATATCCTTTCCCAAAGTGCGCACCTGGAAACCATGAGTTATCGCAAATTGATTATCAATGAGATTAACCGCTGCTCCACTATCCACAAAAATCTCACAAAAAATGTTCTTGCTCTCTAGCGCCAACCTAGCCGGCAGGACAAAACGGGAACTACAAGCAAATCGAAAACCTTCAATTTCCGCCTCAACCCTGCCAATAGTAACAGACGGAACATTTTTAAAAGATTTTTTCCTGTTTGTTTCTTTATTACTCCCAGAAAACTGCCTGAATCTCCTAGAGGGACAAATATTTGCCAAATGATTTATACCTCCACAACAAAAACAAACCCTCCCATGCGAGCTGAATCTTCTATTGTCAGAAGCAATCAACCCCAGCTGCATGGGCTCCTGCTCAGAAGGGGCTGACGGCGACTGAGACCCCTGCGCACAGAACGGGACCGCTGCACTGTCCTGGGACTGAGTATGACAGGAAGGGGACATCTCTCCTCTCTCTCTAAGACGCCTGTCAATACGAACGGCCTGAGACATAGCAGAGTCCAAAGAAATAGGCCTCTCATGAAAGGCAAATGCATCTTTCAATCCCTCTGAAAGACCATGGCAAAATTTACTTCGGAGCGCAGCATCATTCCAACCAGTATCAACTGCCCATCTCCGAAATTCTGAGCAGTATATTTCTGCGGATTGTTTACCCTGGCATAATAGACGTAGTTTAGACTCAGCCAGAGCAATACGATCCGGATCATCATATATCTGACCCAGGGCTAAAAAGAATTCATCCACTGAACGGAGAGGCCGTGCCCCCTCCGGCAGCGAAAAGGCCCAGGACTGAGCGTTACCCCTGAGCAGCGATATAATGATCCCCACCCTCCGTTCCTCATCACCAGAGGAGTGGGGAAGAAGGCGAAAATTGAGTTTGCAAGCCTCTCTAAAACGCACAAAATTCTCACTACCCCCGGAGAACGTATCCGGGAGCGAGATCTTAGGCTCAGAACAAACTCCATGAACGCAAGCTGAACCGGTCACTTGAAGCTGAGAAAAAGTCTTACGGAGATCAGCTACCTCCAATGAAAGACCCTGGAAGCGTTCAGCCAAAAGTGAAACCGGATCCATGCTTGAGACGGTTATGGCGGCTTATAATGTCACGGACGGTGTACAGGAAACAAGGCAAAGCAACATGTATAAACGACTCGCTGTATCCAAAAACTAAGGAACCAAGGGAGACCCCTGCAGAAGACCTGGCACTTTCCCTGGCTGCTCAGCCTATGCAAAGATCCGAATGGTGGAGGTTTGCATATCCACGAACCTTGACTATAAAGCCCTGAGCACCCTACAATAGTGAGGGGACACGACCACCGGCTCCCTACACAAGATACGGAGGGAGTCAGGGTCACCTGGGATCCAGCAAACAGAAAATAACAGATAAATGTTCAACACTTAACTTTGTAGCAGAGAGGAGAACAAGATCAGCATGCACACACACTCCAGGAAGAAGTATAAGCCGCCCAGAAAAGCATTCTGGTGAGGAATTTAAAGGGAAGCAATTAGTCCAACACATGACAGCTGAGAGAGGCTAACGAGAGGAGGAGCTGAATACCACAACACAGAAACTCAAGGAGGAGGTTCTGAAAGGCCTCTGTCAGAGCTTCTCAGCTGTCTGGTTGTGACAATATCTCTCAACTGTACCATCAGTGTTGTACTTGACCTTGAAAGTCCATTTACAGCCAATTGCCCTCTTTTTGGCCGGCAGTTGCGTTAGCACCCAAGCCTGCGTGTCCTGTAGTGAGATGATTTCTTCCTCAGCTGCCTTTATCCATCTCTTGGCTTCCCTCTCCGGGAGTTGTGTTATGTCTTTCCAACAAGTGGGTTCTCTTACGCAGGATGTTTCTACTTTGTACGAGAGTCTGTTGGGGGGTTTACCTTTGTTTTCCCTCATTGAGCATCTTGGTTCAGCGTCATTAGCTGGTTCAGTTTGTTCCAGTGTCTTCTGTGACACAGTATCACTTTCGGGGGTTTGTTCCATAGGAAAAAAAACCTGCTCAGCGTTATTTGGCTCTTCTGCTCTTGGCATGGCTGGCTCCGTTACTTCATTTCTCGGGTCCTCGATAAATGTTACGCTGCTGCTGATTGTCACTTTATCGGTCTTTGGGTCTAGGATTCTGTATCCTTTGGTGTTTTCGGCATAACCAACAAAGACACCTTCAATTGCTCTATTTTGGAGCTTGCTGCGCTTTTCTCCCGGAATGTAAGCAAAAGCTTTGCTTCCAAATATCTTGAGGTGTCCTATGCTTGGTTTTCGACTGTGCCATAGCTCGTATGGAGTTTTGGTCGTTGCCTTGGAGTGTAATCTGTTTTGTAAGTAGGTGGCCGTTTGTGCTGCTTCTCCCCAATATTTTTCAGGGAGTCCAGAATCAGTCAACATGCATCTGATCATTTCAGTCAGAGATCTGTTTTTCCTCTCTGCTACCCCGTTCTGCTCTGGAGTATATGGGACAGTCTTTTGATGTTCTATTCCTAGTTTCCTGAGTGTATTCTCTACTTGAAACCCGGTGTACTCGCCACCATTATCACTTCTGAGTACTAATGGTTTTCTGTGAAATTTATTGCTTACTTTGGTAACATAGTCCTTCAGCTTGTCGAATACTTCTGACTTGTTCTTCATTAGGTATGTCACTGTAAACCTTGAGTAGTCATCTATAAAAGTTAATATGTATTTATTTCCTCCTGGAGTGGTTGTTCTCATAGGCCCGCATACATCTGTGTGTATTAGGTCGATCGGTCTTGTTGCTCTGCTTTCACTTGCCTTTGGTGGGGTTACTCTAGTGGCTTTGGCCTTGATGCAGCATTCACACCTTAGCGTGTTTGGGTAGCCTGTTAACTTGAAGCCTTTCGTTAAATCCCGTCTGGCCAGCTCCTGTATGCTGTCAGGGTGCCTGTGGCCCAGACGTCTGTGCCATAAATGAATACAGTTCTTGTGTTTATGTGTGTAGAGCTTTGTTTCTTGCTCAACAACATCAAGTTCATAAAGGTGCTTACCCGCTTTAGCTGTTGCTATCACTCTTTCCCCATCTTGGATAGTGCATTGGTCACCTTTAAACGTTGTGGTTAGTCCTTTGCTTGCCAGTCGCCTGACTGATATAAGGCCGCCATTGAGTCCGGGAACATACAATACATCCGTCATTGGTATTTTTAACACTTGTCCATCCTCATTTTTACAAGTGACTATTCCATATCCTGTTCCTTCAGCAGTTGTGCAACTCCCGTCTGCAAGATATATGGTTTCTTTCTTGTCTGGATTGAGCTCTACAAAGAATTCTCTATCGTTGGTCATGTGACTTGTTGCTCCAGAATCTATATACCATTTATGGTTGGTGACAGCATCTGTCACTTTAAAAGTTCCGTGCCACGCTGCTTGGTCGTTGTTTTTCATCATGGTTATGAGTGCCTGATTGGGATCTTTTTCCCTCTGCTCATTCCTCCACAATGGACAGTCGCGCTTGAAATGCCCAGCCCTGTTACACCGGAAACATAGTTTGGCATTCCAGTTTGGCATCTTAGTGTCTGTTGCTTTAAGTGCTGCTCCTGTATCGCTCTCTTGCCTGTGAGAAGTTTGCTCCTTTCTGCGCTTGTATTCATCTGAAAGACGAGATTTCACCAACTGTAATGTGAGTTCTGCTTCAGATCTTGTCTCTAATGCATTAATCAGAGGGTTGTATGACTCTGGCAGGCTGCATAAAAGTATTGCTGTCACATGGTTATCTTTGATCTCCTCTCCGAGGTCCCTGAGTTGTGCAACAATCTCCAGCACGCTTCTTATATGTTCTTGCATATCCCCTTCTGGAGTCAGTTTTGACTGATACAGCTTCCTTAGTAAATATAACTTGTTGTTTAAGCTAGAGCTCTCATGTAATCTACGGAGTGCATTCCACATACCTTTGGCAGTATCTTCCCCTTTTATGTGGATAAGCTGTTCATCTTCTACCAGTAGGGCTATTGTGGCTCTTGCCTGTCTGTTTTTCTTATCCCACTCCTGGTTGTCTACATCCGGCCTGTCTGTGGTGAGGACATCCCATGTGTCATCTTTGCTCAGCAACATCTCCATCTTGAACTTCCACATCTGGTAGTTGTCACTATTTAGCTTAGTGATCCCCAGTTTAAGATCCCCGCTGCTAGCCATGATTAATGTACCTTGCTCGTATTCCAAGCACCTGGATACCTCAGAGCAGATTTCCTCCGCAGCTTGATCAAAGATGGTGTGCAGATGAAGACTAGGCCTCTGTTCCGACTGTCTGATGATTCACGTTGTCTGGGCCCATAACCTTTGTTGGCTGGTGCAGGTGATGCAGAGAATAATCAGACATATATGGATGGCTGTAGTTTACTAGGATTCATTTGTATTGAAGAGACATACAGCAGAGAGCATGGTGCTCATGTTAGCACAGGAGATATAGAAGAACAACAACCATAGATAACAGGAAAATGCAATAACAGATAGTCAACACATAGAACATTATGATAGAGTATTTGTGTATAGTGACATCTAGTGGTCAGACTCAATACTTCAAATACATAGGCATACAGGGAAATAAACCAAGCAATGTATAACATAGCATGAAACAATGTTCAGTCTCCAACAAATCCATACCGGTCACCCAGCGCCTAAATACTAGGCCTCAAATTTATATCCCGCTAAATCTGTCATTACCGCTGTACTGTTCTGGCTGGGCAAGTTATTTAGTGTCCGTCAAAGCACATTTTTTGTTCTGGGTTGAAATACAATTCCCAATTTAGCAATTTCATAATTTAGTGGTTTCTGCTGTATCAGAGCTATTTGAAATCTATCCCTAAAAGGGTATATAATATTCAAGGTGCACATAGGGTCATTCAGAATAACTTCACACACACGCTACTGTGCATTTCCAAGTCTAATTCTGTCAGTAAATCTATACCGGTCACCCAGCGCCTAAATACTAGGCCTCAAATTTATATTCAGCTGAATTTGAATACAATACATTGGGCCAAATAATATTTTTGTTGTTGTGGTGAACGATAACAATGAGGAAAACATCTAGTAAGGGACGCGGACGTGGACATGGTCGTGGTGGTGTTAGTGGACCCTCTGGTGCTGGGAGAGGACGTGGCCGTTCTGCCACATCCACACGTCCTAGTGTACCAACTACCTCAGGTCCCAGTAGCCGCCAGAATTTACAGCGATATATGGTGGGGCCCAATGCCGTTCTAAGGATGGTAAGGCCTGAGCAGGTACATGCATTAGTCAATTGGGTGGCCGACAGTGGATCCAGCACGTTCACATTATCTCCCACCCAGTCTTCTGCAGAAAGCGCACAGATGGCGCCTGAAAACCAACCCCATCAGTCTGTCACATCACCCCCATGCATACCAGGGAAACTGTCTCAGCCTCAAGTTATGCAGCAGTCTCTTATGCTGTTTGAAGACTCCGCTGGCAGGGTTTCCCAAGGGCATCCACCTAGCCCTTCCCCAGCGGTGAAAGACATAGAATGCACTGACGCACAACCACTTATGTTTCCTGATGATGAGGACATGGGAATACCACCTCAGCATGTCTCTGATGATGACGAAACACAGGTGCCAACTGCTGCGTCTTTCTGCAGTGTGCAGACTGAACAGGAGGTCAGGGATCAAGACTGGGTGGAAGACGATGCAGGGGACGATGAGGTCCTAGACCCCACATGGAATGAAGGTCGTGCCACTGACTTTCACAGTTCGGAGGAAGAGGCAGTGGTGAGACCGAGCCAACAGAGTAGCAAAAGAGGGAGCAGTGGGCAAAAGCAGAACACCCGCCGCCAAGAGACTCCGCCTGCTACTGACCGCCACCATCTTGGACCGAGCACCCCAAAGGCAGCTTCAAGGAGTTCCCTGGCATGGCACTTCTTCAAACAATGTGCTGACGACAAGACCCGAGTGGTTTGCACGCTGTGCCATCAGAGCCTGAAGCGAGGCATTAACGTTCTGAACCTTAGCACAACCTGCATGACCAGGCACCTGCATGCAAAGCATGAACTGCAGTGGAGTAAACACCTTAAAACCAAGGAAGTCACTCAGGCTCCCCCTGCTACCTCTTCTGCTGCTGCCGCCTCGGCCTCTTCTGCTGCTGCCGCCTCGGCCTCTTCTGCTGCTGCCACCTCGGCCTCTTCTGCTGCTGCCGCCTCGGCCTCTTCCTCCGCCTCTGGAGGAACGTTGGCACCTGCCGCCCAGCAAACAGGGGATGTACCACCAACACCACCACCACCTCCGTCACCAAGCATCTCAACCATGTCACACGGCAGCGTTCAGCTCTCCATCTCACAAACATTTGAGAGAAAGCGTAAATTCCCACCTAGCCACCCTCGATCCCTGGCCCTGAATGCCAGCATTTCTAAACTACTGGCCTATGAAATGCTGTCATTTAGGCTGGTGGACACAGACAGCTTCAAACAGCTCATGTCGCTTGCTGTCCCACAGTATGTTGTTCCCAGCCGGCACTACTTCTCCAAGAGAGCCGTGCCTTCCCTGCACAACCAAGTATCCGATAAAATCAAGTGTGCACTGCGCAACGCCATCTGTGGCAAGGTCCACCTAACCACAGATACGTGGACCAGTAAGCACGGCCAGGGACGCTATATCTCCCTAACTGCACACTGGGTAAATGTAGTGGCAGCTGGGCCCCAGGCGGAGAGCTGTTTAGCGCACGTCCTTCCGCCGCCAATGATCGCAGGGCAACATTCTTTGCCTCCTGTTGCCACCTCCTCCTTCTCGACTTCCTCCTCCTCTTCTTCCACCTGCTCATCCAGTCAGCCACACACCTTCACCACCAACTTCAGCACAGCCCGGGGTAAACGTCAGCAGGCCATTCTGAAACTCATATGTTTGGGGGACAGGCCCCACACCGCACAGGAGTTGTGGCGGGGTATAGAACAACAGACCGACGAGTGGTTGCTGCCGGTGAGCCTCAAGCCCGGCCTGGTGGTGTGTGATAATGGGCGAAATCTCGTTGCAGCTCTGGGACTAGCCAGTTTGACGCACATCCCTTGCTTGGCGCATGTGCTGAATTTGGTGGTGCAGAAGTTCATTCATAACTACCCCGACATGTCAGAGCTGCTGCATAAAGTGCGGGCCGTCTGTTCGCGCTTTCGGCGTTCACATCCTGCTGCTGCTCGCCTGTCTGCGCTACAGCGTAACTTCGGCCTTCCCGCTCACCGCCTCATATGCGACGTGCCCACCAGGTGGAACTCCACCTTGCACATGCTGGACAGACTGTGCGAGCAGCAGCAGGCCATAGTGGAGTTTCAGCTGCAGCACGCACGGGTCAGTCGCACTACAGAACAGCACCACTTCACCACCAATGACTGAGCCTCCATGCGAGACCTGTGTGCCCTGTTGCGCTGTTTCGAGTACTCCACCAACATGGCCAGTGGCGATGACGCCGTTATCAGCGTTACAATACCACTTCTATGTCTCCTTGAGAAAACACTTAGGGCGATGATGGAAGAGGAGGTGGCCCAGGAGGAGGAGGAGGAGGAGGAGGAAGAGGGGTCATTTTTAGCACTTTCAGGCCAGTCTCTTCGAAGTGACTCAGAGGGAGGTTTTTGGCAACAGCAGAGGCCAGGTACAAATGTGGCCAGCCAGGGCCCACTACTGGAGGACGAGGAGGACGAGGATGAGGAGGAGGTGGAGGAGGATGAGGATGAAGCATGGTCACAGCGGGGTGGCACCCAACGCAGCTCGGGTCCATCACTGGTGCGTGGCTAGGGGGAAAGGCAGGACGATGACGATACGCCTCCCACAGAGGACAGCTTGTCCTTACCCCTGGGCAGCCTGGCACACATGAGCGACTACATGCTGCAGTGCCTGCACAACGACAGCAGAGTTGCCCACATTTTAACGTGTGCGGACTACTGGGTTGCCACCCTGCTGGATCCACGCTACAAAGACAATGTGCCCACCTTACTTCCTGCACTGGAGCGTGATAGGAAGATGCGAGAGTACAAGCGCACGTTGGTAGACGCGCTACTGAGAGAATTCCCAAATGTCACAGGGGAACAAGTGGAAGCCCAAGGCCAAGGCAGAGGAGGAGCAAGAGGTCGCCAAGGCAGCTGTGTCACGGCCAGCTCCTCTGAGGGCAGGGTTAGCATGGCAGAGATGTGGAAAAGTTTTGTCAACACGCCACAGCTAACTGCACCACCACCTGATACGCAACGTGTTAGCAGGAGGCAACATTTCACTAACATGGTGGAACAGTACGTGTGCACACCCCTCCACGTACTGACTGATGGTTCGGCCCCATTCAACTACTGGGTCTCTAAATTGTCCACGTGGCCAGAGCTAGCCTTTTATGCCTTGGAGGTGCTGGCCTGCCCGGCGGCCAGCGTTTTGTCTGAACGTGTATTCAGCACGGCAGGGGGTGTCATTACAGACAAACGCAGCCGCCTGTCTACAGCAAATGTGGACAAGCTGACGTTCATAAAAATGAACCAGGCATGGATCCCACAGGACCTGTCCGTCCCTTGTCCAGATTAGACATTAACTACCTCCCCTTAACCATATATTATTGTACTCCAGGGCACTTCCTCATGACATGCAGACTAATTCTCTGCTGACATGAAGCCAGATTGTCTGTTACGGGACCTCTCTCCTCTGCCTGGGTGCTGGGCCTAAATATCTGACAATGGACTGTTGCATTGGTGGCTGACGTGAAGCCTGATTCTCTGCTATGATATGAAGACTGATTCTCTGCTGACATGAAGCCAGATTGTCTGTTACGGGACCTCTCTCCTCTGCCTGGGTGCTGGGCCTAAATTTATGAAAATGGACTCTTACAGTGGTGGCTGACGTGAAGCCTGATTCTCTGCTATGATATGAAGACTGATTCTCTGCTGACATGAAGCCAGATTGTCTGTTACAGGACCTCTCTCCTCTGCCTGGGTGCTGGGCCTAAATTTATGACAATGGACTGTTGCAGTGGTGGCTGACGTGAAGCCTGATTCTCTGCTATGACATGAAGACTGATTCTCTGCTGACATGAAGCCAGATTGTCTGTTACGGGACCTCTCTCCTCTGCCTGGGTGCTGGGCCTAAATTTATGACAATGGACTGTTGCAGTGGTGGCTGACGTGAAGCCTGATTCTCTACTATGACATGAAGACTGATTCTCTGCTATGACATGAAGACTGATTCTCTGCTGACATGAAGCCAGATTGTCTGTTACGGGACCTCTCTCCTCTGCCTGGGTGCTGGGCCTAAATTTATGAAAATGGACTCTTACAGTGGTGGGTGACGTGAAGCCTGATTCTCTGCTATGATATGAAGCCTGATTCTCTGCTGACATGAAGCCAGATTGTCTGTTACGGGACCTCTCTCCTCTGCCTGGGTGCTGGGCCTAAATTTATGACAATGGACTGTTGCAGTGGTGGCTGACGTGAAGCCTGATTCTCTGCTATGACATGCAGACTGATTCTCTGCTGACATGAAGCCAGATTGTCTGTTACGGGACCTCTCTCCTCTGCCTGGGTGCTGGGCCTAAATTTATTAAAATGGACTCTTACAGTGGTGGGTGACGTGAAGCCTGATTCTCTGCTATGATATGAAGACTGATTCTCTGCTGACATGAAGCCAGATTGTCTGTTACGGGACCTCTCTCCTCTGCCTGGGTGCTGGGCCTAAATTTATGAAAATGGACTCTTACAGTGGTGGGTGACGTGAAGCCTGATTCTCTGCTATGATATGAAGACTGATTCTCTGCTGACATGAAGCCGAGTTGTCTGTTACGGGACCTCTCTCCTCTGCCTGGGTGCTGGGCCTAAATTTATGACAATGGACTGTTGCAATGGTGGCTGACGTGAAGCCTGATTCTCTGCTATGACATGCAGACTGATTCTCTGCTGACATGAAGCCAGATTCTCTGTTACGGGACCTCTCTCCTCTGCCTGGGTGCTGGGCCTAAATATATGCCAATGGACTGTTGCACTGGTGGCTGACGTGAAGCCTGATTGTCTGTTACGGGACCTCTCTCCTCTGCCTGGGTGCTGGGCCTAAATATCTGACAATGGACTGTTGCATTGGTGGCTGACGTGAAGCCTGATTCTCTGCTATGATATGAAGACTGATTCTCTGCTGACATGAAGCCAGATTGTCTGTTACGGGACCTCTCTCCTCTGCCTGGGTGCTGGGCCTAAATTTATAAAAATGGACTCTTACAGTGGTGGGTGACGTGAAGCCTGATTCTCTGCTATGATATGAAGACTGATTCTCTGCTGACATGAAGCCAGATTGTCTGTTACGGGACCTCTCTCCTCTGCCTGGGTGCTGGGCCTAAATTTATGACAATGGACTGTTGCAGTGGTGGCTGACGTGAAGCCTGATTCTCTGCTATGACATGAAGACTGATTCTCTGCTAACATGAAGCCAGATTGTCTGTTACGGGACCTCTCTCCTCTGCCTGGGTGCTGGGCCTAAATTTATGACAATGGACTGTTGCAGTGGTGGCTGAGGTGAAGCCTGATTCTCTACTATGACATGAAGACTGATTCTCTGCTATGACATGAAGACTGATTCTCTGCTGACATGAAGCCAGATTGTCTGTTACGGGACCTCTCTCCTCTGCCTGGGTGCTGGGCCTAAATTTATGAAAATGGACTCTTACAGTGGTGGGTGACGTGAAGCCTGATTCTCTGCTATGATATGAAGACTGATTCTCTGCTGACATGAAGCCAGATTGTCTGTTACGGGACCTCTCTCCTCTGCCTGGGTGCTGGGCCTAAATTTATGCCAATGGACTGTTGCAGTGGTGGCTGACGTGAAGCCTCATTCTCTGCTATGACATGCAGACTGATTCTCTGCTGACATGAAGCCAGATTGTCTGTTACGAGACCTCTCTCCTCTGCCTGGGTGCTGGGCCTAAATTTATGAAAATGGACTCTTACAATGGTGGGTGACGTGAAGCCTGATTCTCTGCTATGATATGAAGACTGATTCTCTGCTGACATGAAGCCAGATTGTCTGTTACGGGACCTCTCTCCTCTGCCTGGGTGCTGGGCCTAAATTTATGACAATGGACTGTTGCAATGGTGGCTGACGTGAAGCCTGATTGTCTGTTACGGGACCTCTCTCCTCTGCCTGGGTGCTGGGCCTAAATATCTGACAATGGACTGTTGCATTGGTGGCTGACGTGAAGCCTGATTCTCTGCTATGATATGAAGACTGATTCTCTGCTGACATGAAGCCAGATTGTCTGTTACGGGACCTCTCTCCTCTGCCTGGGTGCTGGGCCTAAATTTATGAAAATGGACTCTTACAGTGGTGGGTGACGTGAAGCCTGATTCTCTGCTATGATATGAAGACTGATTCTCTGCTGACATGAAGCCAGATTGTCTGTTACGGGACCTCTCTCCTCTGCCTGGGTGCTGGGCCTAAATTTATGACAATGGACTGTTGCAGTGGTGGCTGACGTGAAGCCTGATTCTCTGCTATGACATGCAGACTGATTCTCTGCTGACATGAAGACAGATTCTCTGTTACGGGACTCTCTCCTCTGCCTGGGTGCCGGGGCCTAAATATCTGAGAATGGACTGTTCCAGTGGTGGGTGACGTGAAGCCAGATTCTCTGCTATGGGACCTCTCTCCAATTGATTTTGGTTAATTTTTATTTATTTAATTTTTATTTTAATTCATTTCCCTATCCACATTTGTTTGCAGGGGATTTACCTACATGTTGCTGCCTTTTGCAGCCCTCTAGCCCTTTCCTGGGCTGTTTTACAGCCTTTTTAGTACCGAAAAGTTCGGGTCCCCATTGACTTCAATGGGGTTCGGGTTCGGGACGAAGTTCGGATCGGGTTCGGATCCCGAACCCGAACATTTCCGGGAAGTTCGGCCGAACTTCTCGAACCCGAACATCCAGGTGTTCGCTCAACTCTACATATAACTGCACTGCTGAACGGCAAATATATTTTTCTTTTGCCACTAATACACTCTACTAAAGGCTTTAGAACATATAACTGCACTGCTGAACAGCAAATATTATTTTCTTTTGCAATTATTACACAACAAAAAGGGTTTTAGAACATATTACTGCACTGCTGAACAGTAGAGTTGAGCGAACACCTGGATGTTCGGGTTCGAGAAGTTCGGCCGAACATCCCGGAAATGTTCGGGTTCGGGATCCGAACCCGATCCGAACTTCGTCCCGAACCCGAACCCCATTGAAGTCAATGGGGACCCGAACTTTTCGGCACTAAAAAGGCTGTAAAACAGCCCAGGAAAGAGCTAGAGGGCTGCAAAAGGCAGCAACATGTAGGTAAATCCCCTGCAAACAAATGTGGATAGGGAAATGAATTAAAATAAAAATTAAATAAATAAAAATTAACCAAAATCAATTGGAGAGAGGTTCCATAGCAGAGAATCTGGCTTCCCGTCACCCACCACTGGAACAGTCCATTCTCAGATATTTAGGCCCCGGCACCCAGGCAGAGGAGAGAGGTCCCGTAACAGAGAATCTGTCTTCATGTCAGCAGAGAATTAGTCTGCATGTCATAGCAGAGAATGAGGCTTCACGTCAGCCACCACTGCAACAGTCCATTGGCATATATTTAGGCCCAGCACCCAGGCAGAGGAGGGAGGTCCCGTAACAGAGAATCTGTCTTCATGTCAGCAGAGAATTAGTCTGCATGTCATAGCAGAGAATGAGGCTTCACGTCAGCCACCACTGCAACAGTCCATTGGCATATATTTAGGCCCAGCACACACACAGGCAGAGGAGAGAGGTCCCGTAACAGAGAATCTGGCTTCATGTCAGCAGAGAATCAGTCTGCATGTCATAGCAGAGAATGAGGCTTCACGTCAGCCACCACTGCAACAGTCCATTGGCATATATTTAGGCCCAGCACCCAGGCAGAGGAGGGAGGTCCCGTAACAGAGAATCTGTCTTCATGTCAGCAGAGAATTAGTCTGCATGTCATAGCAGAGAATGAGGCTTCACGTCAGCCACCACTGCAACAGTCCATTGGCATATATTTAGGCCCAGCACCCAGGCAGAGGAGGGAGGTCCCGTAACAGAGAATCTGTCTTCATGTCAGCAGAGAATTAGTCTGCATGTCATAGCAGAGAATGAGGCTTCACGTCAGCCACCACTGCAAAAGTCCATTGGCATATATTTAGGCCCAGCACACACACAGGCAGAGGAGAGAGGTCCCGTAACAGAGAATCTGGCTTCATGTCAGCAGAGAATCAGTCTGCATGTCATAGCAGAGAATGAGGCTTCACGTCAGCCACCACTGCAACAGTCCATTGGCATATATTTAGGCCCAGCACCCAGGCAGAGGAGGGAGGTCCCGTAACAGAGAATCTGTCTTCATGTCAGCAGAGAATTAGTCTGCATGTCATAGCAGAGAATGAGGCTTCACGTCAGCCACCACTGCAACAGTCCATTGGCATATATTTAGGCCCAGCACCCAGGCAGAGGAGGGAGGTCCCGTAACAGAGAATCTGTCTTCATGTCAGCAGAGAATAAGTCTGCATGTCATAGCAGAGAATGAGGCTTCACGTCAGCCACCACTGCAACAGTCCATTGGCATATATTTAGGCCCAGCACACACACAGGCAGAGGAGAGAGGTCCCGTAACAGAGAATCTGGCTTCATGTCAGCAGAGAATCAGTCTGCATGTCATAGCAGAGAATGAGGCTTCACGTCAGCCACCACTGCAACAGTCCATTGGCATATATTTAGGCCCAGCACACACACAGGCAGAGGAGAGAGGTCCCGTAACAGAGGATCTGGCTTCATGTTTAGCAGAGAATCAGTCTGCATGTCATAGCAGAGAATCAGGCTTCACGTCAGCCACCACTGCAACAGTCCATTGTCATAAATTTAGGCCCAGCACCCAGGCAGAGGAGAGAGGTCCCGTAACAGACAATCTGGCTTCATGTCAGCAGAGAATTAGTCTGCATGTCATAGCAGAGAATGAGGCTTCACGTCAGCCACCACTGCAACAGTCCATTGGCATATATTTAGGCCTAGCACACAGGCAGAGGAGAGAGGTCCCGTAACAGACAATCTGGCTTCATGTCAGCAGAGAATCAGTCTGCATGTCATAGCAGAGAATGAGGCTTCACGTCACCCACCACTGCAACAGTCCATTGGCATATATTTAGGCCTAGCACACAGGCAGAGCAGAGAGGTCCCGTAACAGACGATCTGGCTTCATGTCAGCAGAGAATCAGTCTGCATGTCATAGCAGAGAATGAGGCTTCACGTCAGCCACCACTGCAACAGTCCATTGGCATATATTTAGGCCTAGCACACAGGCAGAGGAGAGAGGTCCCGTAACAGACAATCTGGCTTCATGTCAGCAGAGAATCAGTCTGCATGTCATAGCAGAGAATGAGGCTTCACGTCACCCACCACTGCAACAGTCCATTGGCATATATTTAGGCCTAGCACACAGGCAGAGCAGAGAGGTCCCGTAACAGACAATCTGGCTTCATGACAGCAGAGAATCAGTCTGCATGTCATAGCAGAGAATGAGGCTTCACGTCACCCACCACTGCAACAGTCCATTGGCATATATTTAGGCCTAGCACACAGGCAGAGCAGAGAGGTCCCGTAACAGACGATCTGGCTTCATGTCAGCAGAGAATCAGTCTGCATGTCATAGCAGAGAATGAGGCTTCACGTCACCCACCACTGCAACAGTCCATTGGCATATATTTAGGCCTAGCACACAGGCAGAGCAGAGAGGTCCCGTAACAGACAATCTGGCTTCATGTCAGCAGAGAATCAGTCTGCATGTCATAGCAGAGAATCAGGCTTCACGTCAGCCACCACTGCAACAGTCCATTGTCATAAATTTAGGCCCAGCACCCAGGCAGAGGAGAGAGGTCCCGTAACAGACAATCTGGCTTCATGTCAGCAGAGAATTAGTCTGCATGTCATAGCAGAGAATCAGGCTTCATGTCAGCCACCACTGCAACAGTCCATTGGCATATATTTAGGCCTAGCACACAGGCAGAGGAGAGGTTCATTCAACTTTGGGTAGCCTCGCAATATAATGGTAAAATGAAAATAAAAATAGGATTGAATGAGGAAGTGCCCTGGAGTCCAATAATATATGGTTATGGGGAGGTAGTTAATGTCTAATCTGGACAAGGGACGGACAGGTCCTGTGGGATCCATGCCTGGTTCATTTTTATGAACGTCAGCTTGTCCACATTGGCTGTAGACAGGCGGCTGCGTTTGTCTGTAATGACGCCCCCTGCCGTGCTGAATACACGTTCAGACAAAACGCTGGCTGCCGGGCAGGCCAGCACCTCCAAGGCATAAAAGGCTAGCTCTGGCCACGTGGACAATTTAGAGACCCAGAAGTTGAATGGGGCCGAACCATCAGTCAGTACGTGGAGGGGTGTGCACACGTACTGTTCCACCATGTTAGTGAAATGTTGCCTCCTGCTAACACGTTGCGTATCAGGTGGTGGTGCAGTTAGCTGTGGCGTGTTGACAAAAGTTTTCCACATCTCTGCCATGCTAACCCTGCCCTCAGAGGAGCTGGCCGTGACACAGCTGCCTTGGCGACCTCTTGCTCCTCCTCTGCCTTGGCCTTGGGCTTCCACTTGTTCCCCTGTGACATTTGGGAATGCTCTCAGTAGCGCGTCTACCAACGTGCGCTTGTACTCGCGCATCTTCCTATCACGCTCCAGTGCAGGAAGTAAGGTGGGCACATTGTCTTTGTAGCGTGGATCCAGCAGGGTGGCAACCCAGTAGTCCACACAGGTTAAAATGTGGGCAACTCTGCTGTCGTTGCGCAGGCACTGCAGCATGTAGTCGCTCATGTGTGCCAGGCTGCCCAGGGGTAAGGACAAGCTGTCCTCTGTGGGAGGCGTATCGTCATCGTCCTGCCTTTTCCCCCAGCCACGCACCAGTGATGGACCCGAGCTGCGTTGGGTGCCACCCCGCTGTGACCATGCTTCATCCTCATCCTCCTCCACCTCCTCCTCATCCTCGTCCTCCTCGTCCTCCAGTAGTGGGCCCTGGCTGGCCACATTTGTACCTGGCCTCTGCTGTTGCCAAAAACCTCCCTCTGAGTCACTTCGAAGAGACTGGCCTGAAAGTGCTAAAAATGACCCCTCTTCCTCCTCCTCCTCCTCCTCCTGGGCCACCTCCTCTTCCATCATCGCCCTAAGTGTTTTCTCAAGGAGACATAGAAGTGGTATTGTAACGCTGATAACGGTGTCATCACCACTGGCCATGTTGGTGGAGTACTCGAAACAGCGCAACAGGGCACACAGGTCTCGCATGGAGGCCCAGTCATTGGTGGTGAAGTGGTGCTGTTCTGTAGTGCGACTGACCCGTGCGTGCTGCAGCTGAAACTCCACTATGGCCTGCTGCTGCTCGCACAGTCTGTCCAGCATGTGCAAGGTGGAGTTCCACCTGGTGGGCACGTCGCATATGAGGCGGTGAGCGGGAAGGCCGAAGTTACGCTGTAGCGCAGACAGGCGAGCAGCAGCAGGATGTGAACGCCGGAAGTGCGAACAGACGGCCCGCACTTTATGCAGCAGCTCTGACATGTCGGGGTAGTTGTGAATGAACTTCTGCACCACCAAATTCAGCACATGCGCCAAGCAAGGGATGTGCGTCAAATTGGCTAGTCCCAGAGCTGCAACGAGATTTCGCCCATTATCACACACCACCAGGCCGGGCTTGAGGCTCACCGGCAGCAACCACTCGTCGGTCTGTTGTTCAATACCCCGCCACAACTCCTGTGCGGTGTGGGGCCTGTCCCCCAAACATATGAGTTTCAGAATGGCCTGCTGACGTTTACCCCGGGCTGTGCTGAAGTTGGTGGTGAAGGTGTGTGGCTGACTGGATGAGCAGGTGGAAGAAGAGGAGGAGGAAGCCGAGAAGGAGGAGGTGGCAACAGGAGGCAAAGAATGTTGCCCTGCGATCCTTGGCGGCGGAAGGACGTGCGCCAAACAGCTCTCCGCCTGGGGCCCAGCTGCCACTACATTTACCCAGTGTGCAGTTAGGGAGATATAGCGTCCCTGGCCGTGCTTACTGGTCCACGTATCTGTGGTTAGGTGGACCTTGCTACAGATGGCGTTGCGCAGTGCACACTTGATTTTATGGGATACTTGGTTGTGCAGGGAAGGCACGGCTCTCTTGGAGAAGTAGTGCCGGCTGGGAACAACATACTGTGGGACAGCAAGCGACATGAGCTGTTTGAAGCTGTCTGTGTCCACCAGCCTAAATGACAGCATTTCATAGGCCAGTAGTTTAGAAATGCTGGCATTCAGGGCCAGGGATCGAGGGTGGCTAGGTGGGAATTTACGCTTTCTATCAAATGTTTGTGAGATGGAGAGCTGAACGCTGGCGTGTGACATGGTTGAGACGCTTGGTGACGGAGGTGGTGGTGGTGGTGTTGGTGGTACATCCCCTGTTTGCTGGGCGGCAGGTGCCAACGTTCCTCCAGAGGCGGAGGAAGAGGCCGAGGCGGCAGCAGCAGAATAGGCCGAGGCGGCAGCAGCAGAAGAGGTAGCAGGGGGAGCCTGAGTGACTTCCTTGGTTTTAAGGTGTTTACTCCACTGCAGTTCATGCTTTGCATGCAGGTGCCTGGTCATGCAGGTTGTGCTCAGGTTCAGAACGTTAATGCCTCGCTTCAGGCTCTGATGGCACAGCGTGCAAACCACTCGGGTCTTGTCGTCAGCACATTGTTTGAAGAAGTGCCATGCCAGGGAACTCCTTGAAGCTGCCTTTGGGGTGCTCGGTCCCAGATGGCGGCGGTCAGTAGCAGGCGGAGTCTCTTGGCGGCGGGTGTTCTGCTTTTGCCCACTGCTCCCTCTTTTGCTACGCTGTTGGCTCGGTCTCACCACTGCCTCTTCCTCCGAACTGTGAAAGTCAGTGGCACGACCTTCATTCCATGTGGGGTCTAGGACCTCATCGTCCCCTGCATCGTCTTCCACCCAGTCTTGATCCCTGACCTCCTGTTCAGTCTGCACACTGCAGAAAGACGCAGCAGTTGGCACCTGTGTTTCGTCATCATCAGAGACATGCTGAGGTGGTATTCCCATGTCCTCATCATCAGGAAACATAAGTGGTTGTGCGTCAGTGCATTCTATGTCTTTCACCGCTGGGGAAGGGCTAGGTGGATGCCCTTGGGAAACCCTGCCAGCGGAGTCTTCAAACAGCATAAGAGACTGCTGCATAACTTGAGGCTGAGACAGTTTCCCTGGTATGCATGGGGGTGATGTGACAGACTGATGGGGTTGGTTTTCAGGCGCCATCTGTGCGCTTTCTGCAGAAGACTGGGTGGGAGATAATGTGAACGTGCTGGATCCACTGTCGGCCACCCAATTGACTAATGCCTGTACCTGCTCAGGCCTTACCATCCTTAGAACGGCATTGGGCCCCACCATATATCGCTGTAAATTCTGGCGGCTACTGGGACCTGAGGTAGTTGGTACACTAGGACGTGTGGATGTGGCAGAACGGCCACGTCCTCTCCCAGCACCAGAGGGTCCACTAACACCACCACGACCATGTCCACGTCCGCGTCCCTTACTAGATGTTTTTCTCATTGTTAAGGTTCACCACAACAACAAATATATTATTTGGCCCAATGTATTGTATTCAAATTCAGCGGGATATAAATTTGAGGCCTAGTATTTAGGCGCTGGGTGACCGGTATGGATTTAGTGACAGAATTAGACTTGGAAATGCACAGAAGCGGGTGTGTGTGAAGTTATTCTGAATGACCCAATGTGCACCTTGAATATTATATACCCTTTTAGGGATAGATTTCAAATAGCTCTGATATAGCAGAAACCACTAAATTATGAAATTGCTAAATTGGGAATTGTATTTCAACCCAGAACAAAAAATGTGCTTTGACGGACACTAAATAACTTTCCCAGCCACAACAGGACAGCGTTAACGAGAGATTTAGCAGGATATAAATTTGAGGCCTAGTATTTAGGCGCTGGGTGACAGGTATGGGTTTAGTGACAGAATTAGACTTAGAAATACACAGTAGCGGGTGTGTGTGAAGTTATTCTGAATGACCCAATGTGCACCTTGAATATTATATACCCTTTTAGGGATAGATTTCAAATAGCTCTGATATAGCAGAAACCACTAAATTATGAAATTGCTAAATTGGGAATTGTATTTCAACCCAGAATAAGAAATGTGCTTGAACGGACACTAAATAACTCGCCCAGCTACAGCACTAAGGACAGATTTAGCTGGATATAAATTTGAGGCCTAGTATTTAGGCGCTGGGTGACCGGTATGGGTTTAGTGACAGAATTAGACTTGGAAATGCACAGTAGCGGGTGTGTGAAGTTATTCTGAATGTCCCTATGTGCACCTTCAATATGATCTACCCTTTTAGGGATAGATTTCAAATAGCTCTGATATAGCAGAAACCACTAAATTATGAAATTGCTAAATTGGGAATTGTATTTCAACCCAGAACAAGAAATGTGCTTGAACGGACACTAAATAACTCGCCCAGCTACAGCACTAATGAGAGATTTAGCAGGATATAAATTTGAGGCCTAGTATTTAGGCGCTGGGTGACAGGTATGGGTTTAGTGACAGAATTAGACTTAGAAATACACAGTAGCGGGTGTGTGTGAAGTTATTCTGAATGACCCAATGTGCACCTTGAATATTATATACCCTTTTAGGGATAGATTTCAAATAGCTCTGATATAGCAGAAACCACTAAATTATGAAATTGCTAAATTGGGAATTGTATTTCAACCCAGAACAAAAAATGTGCTTTGACGGACACTAAATAACTTTCCCAGCCACAACAGGACAGCGTTAACGAGAGATTTAGCAGGATATAAATTTGAGGCCTAGTATTTAGGCGCTGGGTGACAGGTATGGGTTTAGTGACAGAATTAGACTTAGAAATACACAGTAGCGGGTGTGTGTGAAGTTATTCTGAATGACCCAATGTGCACCTTGAATATTATATACCCTTTTAGGGATAGATTTCAAATAGCTCTGATATAGCAGAAACCACTAAATTATGAAATTGCTAAATTGGGAATTGTATTTCAACCCAGAATAAGAAATGTGCTTGAACGGACACTAAATAACTCGCCCAGCTACAGCACTAAGGACAGATTTAGCTGGATATAAATTTGAGGCCTAGTATTTAGGCGCTGGGTGACCGGTATGGGTTTAGTGACAGAATTAGACTTGGAAATGCACAGTAGCGGGTGTGTGAAGTTATTCTGAATGTCCCTATGTGCACCTTCAATATGATCTACCCTTTTAGGGATAGATTTCAAATAGCTCTGATATAGCAGAAACCACTAAATTATGAAATTGCTAAATTGGGAATTGTATTTCAACCCAGAACAAGAAATGTGCTTGAACGGACACTAAATAACTCGCCCAGCTACAGCACTAACGAGAGATTTAGCAGGATATAAATTTGAGGCCTAGTATTTAGGCGCTGGGTGACAGGTATGGGTTTAGTGACAGAATTAGACTTAGAAATACACAGTAGCGGGTGTGTGTGAAGTTATTCTGAATGACCCAATGTGCACCTTGAATATTATATACCCTTTTAGGGATAGATTTCAAATAGCTCTGATATAGCAGAAACCACTAAATTATGAAATTGCTAAATTGGGAATTGTATTTCAACCCAGAACAAGAAATGTGCTTGAACGGACACTAAATAACTCGCCCAGCTACAGCACTAAGGACAGATTTAGCTGGATATGAATTTGAGGCCTAGTATTTAGGCGCTGGGTGACAGGTATGGGTTTAGTGACAGAATTAGACTTGGAAATACACAGTAGCGGGTGTGTGTGAAGTTATTCTGAATGACCCAATGTGCACCTTGAATATTATATACCCTTTTAGGGATAGATTTCAAATAGCTCTGATATAGCAGAGACCACTAAATTATGAAATTGCTAAATTGGGAATTGTATTTCAACCCAGAACAAGAAATGTGCTTGAACGGACACTAAATAACTCGCCCAGCTACAGCACTAAGGACAGATTTAGCGGGATATAAATTTGAGGCCTAGTATTTAGGCGCTGGGTGACAGGTATGGGTTTAGTGCCAGAATTAGACTTGGAAATACACAGTAGCGGGTGTGTGTGAAGTTATTCTGAATGACCCAATGTGCACCTTGAATATTATATACCCTTTTAGGGATAGATTTCAAATAGCTCTGATATAGCAGAAACCACTAAATTATGAAATTGCTAAATTGGGAATTGTATTTCAACCCAGAACAAGAAATGTGCTTGAACGGACACTAAATAACTCGCCCAGCTACAGCACTAAGGACAGATTTAGCTGGATATAAATTTGAGGCCTAGTATTTAGGCGCTGGGTGACAGGTATGGGTTTAGTGACAGAATTAGACTTGGAAATACACAGTAGCGGGTGTGTGTGAAGTTATTCTGAATGACCCAATGTGCACCTTGAATATTATATACCCTTTTAGGGATAGATTTCAAATAGCTCTGATATAGCAGAAACCACTAAATTATGAAATTGCTAAATTGGGAATTGTATTTCAACCCAGAACAAGAAATGTGCTTGAACGGACACTAAATAACTCGCCCAGCTACAGCACTAAGGACAGATTTAGCTGGATATGAATTTGAGGCCTAGTATTTAGGCGCTGGGTGACAGGTATGGGTTTAGTGACAGAATTAGACTTGGAAATACACAGTAGCGGGTGTGTGTGAAGTTATTCTGAATGACCCAATGTGCACCTTGAATATTATATACCCTTTTAGGGATAGATTTCAAATAGCTCTGATATAGCAGAAACCACTAAATTATGAAATTGCTAAATTGGGAATTGTATTTCAACCCAGAACAAGAAATGTGCTTGAACGGACACTAAATAACTCGCCCAGCTACAGCACTAACGACAGATTTTGCTGGATATGAATTTGAGGCCTAGTATTTAGGCGCTGGGTGACAGGTATGGGTTTAGTGACAGAATTAGACTTGGAAATGCACAGTAGCGGGTGTGTGAAGTTATTCTGAATGACCCTATGTGCACCTTGAATATTATATACCCTTTTAGGGATAGATTTCAAATAGCTCTGATACAGCAGAAACCACTAAATTTTTAAATTGCTAAATTGGGAATTGTATTTCAACCCAGAACAAAAAATGTGCTTTGACGGACACTAAATAACTTTCCCAGCCACAACAGGACAGCGGTAACGAGAGATTTAGCGGGATATAAATTTGAGGCCTAGTATTTAGGCGCTGGGTGACCGGTATGGATTTAGTGACAGAATTAGACTGGGATATGGCCAAAAAATAACCACACTATTGCTGGTTAAATGCACTTGGTGATGGGCGCAGCTTGCCCCTGATGTAGTATATGGCCAAAAAATGAACAGACTATTGCTGGTTAAATGCACTTGGTGTCACAGCTTGACCAACCACACTACTGAGGGTTAAATGCACTTGGTGACGGGCGCAGCTTGCCCCTGATGTAGTATATGGCCAAAAAATGAACAGACTATTGCTGGTTAAATGCACTTGGTGACGGGCGCAGCTTGCCCCTGATTTAGTATATGGCCAAAAAATGAACAGACTATTGCTGGTTAAATGCACTTGGTGTGATAGCTTGACCAACCACACTACTGAGGGTTAAATGCACTTGGTGTGACAGCTTCACCCTGATGTAGGCTTTAGCCAAAAAACAACCACACCATTGAGGGTTAAATGCACTTGGTCGCAGCTTGTGCTGGCGCACCACAAGACACAAAATGGCCGCCGATCACCCCAGAAAAATGTGACTGACAAACGGTCTGGGCAGCCTAAAAACAGTGAGCAATTGAGGATCAGCAGCTCAATGATCCACAGCTGCAGATCGATCAGTTAATCAAGTCCTTTGGAGGAGTTAATCTGCCTAATCTCGCCCTACTGTCGCAGCCGCAACCTCTCCCTACGCTAATCAGAGCAGAGTGACGGGCGGCGCTATGTGACTCCAGCTTAAATAGAGGCTGGGTCACATGGTGCTCTGGCCAATCACAGCCATGCCAATAGTAGGCATGGCTGTGATGGCCTCTTGGGGCAAGTAGTATGACGCTTGTTGATTGGCTGCTTTGCAGCCTTTCAAAAAGCGCCAAGAAAGCGTCACAAAAGCGCGAAGAAAGCGACGAACACCGAACCCGAACCCGGACTTTTACGAAAATGTCCGGGTTCGGGTCCGTGTCACGGACACCCCAAAATTCGGTACGAACCCGAACTATACAGTTCGAGTTCGCTCATCCCTACTGAACAGCAAATATTTTTTTATTTTGCCACTAATACACGCCACATAGTAACATACTAACATAGTAACATAGTTTATAAGGCTGAAAAAAGACATCTGTCCATCCAGTTCGGCCTGTTATTCTGCAAGTTGATCCAGAGGAAGGCAAAAAAACACTGTGAGGTAGAAGCCAATTTTCCTCACTTAAGGGGAAAAAAATTATTTTCCAACTCCAAACAGGCAATCAGAATAACTCCCTGGACCAACGACCCCTCTCTAGTATCTATAGCCTGTAATATTATTACGCTCCAGAAATACATCCAGGCCCCTCTTGAATTCCTTTATTGTACTCACCATCACCACCTCCTCAGGCAGAGAGCTCCATAGTCTCACTGCTCTTACCGTAAAGAATCCTCTTCTATGTTTGTGTACAAACCTTCTTTCCTCCAGACGCAGAGGATGTCCCCTCGTCACAGTCACAGTCCTGGGGATAAATAGATGATGGGATAGATCTTTGTACTGACCCCTGATATATTTATACATAGTTATTAGATCTCCCCTTAGTTGCCTTTTTTCTAAAGTAAATAACCCCAATTTTTATAATATTTCAGGGTACTGTAGTCCATCTATTCCAGTTATTATTTTAGTTGCCCTCCTCTGAACCCTCTCCAGCTCTGCTATGTCTGCCTTGTTCACAGGATCCCAGAACTGTACACAGTCCTCCATGTGTGGTCTGACCAGTGATTTGTAGAGTGGTAGGACTATGTTCTAATCACCGGCATCTATGCCCCTTTTGATGCAACCCATTATTTTATTGGACTTGGCAGCAGCTACCTGACACTGGATTTTGCAGCTTAGTTTGCTGTTCACTAAAATTCATATGTCCTTTTCCATGTCTGTGTTACCCAGTGTTTTACTATTTAGTATATACTGGTGACTTGCATTAATCTTTCCCGTGTGCATAACCTTACATTTGTCAGTGTTAAAGCCACAAAAGGCTTTAGAACATATATCTGCAACTGCTGAACGGCAAAAAAAAATTTGCAAATTGAATTTTTCGTCAACTTCGATTCGCTCATCTCTAGTAACTACCATGACCAAAGGGGGAGGGAGGGGTGTGACTGACTAAGGGTTAACTGCCCATGCGAGGCAACAGCCATTTTCTTTTTCTGGAGGGAGGTCACGCCGTGTATCGTGTTCGTATCGAAAGGAAAACTGGTAAAAACCGTACTTTGACTGCTTTTTCCGACGCTTGCTTGGAAGAATTCAGACCCAAATCATCGGACAGAAAAGGGATCAGCTTTTATTTGTAGGGTAGTCAACGCTTTTCGAGGGCTGGATTGTCCTCTTTATCAGGACTTTATACATTGAGGGGAATTACAGCACATTTAAAACACATTTAAAATGGGAGTTTTAGTCGCGCAGGCCAAGGGGAGTGGGGTGTGTTTGGGTTGGGTTGATTGACCTTACCCTTCCTGTTATACATCATAAAGCAATGGTATATGCTTTATTTAAAACCAATCAATAAATAAAAGTACAGTCGTGGCCAAAAGTTTTGAAAATGACACAAATATTAGTTTTCACAAAGTTTGCTGCTAAACTGCTTTTAGATCTTTGTTTCAGTTGTTTCTGTGATGTAGTGAAATATAATTACTCGCACTTCATACGTTTCAAAGGCTTTTATCGACAATTACATGACATTTATGCAGAGTCAGTATTTGCAGTGTTGGCCCTTCTTTTTCAGGACCTCTGCAATCCGACTGCGCATCCTCTCAATCAACTTCTGGGCCAATTCCTGACTGATAGCAACCCATTCTTTCATAATCACCTCTAGGAGTTTGTCAGAATTAGTGGGTTTTTGTTTGTCCACCCGCCTCTTGAGGATTGACCACAAGTTCTTAATGGGATTAAGATCTGGGGAGTTTCCAGGCCATTGACCCAAAATGTCAACGTTTTGGTCCCCGAGCCACATAGTTATCACTTTTGCCTTATGGCACGGTGCTCCATCGTGCTGGAAAATGCATTGTTCTTCACCAAACTGTTGTTGGAAGAAGTTGCTGTTGGAGGGTGTTTTGGTGCCATTCTTTATTCATGGCTGTGTTTTTGGGCAAAATTGTGAGTGAGCCCACTCCCTTGGATGAGAAGCAACCCCACACATGAATGGTCTCAGGATGCTTTACTGTTGGCATGACACAGGACTGATGGTAGCGCTCACCTTTTCTTCTCCGGACAAGCCTTTTTCCTGATGCCCCAAACAATCGGAAAGAGGCTTCATCGGAGAATATGACTTTGCCCCAGTCCTCAGCAGTCCATTCACCATATTTTCTGCAGAAGATCAATCTGTCCCTGATGTTTTTTGGGAGAGAAGTGGCTTCTATGCTGCCCTTCTTGACACCAGGCCATCTTCCAAAAGTCTTCGCCTCACTGTGCGTGTAGATGCGCTCACACCTGCCTGCTGCCAATCCTGAGCAAGCTCTGCACTGGTGGCACTCCGATCCCGCAGCTGAATCCTCTTTAGGAGACGATCCTGGCGTTTGCTGGACTATCTTGGACGCCCTGAAGCCTTCTTAACAAGAATTTAACCTCTTTCCTTGAAGTTCTTGATGATCCTATAAATTGTTGATTGACGTGCAATCTTAGTAGCCACAATATCCTTGCCTGTGAAGCCATTTTTATGCAACGCAATGATGGCTGCACGCGTTTCTTTGCAGGTCACCATGGTTAACAATGGAAGAACAATGATTTCAAGCATCACCCTCCTTTTAACAGGTCAAGTCTGCCATTTTAACGCAATCAGCCTGACATAATGATCTCCAGCCTTGTGCTCGTCAACATTCTCACCTGAGTTAACAAGACGATTACTGAAATGATCTCAGCAGGTCCTTTAATGACAGCAATGAAATGCAGTGGAAAGATTTTTTTGGGATTAAGTTAAAGGGAGTCTTTCACCTAAAATGACCATTATACACCACAATCATCATGATATCCATTACATTCCCCATATTATAATCTTACCTTTCATATTGCTGTCCATCTCCTATTTTCTCTTAAAAACTTTTATTCCATATGCTTATTAGGTTGTGAAGGTGCCCAGGGGCGGCGTTTATGTGGCCGGTGCCCATGTCCCACGGTGCTGTTCAAATCAAACCCCTCCCCTTTCACCCCTCTGGCCCGCCCTAGGTTCTTCAGATTCCATCCTTCAGTCAATGACAAATCCGGCGCCTGCGCCGTTCAACATAATCCTCGCACCTGCGCACTCCATTACCCACTATGGGCAGAGGCAGCAGAGCGTTTAATGCGCATGCGCCGGCCCGTACATCCCGATATTTTGGCAGTTTACTTCCGCCGGCTAGATCGGGATGCACGGGCTGGCGCATACGCATTAAACGCTCTGCTGCCTCTGCCCTAGTGGGTAATGGAGTGCGCAGGCTCAGGATTATGTTGAACTGCGCAGGCGCCAAATTTGTCAATGACAGGAGGATGGAATCTGAAGAACCTAGGGCGGGCCAGAGGGGTGAAAGGGGAGGGGTTTGATTTTAACAGCGCCGTGGGGCCTGGGCACCAGCCGCATAAACGCCACACCTGGGCACCTTCACAACCTAATTAGCATATGGAATAAAAGCGTTTTTAAGAGAGAATAGGCGATGGACAGTAATATGAAAGGTAAGATTATAATATGGGGAATGTAATGGATATCATGATGTTTGTGGTGTATAATGGTCATTTTAGGTGAAAGACTCCCTTTAAAAAACAACTAGAAAGATACATAAGCAAAGAGTATACAGTCGTGGGCAAAAGTTTTGAGAATTACATAAATATTGAAAATTGGAAAAGTTGCTGCTTAAGTTTTTATAATAGCAATTTGCATATACTCCAGAATGTTATGAAGAGTGATCAGATGAATTGCATAGTCCTTCTTTGCTATGAAAATTAAATGTTTTTTAGTGGCAGGCACCCACTATTTTTGCAGGGCAAAAGTTGCCCCGTGTCTCTCTAAGTGTTCGTATCGGAGAGACCTGGAAACCCTGCTGACATCAATGCCTCCCATCTGACTACAGCATCAAGGACTATATATATTTGGTAACTGACTCCCAAATTATCTGTTAACTCTGACTGTACTATCACCTGTATTTGCATCTCTGACCATTGTATATATCCTGTGTGTATATAGTGCTGTTGTCTAGTCGGCCCTTAAGGTGATTAAATATATAATTTATTCTTGTGTTGTTCTGTTATCTCAATCCATGAATCCCACACGTCTGTGTCTCGGTATTACATTACATGCTACCTGGGTTGGTTTCTGGCCCGATATAATCCCGTTAATGGACCGGGCTTATATCTAACAAGGAACTGGTGGCAACCTACCGGGCCGTAGGGCTCTGTTTAACTGGGGCAGTGAAAGAGCTTTCTCAGCCAGTCAGGGTTGTGAACCAGTGTTGTGCCATGCCTGAGGTCGCGTGGGACACCCTCTCTCACTACCCATGCCTCAATGTGCCCATGTGCAGGGGGTGTCAGTATAAAACTGTGCCAAGCTGACCTTACGTACTCTAAGGGAGTGCTAAACGTCACATCTTAGTCACAGTGACGTACCATGTGATCCCTACGTAGTGTGATGCCAGGCGGGGCTGCAAGCTGCGGTTTGTCACAGCAACATTTTTATCGTACCTGCCTAAAACTTTTACACGGTGACTCAAACCTAAAGTACTTTTACTGATTTTAAAATTACACCATCTCTCCCATGCTTTGCAATATTTATTGGGAAACGTCTCATTTTTGGAAACAATTTTCTCATCATTTATAATTGTACTAACTATTAGTGTTGGGCGAACACCTTTTTCACTCGAGCGTCGCGAAGCTCGGCACATCACGGTGTACGACCGCGTGTGCTCAAGCACGATGCTCGAGTCTCTTCCCCAGCCAATAAACGTGAGGGAGAGTACTGCCACTCGCTTTTTTGCTTTAAACTTTTTCGCTGCTGGTGACAGCGACATTACCTGCGCTACATCTCCTATATAACGTTTGAGCATCCTAAATATCAGTGACATTCAGTTTAATTTATTTGCGCATACACTTAAAAAACCTGCGCTACTGTACGTGTGACATACTTGCAAGCATATATACCATTTAATATGCTCAAGGCGAGCAGTAAGGGACGGGAAAGTGGCAGTGCTGCTGATGGTGCATGCAGAGGCCCTGATCCTGGGCGCGGTGAAAACACACTCATCCATGATACCTAGCTTCATGTCCCAGTTTGCAGGGTGGCACAGGACACTACTCTCGAACTCACACCAGTGCGACCAGGTGGTCGGTTGTCTTTGTCTTCCACAAAGTCCAGTCTTAGTAGCCAAGAGTCTGGTCAACAGAATCCTCACCCTGATCCTCCTTCCTCCCACCTTGGAGAGTCTTGCCAAACAAGTGATCCCACACTCGGATATTCCAAGGAGCTCTTTTCATCGCCATTCCTTGATTTGGGCCTCTCGCCAAGCCCGCTTGAAGAGGGACATGAGGAGGTCTTGTGCACTGATTCCCAAACTCTTGAGCATCCACAGTCAGAAAAAGATGCCGATAGGGAACGGCAATTAGTGTTTCACGAGATGGATGATGATGATGAGACACAGTTGCCAATAAGTCAACCGTAATTAGTGTCTCAAGAGGTTCATGATGACGATGAGACACAGTTGTCAATAAGTGAGGTTCTTGTTAGGTCAACAAGTCAGGAGGATGACCAGAGTGAGGAAGTGGAAGAGGAGGTGGTGGACGATGAAATCACTGACCCAACCTGGGACGGGGGCAAGCCGAGCGAGGACAGCAGTACAGAGGGGGAGGGATCCGCAGCACCGCAACAGGCTGGAAGAGGCAGTGGGGTGGCAAAAGGGAGAAGGCAGGCCACACCAAACAGGCCCACAACTGTTCCCCGCAGCCCCCCTTGCTGCAATCTCCCTTGCCAAGGGGTAGGTGTTCAACAGTCTGGCGCTTTTTTGAGGAAATTGCGGACGACAAAAGAATTGTCATTTGCAACCTATGCCATACCAAAATGGGCAGGGGCGTGAACACTAGCAACCTCACCAGCATGATCCGCCACATGGCATCAAAGCACCCTAAAAGGTGAGCCGAATGCCTGGGTCCACAATCAGTGTCTGTGGGTCACACTACTGCCTCCTCTTCCCCTGTGTTAGGTGTTCGCCAAACCCCTGTCCAAGACGTCGGCCCGGATGCTTCCCACCCTGCACCTGGACTTTTGCAAGCACCATCATCTAGCACATCCACTTCTGTGTCCCAGCACAGAGTACAGATGTCCATCCCCTAGGCTTTTGAACGAAAGCACAAATACCCAGCCACCCACCCACAGAACATAGCCCTAAATGCGCACCTTTCCAAATTGCTGGCCCTGGAAATGTTGCCATTTAGGCTTGTGGACACAGAGGCTTTCCGCAGCCTGATGGCGGTGGCCGTCCCTCGTTACTCAGTCCCCAGCCGCTACTATTTTTCCCAGTGTGCTGTCCCCGCCTTACACCAGCATGTGTCCCGTAACATCACCTGTGCCCTGACCAACGCAGTTATTAGGAAGGTCCACTTAACGACTGACACATGGACAAGTGCTTGTGGCCAGGGATGCTACATTTCCCTGACGGCACACTGGGTGAACATTGTAGAGGCCGGGAGCGAGATGTACCCTGGGATGGCAGAGGTTCTACCGACGTCAAGGATTGCGGGGCATACTTCCATCACGATTTTCGCCACCACCTACATTAGTGGCTGAAACCCCCCCCCTTCTCCTCCTCCACCTCCTCCTCCACTTCCACCTTGCAGTACCAGTCAGCCATCAGTCAGTAGCTGAAAGCAGTGTAGCACTGCAGTGGGGAAGCGTCAACAGGCCACACTAAAACTAATTTGTTTAGGTGACAAACAGCACACCGCCGCAGAGCTGTGGCAGGGTATAAGGGACCAGGCTGAGCTGTGGCTCTCACCACTCAACCTACAACCAGGCATGGTTGTGTCTGATAATGGCCGTAACTTGGTGGCGGCTTTGGAGCTCGTCAAGCTCACACACATACCATGCCTAGCCCACGTGTTCAACTTAGTGGTTCAGTGGTTTCTCAAAACCTACCCCAATTTGCCTGAGCTACTGGTGAAGGTGCTCCGTGTGTGTGCCCATTTCCGTAAGTCATCTACAGCTGCCGGCGGTCTGACAACTCTGCAGCTGCTTTTGCAATTGCCAGTCCACCGACTGTTGTGCGACGTGAGCACGCACTGGAACTCCACGTTTCACATGTTGGTCGGGCTTTGTGAGCAGCAGAGGGTAGTAGTGGAATACCAGCTGCAACATGGATGTCGCGTTTCCAGTCAGCTTCCGTTCTTCACAAGCGACGAGTGGGCATGGATGTCTGACCTCTGTGAGGTTTTATGCAATTTTGAGGAATCAACACAAATGGTGAGCGGCGATGCTCCTGTTATCAGCGTAACCATCCCACTTCTGTGTCTACTGAAACGCTCACTGCTCACAATGAAGGCAGACGCTTTGCATGTGAAAGAGGTGGAAATGGGGGAAGACAGTACACACGGTGATAGCCAGACCACCCTCAGTTCGTCTTCTCAGCGTGAATTGGATGATGATAAAGTGGAGGAGGAGGAGCTGGAGACTGTTGCCTCCACTACAGAGGGTAGTACCCATAGCAGGTTTATTCCATCTGTTCAGCGTGGATGGGCCGAAGAGGAGGAAGAGGATGAGTAGATTGAGAGTCATCCTCCTGATGACGACAGTGAAGTCTTGCCTGTTGGGACTCTGGCACACATGACTGACTTTAGGTTATGCTGCCTTTCCCGTGACTCTAGCGTTATACGCATTTTGGCCAACATCAATTACTGCTCATTCACCCTTCTCGACCCCTGCTACAAAGATAACTTCTTATCTCTCATTCCTGTGGTGGAAAGGACTAGAAAAATGGTGCATTACCAGAAGGTCCTTGTTAAAAAAATTCCTCCAAAAAATTTCCAGCTGACAACGCTGGCGGCAGAGTACGTAGTTCCTTGGGCAACCGAGTTGGGGAGACGAGGGGAACACATAGCAGTTCCAACAGAGGCAGGGAAACACTCTCCAAGGCCTGGGACAGTTTCAAGACACCCCGCCAGCACCCTCACCCTGATGCGCGGCCTAGTGTCACAAGAAGGGAAAAGTTTGGGAAGATGGTGAAGGAGTACGTAGTAGACCATGTCAGCGTCCTCAGTGATCCCTCTGTGCCTTCCAACTATTGGCTGTCCAAGCTGGACACGTGGCAGAAACTGGCTCTCTACGCCTTGGAGGTGCTGGCCTGCCCTGCCGCCAGCATTTTGTCAGAGCGTGTATTTAGTGCTTCTGGGGGCATAAAAACTGATAAGTGCATCTGCCTGTCAACTGAAAATGCTGAACAGGTTGACTCTTATCAAAATGAACAAGACCTGGATTGCCTCTGACTTCTCTACTCCACCAGAGGAAAGCGGCTGAACATAAAGGCACTTTAAATGTGTTTTTTATAATGTACTGAATACACTGTATTCCCATGCATCCCCTCCACCACAAAAAAGGAAATATGGTTCAATCTTCCTGTTCTCGTCCTCCTCAATCATATCAACATGCTTATTAGGCTGCCCTCGCTCGTAATGTTTTAGAAGGTCAGCTCAGCAGCAGACCATCACCCGTAATGTTTTAGATGGTCAGATCACCAGCAGACCCTCACCCCTAATGTTTTAGATGGTCAGATCAGCAGCAGACCATCACCCCTAATGTTTTAGATGGTCAGATCATCAGCATGCCCTCGCTCCTAATGTTTTAGAGGGTCACCAGCAGGCCCTTGCTCCTAATGTTTTAGAGGGTCAGCTCAGCAGCAGACCCTCACCCCTAATGTTTTAGATGGTCAGATCAGCAGCAGACCATCACCCCTAATGTTTTAGATGGTCAGATCATCAGCATGCCCTCGCTCCTAATGTTTTAGAGGGTCACCAGCAGGCCCTTGCTCCTAATGTTTTAGAGGGTCAGCTCAGCAGCAGACCCTCACCCCTAATGTTTTAGATGGTCAGATCAGCAGCAGACCCTCGCTCGTAATGTTTTAGATGGTCAGATCAGCAGCAGGCGCTCACCCCTAATGTTTTAGAGGGTCAGTTCAGCAGCAGACCATCACCCCTAATTTTTTAGATGGTCAGATCAGCAGCATGCCCTCGCCCATAATGTTTTAGATGGTCAGATCAGCAGCAGGCACTTGTCCATAATGTTTTAGAGTGTCAGCTCAGCAGCAGACCCTCACCCCTAATGTTTTAGATGGTCAGATCAGCAGCAGGCGCTCACCCCTAATGTTTTAGAGGGTCAGCTCAGCAGCAGACCCTCACCCCTAATGTTTTGGATGGTCAGAGCAGCAGCAGGCGCTCACCCCTAATGTTTTAGAGGGTCAGCTCAGCAGCAGACCCTCACCCCTAATTTTTTAGATGGTCAGATCAACAGCAGGCCCTCGTCCCTGATGTTTTAGAGGGTCAACAGCAGACCCGTGCTCCTAAAGTTTTTGAGGGTCACCAGCAGGCCCTTGCCCTAATGTTTTAGATGGTCAGATCAGCAGCAGACCCTCGCCCCTAATGTTTTAGAGGGTCACCAGTAGGCCTTTGCTCCTAATGTTTTAGAGGGTCAGCTCAGTAGCAGACCCTCACCTCTAATGTTTTAGATGGTCAGATCAGCAGCAGACCATCACTCGTAATGTTTTAGATGGTCAGATCACCAGCAGACCCTCACCCCTAATGTTTTAGATAGTCAGATCAGCCACAGACCCTCACCCCTAATGTTTTAGATGGTCAGATCAGCAGCAGACCATCACCCCTAATGTTTTAGATGGTCAGATCAGCAGCAGACCCTCGCCCCTAATGTTTCAGAGGGTCACCAGTAGGCCTTTGCTCCTAATGTTTTTGAGGGTCAGCTCAGTCGCAGACCCTCACCCCTAATGTTTTAGATGGTCAGATCAGCAGCAGACCATCACTCGTAATGTTTTAGATGGTCAGATCACCAGCAGACCCTCACCCCTAATGTTTTAGATAGTCAGATCAGCCACAGACCCTCACCCCTAATGTTTTAGATGGTCAGATCAGCAGCAGACCATCACCCCTAATGTTTTAGATGGTCAGATCAGCAGCAGACCCTCGCCCGTAATGTTTTAGATGGTCAGATCAGCAGCATGCCCTCGCCCATAATGTTTTAGATGGTCAGAGCAGCAGCAGGCACTTGTCCCTAATGTTTTAGAGGGTCAGTTCAGTAGCAGACCCTCACCCCTAATGTTTTAGATGGTCAGATCAGCAGCAGACCCTCACCCCTAATGTTTTAGAGGGTCACCAGCAGGTCATTGCTCCTAATGTTTTAGAGGGTCACCAGTAGGCCATCAATCATAATTTTTCAAGGGTGTGTATGATGCCCTCCTTTATGTGTAATAAAGGGTGTTTTGGAGTGCCGGTTCCTTGTAATTTTTGGCAGCCCTTTCCCTTAGTGCATAGGCTTTATGAGTGTAGGAGTCCCACTACCTGATCAATTGTACCACAATGTGAATGAGGCCCTCCATTATGTGATATGCAGGTTGTATCGGAGTGCCTCTTCCTTGTAATTTTGGCAGCACTTGCACTTTATATACAAGTAAATATACAGGAAAGAATGTTTCCTAACAATTTTTCATCTAAAATCGATTTTATTTTCGGTTTTGTGCGTATTATTGTCAGTCTGTAAAAGTGGCGTACTACTCTTACAACATGGTTCCTAGCAGCGACCTGGGAGTCCAAGATGCATCCAGACATCCTCCCCATGCTGTTCCTGAACCATTTTAGTGGTGTTTCCATCAATTTCTGACCTTTTCCTGTGAACCAGACACCCTCCCCTCTTCAGGGCCGGGGGTGCCTGGTTTAATGCTCTGGTTCTCCCATTGACTTCCATTGTGCTCTGGTGCTCTGTAGAGCACCCAAGCCTCCCAAAGTGTTCTACTCAAGCACCCGAGCACTATGGTGCTCGATCAACACTACTAACTATGCAACGCCATTAAGATACGGGAGGAAAGATTCCATCTATCCATCTCATTGCACTGGTTCTTGTTTTCTTATTTTTTTGAGTAATTTTTCTTCAATAAAATTAGATTTAAAAAGTGAGATCCCCAAAGGCCGATCATTTCATTTTACATTTATAGATGTGATAAAGGGAATAGAGAAACAAACAACATATTAATGACCAAATTGTTTATTCTTGTACCTGCAGAGAATCCCATAGCCCCATTGTGCGCTCCCTACATAGTATATATACACCTTTTCTTTATCATATGGGAGCTGGTCAATTATCCACAGCAAATCACACACAGAGGTAAGAGGATCGAAATATTGCAGGAATATAGAAATGTAGAAAATTGTTTAGAAATTACATAAGCTGTGTGACTGCATCTTAGGCTATGTTCAGTTCAGAGACAATCTTTTTTTATTAAAAAAAATTTAAGATTGGAACTGGAAATTTTTTCAAATTTGTTTCTGTATTTTTACTTTTTACAGTTTTACATTTTTATACTTTGTGTTCAAATCCAACTATATATTATATGAAAATCCATTTTTTTTACAGTAAATAATAATAGTAATAATCAGCATATTAATGGATTTGTATCTACATTAAAGCATTTACTCTACGTACTGTTGTATGACCAGATTTTACTTTGGATGCTTACAGCCAGGTTTAGAAATTTTGCATTCTTTTTATAGCTTTCAGAAATTTTCTTTCATAAAGAAAATAATCATACATATAGCTTTTCAAATAATTGATTGCCAATATTACATTGTACTCTTCACAAGTATGTGAATTTAACTTTAGCTTACTTAAAGAAGGTCTTCTCGTATCTAGTTTTTCTAGAATGGAATTTGTCGGATGATATTCACTGTTTTTCGCCTTGACATAGGGAGGCAGCTTGGAAAGACCTGTCTCATGCTTATCAGGTACAAAGGCAAGACCCTAGACCAAAATAATCCTTGCAGTCAAACACACATTTACCTGATGTTACTGTTCAAATTATGCAGAATGTGCAAAACTTTAAGGTGAATGCTGGGGAGAAAATGGCTTAAAGGGTTTCTGTCTCTAGATTTAACCCTATTAAACTGGCTGACATTAGCGATGTACTAATGTCAGCAGAACCTAACTCTCCTAATCTTATGCTTCTCGATGCCCCATTTAAATCTGGAGACAGAAACCCTTTAAAAGTCCTTGGTCCTGGCAAGAGTCCAGAATTTTCAGGACTATCTTGTGTCTGGACAGCATTTTTTTAAACTTTTTTTTACAAACATTTTTATTAGGGATTTTAAACATTTTAGATAAGTAAGAGCCTACAGGGAATATGAGAAAGTAAACTAATAATATGTGGTAAGAACAATTTTGTCCATCAGAGTACAACTATGAGGAGAGAAAATGTGTGGGCACTAACGGTGCATAAAGTTCCGTCACCCTAGATGGCCAATCGAAAATGGTCAGATGAGTGAATCGAAGCTGACAAAGTGGAATTCGACCTGAATTTCAGTAAAAAATTTATTCGCACTGAATCCAAATTTCGCTTCGTGGTAACAAATCACATTTTTTCCGAAAATTGCTGATGCACATTTGAGGACATGGAGCAAGGAGTTCTGGGAAGGCGGAATTACACATAATGCCATGCATGCAGCCAATCTGCAGCCAGCCCTGTGATGTCACAGCCCTATAAATAGCATCAGCCATCTTAGATTCTGCCATTTACCAGTGTACTTAATGCAGGGAGAGACGTCAGCAGGCGCTAGGGACAGTGTGAGGAAAAGCTTCATTGTGCTACAAAAAAAAACAATCTACAACTTCAGGGAAATATTATTCAAGGTGTAGGGAAAGGATAGAGAGGAATTATTCCACAGCATTTATGTTGAACAGGGTTCAGTAGGGGAGGTGACAGCCTGGGTAATAGGAACAATCCTATTACACCTTGCTGCACTGACTGGGGACCCAAATTGCCCTTATACAGCTCTGTAATTCCAGCAAACCGTTCTTATTAGGGTGCAAGTGCTGTTTAATACAGTCATTAATAGGGTTTATTACAAGGAAATATTTCTATGTCTTATTTGCCCTTATGCAGTGCAGTTATATGTTCTAAAGCACTTTGAGGATTGTATTAGTGGGAAAAAAGGCTTATTAGCCATTGTGTGGTGAAGTGCGAACATTACAGCCCTTTTTGTCATGTAATAGTGGCAAAATAAAAATATATTAGCCGTTCAGTGGTGCAGTTATATGTTCTAAAGCCTTCGGTGGCGTGTATAAGTGGAAAAAAATAGGGGCCTATTTGCCGTTCAGCGGTGCAGTTATATGTCCTAAAGCACTTTTTGACGTGTATTAGTGGGGGGGAAAAGGGCTTATTAGCCATTGTGTGGTAAAGTGAGAAAATTACAGACTTTTTTGGGGTGTTTTAATTTCCTTTTTATTTATTTGTTTGATCTAACAGTATGTCAGACAGAGAAGTGCCAGGCCCTGCACAGAGTGGCAGAGCCCTAAATGTTTCTGGTGCAGGCAGAAGTCACAGCAGAGTAAGGGGCCGTGGCAGCAGGGGTCACATCAAGAGGCCTGAGCTCCCAGTGTCAGCTAGCTGTCGTGACTTGACCAGCAACCCAGCAAGTGAATCAAGCACCCCCAACCAAGAGTCGATGGGTTCGTCAGACACAACCCTTAGTTGGCATGGCCCGTGAGCAGGCCCTGTGCCCTCACCTGTACTCAGCCTGCCTTTGTCTTTTTCTGTTCCCTCAGCCAGAGAAGTATTATATGCTGTGGGTTCAGCTCAACTATATAGTGAGGACGAGCTACTAGAGGACAGTCTGCAGCTACTGGCAAGCTTTCTTTCCTTCCCATCATCTGCTAGTCCTGATGCTCCTGCTCCTCGCCCTCCTACTCCTCATCAGTCATTCCGTCAGCAATTGATCACCAAAGCGATTGCTAATAGAAAACAGTATGCGTGCACTCATCCAATGGCGCAGAAGCTGAACGTGCTCCGGTCCAAGTTGCTGGTGCTGCAGTCCCTCTATTTCCAAGTGGTGGACTCTGAACCTTTCAGAGAACTGATGGCTTGTGCCGAGCCGAGGTGGAGAGTCCCAAGCCATCATTTCTTTGCCAAAAAGGCAGTACCAGCCCTGCACACGCATGTAGAACAGAAGGTGGGCCAGTCCTTGAGCCTGTCGGTGTCTGTCAAAGTGAACAGCAGCGCCGACGTGTGGAGCTGTAACTATGGTCAGGAACAATACATGTCCTTTACAGCCCACTGGGTGAATTTGGTTCTTGCACAGCCACACCAGCAACTTGGCTAGGTGACGCCGTTTCCGCCTCCATGTTCTCATGCCATTGGTCTTGCGACAATGTCTGCCTCTGCCTCTTCATCCTCCACCGTGTCCTCAGCCTCCACTGTAGGGACAATTCACAGTGCCCCTGCAGCACACATATGCAGGGCACAGCGGTGCACTTTGTTTGCTGGGTGAACGGAGTCACACAGGGGAGGAACTTCTCTGTGTCCTTCAGAAAGAAATCAACTGCTGGCTTTCTCCGCGACAACTGAAAATCGGAACCATGGTGACCGACAACGGGAAGAACATGGTGTCGGCGCTGCTTCAAGGAGGGCTGAGCCATGCATCCTGCATGGCACATGTGTTCAATCTGGTTGCCAAGCGGTTCCTGAAGTCTTCCACCCATCTGCAAGACATCCTAAAAGTGGCCAGGAAACTTTGCATGCACTTCAGCCACTCGTACACCGCAAAGCACACCCTCCTTGAGCTGCAGCGGCAGAACGGCATCCCCCAGCATAGGCTGATATACGTTTCCACCCGTTGGAATTCCACCCGCCATATGTTGGACCGACAATACGAACAGAGAAAGGCCATAAATGATTTCCTGATGATCCAAGCATACAGGAGTACTCCCCTGTGTAACTTCGATGTCAGTCAGTGACAGCTCATGCATGACACCTGCCGTTTGCTCAGGCCATTTGAGGAGGCCACGTTATTTGTCAGTCACCAGGACTACGGGATGAACAATGTCATTCCACTGCTTCATGTCCTGGAACAGATGCTGTTAAATCTGGCTGGTCAGGGGACTGGAGACGTGGCGCCTACATCTCACGGCCACATGGCCGAACTGGAGGAGTTGGAGGAGGAGGTGGACATTGGAGCACAACCAATGTGTAGCGAAATGGGTGGTTTTTCTACACAGGTGACAGGAGAGGAGGAGCATGAGCAGGCAGAAGAGATACAGCCCGATGAGGAAGACGAGGCAGAGGACCCAGACACACAGTGGCAGTATGCAGTGGAGATAGAGGCAGGGAGTCCTTCCGAGTCACTTGCACAAATGGCCCGATGCATGTGTAGTGACAGCCGAATTGTCACCATTCGGCATAGGGATGAATTCTGGCTCTCCACCTTGTTGGACCCTCGCTACCGGTCCAAAATGAGGGCTTTTTTTACACCCACTGAGAGGGAGGACAAACTGAACTACTATAGACATCCTATGTAGTCAGTTGTCCGCTGCCTATTTGCGCCATCGTCCATACTCTCGCAGGTCTGACTGGGGGGCTCTCTGCACTCACGTTCCACTGCCATGGCTGCTGGGGAGGGATGGGGTAGCAGGAGCAGTACCAGCTCCATCAGCAGCAGCCTGAGTCTAGAGTCGCTGATGAGCAGCCTTCTTCACCCACATAGTGAAGAAACTACTCACCAGCAGCTAGACATAGAGCAGAAGAAGAACCAGCAGGCGGTGGCATACTTGGACAGCACCCTGCCACCCCAAGTTGAAGATCCACTGGACTACTGAGCAGCCAAACTGGATTTGTGGCCAAAACTGGCAGGGTTTGCCCTGAAAAAGCTGTCCTGCCCGGCTAGTAGTGTGACATCAGAGCAGGTGTTTAGTGCGGCGGGGGCCATAGTTACCCCAAGAAGAACTCGCCTGTCCACCCAAAATGTAGAGAGACTGACCTTTGTCAAGATGAATCAGGTGTGGATCAGTCGGGATTTCCAGCCACCAAAGGCTGATGCATCAGATTAGAACATCCATGGTGCCACACCAGACACTTTGCTGCCACCCACCTGATGTCATGCATCTGATGCCAAGTTCTCCTTCTTTCACCCACCATCTTCAGCTGGTACTGGAATTGTCACCCACCTCCACACTATGTCACCTTGCCACTCTGTTGCCTCCTAATGCTGCTGCCACCTCCAAACTATGTCACCTTGCCACTCTATGGCCTCCTGATGCTGTTGCCACCTCCACACTATGTCACCTTGCCACTCTGTGGTCTACTCATGCTGCTGCCACCTCCACACTATGTCACCTTGCCACTCTGTGGCCTCCTCATGCTGCTGTCACCTCCACACTATGTCACCTTGCCACTCTGTGGCCTCCTCATGCTGCTGCCACCTCCACACTATGTCACCTTGCCATTCTGTGGCATCCTGATGCTGCTGCCACCTCCACACTGTCATTGTGCCACTCTGTGGCCTCCTGAGGCTGCTGCCACCTCCACACTATGTCACCTTGGTACTCCGTGGCCTCCTGATGCTGCTGCTACCTCCACACTATGTCACATTGCCACTTTGTAGTCTCCTGATGCTGCTGCTGCCACCTCCACACTGTCATTGTGCCACTCGGTGGCCTCCTCCTGATGCTGCTGCTGTTGCCACCACCTCCACACTTTGTCATTGTGCCACTCTGTGGCCTCCTGATGCTGCTGCCACTTCCACACTATGTGACTGTATTGGTCCCTCCAGTGACAGACTCTAGAAGATCTGAGATACTGGCTGCACGTTAGGTTATCTGACAGCCTATCTGTTTTCACTTGTTGCAGTGTTGTTGTTGGTAATGAACACACCTCTTGTCTCAGGTGTATCTTGTGGTCATTACTGCTCCTCTATTTAGTCTGGACTCACACTGCATACCATGTGGTCGATATTCTCTGCCTGGAGTTGGAAGAACTGCTGTGTGGTCCTCATCTGAGTTCCTGCTCATCCACTTTCTATTGAAGATAAGTGTACTTTTCTTGGTATTTTGTTGCTCCCATTTGCTTGTTGTTTACTAGGCCTCAGGAAGACACTGGTTCGTTCATCTGGGAATTAACCAATAGTCTGAGACCCTGTCACTAATCCTAGGGATTTCCAGGGTTACTAGGGCCTAGGTTTATGGTGTATGAATATTCCCACCTTAAGGGTCTATTCATACTGACAGGAGTCAGGGCTAGGTTTAGAGTTACCTTAGGTGGTCTTCATTTCCCTTTCCCTAGCCTTGAGGCCTAGTTCATGGTCATTTTCCTTCTGTTATCATTGTGGTGTTCCTCCCCTCCCCCTACACTGTGACAGTCACCTTGCCACTCTGTGGTCTCCTCATGCTGCTGCCACCTCCACACTATGTCACCTTGCCACTCTGTGGTCTCCTCATGCTGCTGCCTGCCACCTTCACACTATGTCACCTTGCCAAACTGTGGCCTCCTGATGCTGCTGCAACCTCCACACTATACACCTTGCCACTCTGTGGTCTCCTGATGCTGCCACATTCACACTGTCATTGTGCCACTCTGTGGCATCCTCCTGATGTTGCTGCTTCCACCTCCACACTCTGTCATTGTTCTGCTTTGTGGTCTTCTGATGCTGCTGCCACCTCCACACTGTCATTGGGCCATTCTGTGGTCTCCTCATGCTGCTTCTACCTCACCACTATGTCATAGGGCCACTCTGTGAACTTCTCATGCTGTTCCCACCCTCCCCACTTCATCACCGGGCCACTATTTTGCCTTTCGGCCTGGCTGACATCATCATTTATTTGACACTTCTTCTGATCTGTCAGAAGGAAGGAAAAATTAGATGCACAACGGATCCTGTCTGTGTAGCAGCTGTAAGGCCTCTATGGTGCCATCGGAATCGGCTTGTGATTTGGTAGCCAAAAGCAGGAATGGGTACAAAACACAGAAGACATGCAAATATTCCATTCGGGGGTCATGTCTGTTTTGGATCCACTCCTGTTTTTTTTTTTGGGCATTAGCAATACTGATGGATTACTGACCAAATGCTGACCGAGTGAAGGCAGATGCTCAACAGACAGGATCCATTTTTTGTGGGTTATTGTTCTGACGGATTAGAGGAAGGGCAAAATAATCAGTCACGTCAACACAAACTTACTGCTGACACCCTCTCCACTCTGTCGGGGGCTCTACTTGTATAAGCGTTTAATAGAACAGGTTCTGTAGACATCTATGTGGAATCAGCTGACGAGGGTGTAAAAGGAGTGCGCTTCTTCTTGGCGCTAACATCGACCTGTAAGGCTGAGTTCATACTTGACTTATTTGGTCAGTTTTGGCCCCGTGACTGCCCAAATAAGTAAAGTGTGCAGTGATTTTAAGAGCGACGCCTGTCATCTGCATGTTACTGCAAGGCACAGTGTTCTACACCTCTATAAAGGCTCTCTGCAGTCAGGATTCACCGCGAATAAATTCGGATCAAACCGAATTTGTTTAAAAAATTCAGCGCACCGGTCGAATCAAATTTTAGAAAGATTAGCTCATCTCTAATTGTGGCCAACTAAGAAAGAATAATGAAAAGAAACATAGATAACCAAGAAACGTGAACTGGGCACTGCGGAGGTCTGAAGAGATCTGTTAAAAAGATTTGTCTTGGATAGCCCATTTAAAACACATATACCTGACCCTTTTGTTCTTCAAAATATGCTGTCAGTAGAGAGTTCCAAGTGATGGTCGGCCCATCTTGTAGACATTTGTGGGTTTAGCTGGCAGACATCTAATGTGCTTGGTTGTCCAGTTTTTTATTTTTTTTTATTTTATGTGCCCTCCAACCAGAAATACCCGTTGAGCAATTCGTACTCACATACATTATGCATCAGACTTCCCATCTGTGTCTGTCAAATTTTTACAAATGTCAGGGTAATATGTGCTGTAGCTACCAATAACTGACCTTAGTAGTGACATGTCCCCAAGTGGTGCATCACTGTTTGGTCCTGTGCCACATGTCACCGCTGAGGCCAGTCATTAGCTACAGCAGCGCACATGACCCCGTCCATTCAGAAGTTAACAGACATGGACCAGAAGTTCAGATAAGAGGGCCCGGGAGTTGTGTAACCAGAAAAGAGCAATGGGAAGCAGTAGAGTATTTTCATCTTCAGATACTACAAATTATTGTACAACCCTTTAATAGTGCATAGATGTCAGGAACGCCATACGTATTGTGGGGGTTTGCTCTGGTAGGCAGATGGTAGCGGTGGCAGTATAAAGGCTCAGGAGACAGGCTTTGTGTCCAAACCGTGCTTTTTTATTCACTCCAGTGCATCACATCAAAACTGTGCAATTCACACAACAGCAATGTCCATAAACCCCACCTCCCACAACGGAGCCCCAAACGCTGCAGGCGTCTTGGTGCCTGTTCACACAGTCTCTCACATCCGTGATCAGTACTACACCTTGTCGTGGGGCGGGTTTGTCCAAGTTCGTGCAAGTTAGACAGGCCACGTGTCGGCCTGGACAAGGGATTGGCTCCGGCCACAGGATCCCTTCTTTTGGTCCTTCGCTGAGCCTGCAGCAATTAGGCAGTCTTTGTTAGACGAGCGGACTACAGAGCTCAGCCCGACCGTGCGATCAGCCTCCCATACAGCTTCCTGCAGTGAGACAGGAGACCACACTTCATCAGCCCCACAGTCAGTGAGCATCAAACCTATATTCACAGCCCTGGGGGTAGCAGGCAGACCACACCCAGCGAGCCTAGTGAAGGATTAACTCCTTCCCTACCCAACTAAGGCCAGAGATAACCAACCTGCCAGGATCAGTGTAGACCGACACCAACAACCGAAACCCGTCCACCCGTGGTGGTCCATGGGGAACAGACACCCACCCTGCTCTTTGCCTGTTCCCAGTAAGAGCTGGCCCGGACAGCACTCACTGCTGACAAAACACAAAAGACCAGGCTCTTACTCCACCGGGGCCACGTATCTTCCATCCACTACCACGCCAGACACTCTCTTACAGTATGAAACGACTGCCCAAGTTATAGATGAAGAAAGTAGTAAGGAAAATGTTTTCTCGGGGGGTTCCCTTTAATGCCTCAGCCATGAAATATATGAAATTATATATATATATAGAAAAAACAGGCACTCACCATCCCTATCATAGGTTCAAAATATAAAAATACATTTATTATAAAACACATCTAATCAAAGGACATACATTAAAGTAAGATTTACCCAATAAAATGCTGTACTACTTTGCCACAGAATATATCCACTGGTTCATCTAAAAACGTATTAAACAGTGGAACCATATACTATATAATATAGTAAAAATGCATAATGATAACACCTTTCAAAAATGAATAAGGGATATTTTCAATCCTAAAGAACCTTGATAAGTGATATAAAAAGTTCAAAATATAAAGTGTTCCAAAGTGACAGTGACAAAATGGAAGATAATCTCTTGTGTTATGTCAGATTGTGATAAAAACATGTAGCTTTGTGTTCACTGAATACATAAAGGCTGAGTACATAGGGATATTCAAGGTTATTATGACCACATCAAGGTGTCCTCTTATATTTGAGCCAACTGAGGCAAGTCAATGTGACTTCGTATTGGATGGATAAAAGCTGAATATATGCGGGTATAGTCTTTATAATTAGGAGTAAAGGGTCAATGTATGCCCAAAACAATATATAAACCGATTGCGCCGTATGGTGAGTATGTTAGTAGATTAGTTTCATATTATTTCATATACAGGCTGACATCGGGGGCGTCCCACCCGTTGTACAACAACTCACCCGGCCTTGTTCTTCTGTGTGGCACCGCTTTTCTATGCCAGTCGGTCTGTGTTACAGATTCGCGGCGAGGATGGCGTCCCACGTGGTTTGGAATGGATCACGTGATGCAGGGCTAGGTCATGTGATGTTCCTACTTGTAATGTGCAGCCTGCAAATGGTTTATGGAATTTTTAAAAGAGGGGTATATTTCCAACCCCCTTGGATTTGTATAGAAGCTGACGTCAGATAAATTATAATGGGAGGTTCCATCCTATGGCTTTTGCAGACGCGTTTCGAGGTATTTCAACCTCTTCCTCAGTGGCCATAACTAGGACTGGATCTACCCCCTTCTTTTATACTTTGATGTCACAAGCTGTATATAAAATCCGCAGTGGATTTTTCAATGGGGCATTAACATTATTTCATGTAGTCATCCCCTTTTACATTGATTCCTTACATTTCAATACATCCTTGTTTATCCTTGGCTTATAGATAAATAAATCACCAATTCATGGGCAAATACATCCAAAATAAAATAATATAATAATAAAAAAGATGCATTAAAGCAGGCATGCTTGACCTGCGGCCCTCCAGCTGTTGCAAAACTACAACTCCCATATTTCCCGGACAACCTACAGCTATCAGCCTACAGCAGGGCATGATGGGAGCTGTAGTTTTACAACAGCTGGAGAGCCGCAGGTTGAGCATCCCTGCATTAAAGGATAAAAAAGATACATTAAAAGATTTTTTTAAAACGCTAAAAACGCTATTGTGTCTTCATTGCGATGCCTATGCGGTTTTTATAGGTTTGGTGCATTTTTTGCTATTTAATTGCATCTATATATTAAGTTTGTTTTCTATGTTTTTTTTATGAGGAAATTACTTTTATTTTCAATAAAACTTCAAAACAATCACTTTTAAGTTAAATAAAACTTTAGAAAGACTTCAGAAAAAAAAAAAAAGCAAATGGTGGGGTGGACACCTTGTTTGACCTTACATTTTCTTCTTTTTGTGTGTATTTATCATTGTCTTCAAATGGGATATCTTACTGACCGTAGAAAGAAGGGAGTGGTGGTTTTTTCTTTCTATAAACATTTTTTCTACTCTTTGTGATAGGGTGAGTCACTTAAAAAACAGAGCACCTTTACCATAGTTCAAGGAGGTGAGCCACTATATACTTCTGTTACACTATATATATTTAATTTTTTAATAAAAAAAATAATAATATTTAATGCGTAAGAATACATTTTCTAAAAATGTGTCCTTTTTTATTTTTATCTCAAATGGTATAAATTGTTTTATTCTAATTACTGTCACTGCGATTCATATTGATATTCTAGTTTTATATGGGGTAAAAAAATTGTCATAAAAATTATTTACATATTACATTACATTACATATTAGATTACATATTGTACGAATGATGACAACACAAACGTAACAAGAAAAAAAGAAAAAAATGAAAATTATAAATAAAATGAAAGTTTAAAATTTAAAGAAAAATCTGACAATAAAAAATTATATTTTCATTAGCTTAAAATATACCCCCATGTATTATAAGGGTATTTGTAAGTACTGATTGGTTTTGTCCCCTTAAATGATGTCTCTTTTATATTACTTTTAATATTCTGTATAATAAAGTTTGCCTTGTAATGTAGTGGGATAGAGAAGTATCCATCCCCTAAGACACATTCCTGAGCGATCTCAGACAGGCGTGATGCACACTGGAGGAGGGGCTGATGGGAATAACTCTAATTTGCACATACATTTTAGGGAACTCCACTTAGAACTTCCTCTTAAGTAGGGTGTAAGTATTAATTTGTCCTATCTCCATTAGACCCTGGGGTGTCAGTCATGTATTACAACGTGGTAGACAGCCATGTGTTATAGCATAACCGATGGAGTCTCACCCCATAGGCTAGTGATTTATTTACTTTTTATTATTTTGCATGTGATTTGTCTGTTATCTTATATTTAATCACACTTAGTAAATATATTTATTCACTCCACCTGCATAAGCTTATTCATTCTCAGTTTTTTTGAATTCACGTTTTGAAAAAACCATCATGCTGATGAAGTCTCACAATGCACAAAAAGGGATAAGTCCGCTAACAACACATATTTTTTTTCCACAGAATAGGGGATAATTGATAGCTGAGGTTCCAACTGCTGGTACCCCAATATTTATGAAAGCTGAGGTCCTGGAGTACCCTATTAGAAAAGAGCATGGGTGTGCATGTTTAACCACTGCACCCTTAACTTCTATGGAACTGCCTAAGGTGGCACTGAAAGCTGCATAAGGTAGTCTCACTGAAGTGAATGGTACCATGATCAACATTCTAATCATCATTCTAATAGGGGACTCCAGAACCTACGTTTTATGTGATTACCCAACAGTCAGATGATTACTTTTGGATAAAAAAAAAAAACGATTAAAGAGGTTTGGTTTATAATTAATTATAGTAATATGTTGTGTTAATTGATTCATTAATTGAATTAATCTGTTTATAGAGTTGACCAATATATGAATAATTTAAAAAAATCACATGTAGAATTGTCACAGGAGGACGACTCAAGGGTCCTTCATACAGCAGCCATAGGATCCAAGTGGAGCTCAATTATTTTATTAATAACGCAATACAACAGAGATATCTGAGGAGATGACCTCAACACTTCTCCCCAACCAGGCAATCATTACACACGGGGCCCAGGATCCGGCCTCAGCATCAGATCCTGATCCTTCCAGTACACACAGCAACTACAACTATCACCCCCAACTTCCTCTACTTTGTCTTTTTGTAATGGACAGGTAGGGACATGAAAAATTACCAGCCCCCAAGCACCTTCCTACTTAAGACCAGTATCTTCTGAAACATTCATGAGCAAAAGATGAAGAAGTCCAAGCCATCTGTCCCCCTCCACCACGTTCCAAGGATTTCCAGACACATCTACAGGATGTTCATTTATTGAGCTCCCCCCACCAAAGCTCTACAGTTTTACACCCTCTTCCCGCTTGAATATGTGTAGGACAAGTTAGATAGTTGGTCACTCACAGCGGAGAATCTAGTACAGAGACAAAGTCACCAATAAGGCAGGACATTGAGAGTAGAAATATGCCAGACACGAGACCCCATCACAAGCACACATTTACAAAAATAAAATGAGACCCTTAGGCCCCTTTCACATGGGCGAGAATTCCACGCAGATGCAATGCATGACGTGAACGCATTGCACCCGCACTGAATCCGGACCCATTCACTTCAATGGGGCTGTTCAGATCAGCGGTGATTTTCACGCATCACTTGTGCGTTGTGTGAAAATCGCAGCAAGTTCTAGATTCTGCGGTTTTCACACAACGCAGGCCCCATAGAAATGAATGGTGATGCGTGAAAATCGCAAGCATCCGCAAGTAAGTGCGGATGTGGTGTGATTTTCATGCATGGTTGCTAAGGAGACGAGGGATGAGCAACCCCATTTAACTCTACTCACTGTATTATTTTCCCTTATAACATAGTTATAAGGGAAAATAATAGCATTCTTAATAGAGAATGCTTAGTAAAATGTAGCTTATGGGGTTAAAAAAATATATATATTTACTCACCTCTTCCACTTGCTTGCGCAGCCGGGATCCTCTTCTTTCTTCTACTTTCAGGACCTGCCAAAGGAGCTTTGATGATGTCATCACGCTCCCCATCGCGCTCTTCTATCTTCATTCAGCAGGACCTGCTCTGACGTCACCGCGCTCACCACGTAGTGAGTGCGATGACGCCATCAAAGGTCCTTTGGCAGGTCCTGAAAGAAGAGGATCTCGGCTGCGCGAGCAAGTGGAAGAGGTGAGTTAATTAACCCCTCAAGCAACATTTTACTAAGCATTCTCTATGAAGAATGCTATTATTTTCCCTTATAACCATGCTCAGAAGAGAAGGAGTGCCATTGGGATTTTGATGAGAGACTTTTGGGGTTTAAAATTTGGAAGACTGTGGTCAAATAAATTAAAAAGGGGGAAGGGGATTATAAATGTAGTACTCCATTGAAGTGTGGCACTCCCTGAAGCAACCGTCAATGCAGAGGCCCGGATGATTGGGGAACATGTCACACTGAGTGGTGGTGTCCTTCCGTATCCCCCTCCTGTTACACACTCTGCACTTTTTTGGGGGACCACACCTGGAAAGTGTCAGGGACGATCCGGGCGCCTCCAGTTCCAGAGGTACTCCGGCATGCTCTTTCCCAGTCAGAAAAGATCAGGGCCTTGAGGGCTGCCTCATAGTACTGGATGAATTTCCCTGTGTTTCCAGCGCTCCGGGAAGGCACAAAAGAGTTGTACAAGGCAACCTGCACCAAGTAGACCGCAACTTTTTTGTACCATGCCTGTTTTTGTGCATGGCGTTATATGGCTTGAGGGTTTATCAGAGAGATCAACTCCTCCCATATACCGATTGTAGTCCACGATACAATCGGACTTGAGGACCGGTGCCGTGGTACCTCGCACAGGGACAGGGGTGAAGCCGTTACCGTAAATTGTGGACAGTACAAGGACATCCCTCTTGTCCTTATATCTGACCAGCAACAGGTTTACACTGGTAAGGGCATGGGTCTCTCCTCTGGGAATGGGTACCTGGAAGGGGTGGGTAGGGAGGCCTCGTTGACTTTTCCTCACGGTCCCACAAGCGGACGTGGATCTGGCGGCAAGGGACTGGAACAAGGGGATACTAGTATAAAAGTTATCCACGTACAGGTAGTAACCCTTATCTAGCAGTGGGTGCATAAGGTCCCACACAAGTTTCCCGCTAACAACCAGAGTGGGGGGACATTCTGGGGGTTCAATACGGGAATCTGGCCCCTCGTACACACGAAACTTGTAAGTGTACCCTGAGGTACTCTCACAAAGTTTGTACAGCTTCACGCCATACCTCGCCCGCTTAGTGAGAATGTACTGGCGGAAACTGAGTCTCCCCTTGAAAGCAATGAGAGATTCGTCAACAGCGACCTCACTTCCAGGTACATAGGCCTCCAAAATTTGGCCCCAAAGTGATCGATGACCGGCCTGATTTTGTACAGGCGGTCATAGGCAGGATCACCTCGGGGGGGGGGGGGGGACATGCTACATTATCTGCATAATGCAGGCATTTCCGAATGGCCTCAAAACGGCAACGTGTCATGGCCATACAGTAAAGTGGAGTCTGGTAGAGGACGTCCCCACTCCAGTACTGCCTGACACAGTTTTTTTTTTACTAGACCAATGTGCAGCACGAGGCCCCAAAACGTCCTCATCTCGGCTGCACTGACCGGAGTCCAGCCCCCGGACCTAGCCAAAAAGGAGCCCAGGTGTTGAGCAATAAACTGTTGGTCGAACAAGTTTGTTTGCTCCACCACCAGATTCCCAAAGTGGTCACAAAAAAATAAAAAGTAATATTCAGTGAAGCCCACTGCGAATCTGGATTCCTGGTTGGCCAGCAAAGTCAGGAATCACAGGCTCAAAATCCTCTAGGGTACTCCAGGCTAGTTCACCGGTAGGGGGCTCAGGTGGACTTGCCTGGTGGGCTGGAAAACTAGTACGAGCTCATACTAGTGTGGGCCACAGGGTCCCTGGCATGGGGGGCTCCTGGCTCCACCTGGCGGCATCTCCGCCGCCTTGGGGGCTCATCATCATCACTAGATGATGAGGAGAACGAGGATGACAACAGGTAAGTGGGGTTATCCTCGTCCTCACTGATGCTCTCGGAGTCGGAGAGCAGCTGGGCGTATGCCTCCTTTTCCGGGTCATCGGGTCACCAGAAACCCTAATGACCCGGAAATGCTGCAAACCGCAGGTCTGAATTGACCTGCGGTTTGCAGCGATCGAAGATACGGGGAGGTCACAGGACCCCCCTCGGCATTGTTACAGGGTGCCTGCTGAATGATTTCAGCAGGCACCCCGTTCCGATCACCACCAGCCGTGCGGCGGTGATCGGAAATACACAGGGCGTACATGTACGCCCTGTGTCCTTAAGGACTCGGACAACAGGGCGTATATTGTTGTGGTAAAAATATTAATACTTGTAATCAGCTCGCATCAAAGTTGTGCAAGGAAAAAGGCAAGTCCATCTTCCATCAGCTACAGCCAGAGAACCACCCAAATGCTACCATCTTGATTCAATTCTGCTGAGCAATCTCCTCCCGCCCTGCTCAGTGTGTCCACTTTTATTAACTAAACAAAAGGTGTAAAAGGGGCTGGCCCAAGACAAGGATACAGGAAGTGATGACATACAGGAAGTGATGACATAGAAAGACAAGATACAATCATTTAGAATAACATCTAACAAACACATGTATACAATACAGGAAGTGATGACATAGGAAGACAAGCATTTAGATACAATAATCACCCATTACCACTGGAGGTAACGTTATCCAGCCTTGCTCAGTGATCAATGCCAGATAAAGTTACTATGATCCACATGCAGGTTTATTTACAGGACAGCGTCATTATCTCCAGTGGCTGATCAGGCGCACTAGAGACAACAAACGCACGTTCCTTTCGTTTATCTTGTTCTCTTAACAAATGCATCCACGCCAAGCCAATAAATGCGCGTCTTGCGCGGGGGCCCTAGCCGGCGGCAATACATGAGCCAACAAAACACTGCTCTGCTGAACACACCAGTCTCCCCCGGCCCACAGCCCAGTGCTTAGCACATGGACCATTCGCCGATGGAGACCCCTGCGCCCAGCAGCTGTGACAGGACATACACGGGAAGATATCCACTCCAATGGTTTACCCTGACACTGAGAGACATGATGACAATACACAATATATCAAATACACATCCTAATAAAATTTCCACAACAATATGTGCGCCCTGTGTCCGTAAGAGGTTAAGCACCACCCTGTCTTCCACCAAATCCAGTCTCAGTAGTCAAGAGTCTGGTCAACACAATCCTCACCCTGATCCTCCTTCCTCCCACCATGGAGAGTCTTGCCAAACAAGTGATCCCACATTCGGAGATTCCGAGGAGCTCTATTCCTCGACATTACTTCATTTGGGCCTCTCAACAAGCCCGCTTAAAGATTGACATGAGATCTTGTGCCCTGATTCCCAAACTCTTGAGCATCCACAGTCACAAGAAGATGACGGTGGGAAATGGCAATTAGTGTTTCATGAGGTGGATGACGATGATTAGACACAGTTGCCAATAAGTCAACGGCAATTAGTGTCTCAAGAGGTTGATGATGAGAATGAGATATAGTTGTCAATAACTGAGGTTGTTGTAAGGTCAACAAGTCAGAAGGAAGGAGCAGAGTGAGGAAGTGGAAGAGATGGTGGTGGACGATGGAGTCACTGACCCAACCTGGGAAGGTGGCAAGCCGAGCGAGGACAGCAGTACAGAGGGGGAGGGATCCACAGCACCGCAACAGGCTGGAAGAGGCAGTGGGGTGGCAAAAGGGAGAACGCGGGCCACACCAAACAGGCCCGCAACTGTTCCACGGAGCACACCCTTGTGGAAATCTCTCTTGCCAAGGGGTAGGTGCTCCACTGTTTGGCGCTTGAGGAAAGTGCGGACGACAAAAGAATTGTAATTTGTAACCTTTGCCAAACAAAAATGAGCAGGGGCGTGAACACTAGCAACCTCACCACCACCAGCCTGACCCACCACATGGCATCAAAGCAGCGTAATAGGTGGGCCAAATGCCTGGGTTCACAATCTGTGTCTGCGGTTCACACTAATGCCTCCTCTTCCCCTGTGTTACGTGCTGGACAATGCCCTGTTGAAGGCGCAGGCCTGGATGCCTCCTGCCCTGAACCTGGACCTTCGCAAGCACCATTAGCGACCACATCCACTTCTGTGTCCCAGCGCAGAGTCCAAATGTCCTTACTTTGGATAAACGGTGGTATTTGGGGAACATGATATATTAGCGATATCTGTTGTGTAGGATTCATTTATATTAGTGGCACAATACCTTTAAGTGTAAAAAAATCGAATTATACCAGAATTGAATCAGAATGGAACTAAAGAAAAAGTCTCTGCAAACAATGTTTCTGCCCTTTCTCAGTTGGTGTTCCTCAAAGTTCTGTCCTAGGAGTCAAACCCTACTCGTCAATCTACACATTTGGCCTAGGACAGCTCATAGAGTGTTGTGGCCTTTAGTATAGCTTCTACTCTATCTGTTAAATATCCCCTCTTCTCACTTTCTAAAACGTAACATTGAGAAAACTGAATTTACTACCTTTCCCCCATCTCACTCCCCCCCTTCCCGAACAGACTTATCTATCACAGTCAATGGCTGCACAATATCACCAGTTAATCAAGTCTGCTGCTTTTGGTGGTTAACCTATGATTCTGCTCTTTCCTTCAAACCACACATTGAAGCGTGTTCCACCTCCTGCCACCTCCAACTCTCTCAGATCCTCATATTCCACAATCAGGAGTCTGCAAAAATCCTTGTACATACCCTCATCAACCGCCTAGTCTACTGCAACCCCCGTCTCTGTGTCCTCCAATCTCGCATTCCCTCCAATCTATCCTTAACTCTTCTGCCCGACTAATCGACCTATTCCTATTGCCAGGGAATTCAGTACAAAACACTAATGGGTATAAATGTTTTTGTTTGTTTGTATTTTATAGAGAAAGTTACCATCGAAGCACCTCTTATGATAATGTCACCATCACTGGTGTGTGTAACAGACAAATAAACCTTTCTCAAGAACAAGAAAAAAGGTAAAAATTTTAATTTTAACATTTAATAGATCCCCTATGTTATTTGAACTTTGTAGGATAAAGCCCGTATTAGACTGGCCTATCGTCGGTCGGTTCATCGTTAACAAGCATTCGCAGGATTGTAATTGTAATTTCCCTTCTTCTGGATCATCACATCACTTCACATCAATTCTTTTATGTTATTACGTAACTTTGTAAATCTGAAAAAACTTTGGACAAGAACCTTTTTTGCATAGGTTTAGAGAAAAAAAAATCTACAAAATAATTAACTAACTTTGTCTTACAGAACGATATGATGGAGAATAACACCTATTGGTTCTTTGTTTTGAGCTTCACGACACATGAAAAGAATAAGCCATTTTTAGCTTTTTTCTTTGTTTTAATATACCTGATCGGAGTGTTTGCTAATTTGACCACCATTACCGTAGTATATAATGATCAGCACTTACACACCCCCATGTACCTCTTCCTGTGCAACTTATCCATTATTGATATTTGCTACACAACTATTACAGTCCCCAAGTTGGTCTACATGTTATTGAGCGGTGACTACACAATAACCTTCACACAATGCTTCATCCAGATGTTCTTCTTCACCCATGTGGCTACTGCAGAGGACCTCTTACTGTTCATTATGGCTTATGATCGATACGTCGCCATTTGTAATCCTCTTCATTATCATCTGATGTTAAGTAAGAAGAACTGTATCCTGCTCTTGGCAGTTGTCTGGATCACTGGGTTTTTTAATTCATTTTCTTTGACATTGACCACATCTAATATACCGCTGTGTTATTCTAACACATTTACACAGTTCATCTGCGAAATAAGAGCTTTTGCCAAAATTGCCTGTCCCAACGCTGGTTTCCAGCTATTTTCCTACATGGAAGCTGTACTATTTGGTTGTAGCCCTTTCCTTTGTTGTATTATATCTTATATTAAGGTAATTATGGTTATCTTAAATATTAAATCTAGTGATGGAAGAAGAAAAGCCTTCTCCACCTGCTCATCCCACCTCATAGTCCTCATCATATTCTACGGCACTTGGACCTCTTCATTTCTAATATCACGATTAAAAGATCCTCAGACCTTCGAAATAACCTTTTCTATTCTGTACTTAATCATCACTCCCATGTTAAACCCTCTGATATACAGTGTGCGGAATAATGATGTAAAAAGGGCTCTACTGAAACTGGTAGGGCGCAAAGTCAGAGGAAAATAAATTCAATCTTTAAGAGTACAAGTTCAGGTTTCATTTAGAAAAGTCCTTGGACATTATATTTGGAAAAGCCTACATTTTTAAATGTTAAAGAAATTTTTTTTCTTCTCATTCAACCCAGCAAAAATATAAACCTCCCCCAAAACAGCTGAAAAAAAAAGCCAAACTGAAAAGGTTTGAGACTTGTTGCCGTCCATATTGATTACTCTGGAATACATTTTAGGGGACAACACAGTTAATTGAGAAAAAATGTACTCTAAGGCCCCTTTCCACGCAGGTGCAATGAGTGACGTGAACACATAGCACCCGCCCTGAATCCTGACCCATTCATTTCAAAGGGTCTGAGTTTTTAGTTTTTTTTCACGCATCAGTTCTGCGTTGCATGAAAAACGCAGCATGTTCTATATTCAGCGTTTTTCACGCAGCCCTGGCCCCATAGAAGTGAATGGAGCCTTAGTGAAAAACGCATCGCATTCCGGAAGCAAGTGCAGATGCAATGCGTTTTTCACTGATGGTTGCCAAGAGATGTTGTTTGTGAACCTTCAGTTTTTTATCACACGCGCGAAAAACGCATCAAAACGCATTGCACCTGCGCGGAAAAAACTGAGCGCAATTGCAGACAAAACTGACTGAACTCGTTTGCCAAATGGTGCGAGTTTCACTGAATGCACCCTGAACACATACAGAGCCAATCCGTCACGCTTGTGTGAAAGAGGCCTAAGGCTCTTTTCACATGGGAGTTGCGGGTGCGTTGCGGGAAAAGATGCGGGTGCATTGCGGGAACATGCGCAATTTTTCCCCTCGAGTGCAAAGCGTTTTAATGCATTTTGCACACGCGTGAGAAAAATCTGCATGTTTGGTACCCAGACCCAAACCAGGACTTCTTCACAGAAGTTCGGGTTTGGGTTCAGTATTCTGTAAATTTTATTATTTTCCATTATAACATGGTTATACGGGAAAATAATAGCATTCCTAATACAGAATGCTTAGTAGAAGGTCAATTGAGGGTTAAAAATAAATAAATAAATTAACTCACCTCCTCCAATTGATCGCGTAGCTGCCGGTCTCCTGTTCTTTTTTCAGGACCTGTCAAAGGACCTGTGGTGACATCACTGTGCTCATCACATGATACATCACATGATCCATCACCATGGTGATGGACCATGTGATGAGCTCAGTGTCGTCACCACAGGTCTTTTGACAGGTCCCGACGAAAGAACAGGAGACCGGCAGCTACGCGATCAATTGGAGGAGGTGAGTAAATTTTTATTTATTTTTTTAACCCTCAATTGACCTTCTACTAAGCATTCTGTATTAAAGAATGCTATTATTTTCCCTTATAACCATGTTATAAGGGAAAATTATACAGTGAATAGACTTTCATCCTAGCAACCATGCATGAAAATCGCACCGCATCCGCACTTGCTTGCGATTTTCACGCAGCCCCATTCACTTCTATGGGGCCTGCATTGCGTGAAAAACGCACAATATAGAGCATGCTGCGATTTTCACGCAACGCACAGGTGATGCGTGAGAATCACCGCTCATGTGCACAGCCCCATAGAAATGAATGGGTCCGGGTGCAATGAATGGGTCAGTGCGGGTGCAATGCATTCACCTCACACATTGCACCCGGGCGGAAATCTCGCCCGTGTGAAAGAGGCCTAAGAGTCTTAACACAGTGTTTCATCAGTGATTGTGAGTAGTGATATATTGCTATATTCGTGTGCTCGGCCAAGCACCCGAGTATAATGGAAGTCAATAGGAGACAACCAGGCACCCCCTGCTTTGAAGAGGGGAGGGTGCCTAGTCCATTAGAAAAGGTCATAAATGACAGAAACACCACCGAAATGGATCGGGAACAGACTGACCAAAATACGCACAAACCCCCCCAAAAATCTATTTTACAGGAAAAATTGTTAGGAAACATTCTTTCCTGTATATTTACTTGTATATAAAGTACAAGTGCTGCCAAAAATTACAAGGAAGAGGCACTCCGATACAACCTGTATCACATAAAGGAGGGCCTCATTCACATTGTGGTATAATTGTTCAGGTAGTGGGACTCCTACACTCATAAAGCCTATGCACTAAGGCTGGGTTCACACCTGAGCGTTTTACAGCGCGTTCAAACGCGCTGTAAAACGCTCAACACATGAAAACCAATGCTTCCCTATGGGAATGGTTCTCACCTGGGCGTTTTACAGCGCGTACGATCGCGCTGTAAAACGCCTGACGCATAATCAAGTACTTGAGCTTCTTTTGGGCGTTTTGACGCGCGTTTGTGGCCATAGGACACTGCAGTCAATCACACAAACGCGCGTCAAAAGCGCGTTTACTATTACAAAAAACGCGTATAAAACGCGCGACAAAAACGCGCGTAAAACGCGCGTTTGAGAAACGCTCAGGTGTGAACCCAGCCTAAGGGAAAGGGCTGCCAAAAATTACAAGAAACTGGCACTCCAATACACCCTTTATTACACATAAAGGAGGGCATCATACACATCCTAGAAAAATTATCATTGATGGCCTGCTGGTGACCCTCAAAAACATTAGGCGCAAGGGCCTGCTGATCTGACCATATAAAACATTAGGGGCGGTGGCCTGCTGGCACTTTGGTGACTCTAGTTAACCTGGGGCCGATGGCACGTCCCTGCGACGGCGACGATCCATTTGGATGTCTGCCCTATCAACTCTCCATGTAATTGTCAGCTCAAAACCATTGTCAACAGCGGGTCACGGGGAATCAGTGTTTGATTCTGGAGAGGGAGCCTGAGAAACAGCTACCACATTGAAGGAAGGCAAGTGGGGGGCGCAAATCACACACTCCTGACAGGGAGGTAGTGACGATAAATAACAATACAGGACTCTTAAGATGCCCTGTTATTGGAATTAGCAATACAAAATTACAGGGAATGTCACTGCGGTATTTTGGATGAGGAAACCTTATACAGGAGAGGCCCTACTCCCGCTTTGTTGACTCTAATTAACTTCTGGCTGATTGCACGTCCCCGAGACGTCCACGAGCCATTTCATCTTCACAGGCAAGGATATTGTGGCTACTAAGATTGCATCTCAATCAACAATTTATAGGATCATCAAGAACTTCAAGGAAAGAGGTTCAATTCTTGTTAAGAAGGCTTCAGGGCGTCCAAGAAAGTCCAGCAAGCGCCAGGATCGTCTCCTAAAGAGGATTCAGCTGCGGGATCCGAGTGCCACCAGGGCAGAGCTTGCTCAGGAATGGCAGCAGGCAGGTGTGAGCGCATCTGCACGCACAGCGAGGCGAAGACTTTTGGAAGATGGCCTGGTGTCAAGAAGGGCAGCAAAGAAGCCACTTCTCTCCAAAAAAAACATCAGGGACAGATTGATCTTCTGCCGAAAATATGGTGAATGGACTGCTGAGGACTGGGGCAAAGTCATATTCTCCGATGAAGCCTTTTTCCGATTGTTTGGGGCATCAGGAAAAGGGCTTGTCTGGAGAAGAAAAGGTGAACGCTACCATCAGTCCTGTGTCATGCCAACAGTAAAGCATCCTGAGACCATTCATGTGTGGGGTTGCTTCTCATCCAAGGGAGTGGGCTCACTCACAATTTTGCCCAAAAACAAAGCCATGAATAAAGAATGGTACCAAAACACCCTCCAACAGCAACTTCTTCCAACAATACAACAACAGTTTGGTGAAGAACAATGCATTTTCCAGCACGATGGAGCACCGTGCCATAAGGCAAAAGTGATCACTAAGTGGCTCGGGGACCAAAACGTTGACATTTTGGGTCCATGGCCTGGAAACTCCCCAGATCTTAATCCCATTGAGAACTTGTGGTCAATCCTCAAGAGGCGGGTGGACAAACAAAAACCCACTAATTCTGACAAACTCCAAGAAGTGATTATAATAGAATGGGTTGTATCAGTCAGGAATTGGCCCAGAAGCTGATTGAGAGCATGCCCAGTCAAATTTCAGAGGTCCTAAAAAAGAAGGGCCAACACTGCAAATACTGACTCTTTGCATAAATGTCATGTAATTGTCGATAAAAGCCTTTGAAACGTATGAAGTGCGAGTAATTATATTTCACTACATCCCAGAAACAACTGAAACAAAGACCTAAAAGCAGTTTAGCAGCAAACTTTGTGAAAACTAATATTTGTGTCATTCTCAAAACTTTTGGCCACGACTGTACAGTATGTCCCATGCACAACAAACATCCCAAACTTATACATTAATACTAATAACAACATAACACACGAGAATGGAGGTAAACCAACGGCATGACCTGTTAATTAACTCATAAATAACCATAACATATTTTACAACCATAATAACAATAATAATACCAACAATAATTCAAACACAAACCATAATAATAACAGAACAGGATGTCCTTGCAGAAACATTTACAGCTGACAACACTGGCGTAGTTCCTTGGGCAACCCAGGAGGGGAGATGAGGGGGACACACAGCAGTTCCAACAGAGGCAGGACAACACTCTACAAGGCCTGGGACAGTTTTATGACACCCCGCCAGCACCCTCACCTTGATGTGCGGCCTAGCGTCACAAGGCGGGGAAAAATTTGGAAGATGGTGAAGGAGTACGTAGCAGACCATGTCTGCATCCTGAAAGATCCCCCTGTGCCTTACAACTATTGGTGTCCAAGCTGGACACGTGGCATGAACTGGCGCTCTACGCCTTGGAGGTGCAAGCCTGCCCTACCGCCAGCGTTTTGTCAGAGCGGGTATTTAGTGTTGCTGGGGGCATAATAACTGATAAGTGCATCCGTCTGTCAACTGCAAATGCTGACAGGTCGACTCCACCAGAGGAAAGCGGCTGAACATAAAGGCACTTGTTTATAATGTACTGAATACACTGTATTCCCATGAACCTCTGCCACTACAAAAAAGGTTATATGGTTCAATCTTCCTTTTCTCGTCCTTCTCCTCCTCCTCCATCATATCAACATGTTTTTTAGGCTGCCCTCGCTCATAATGTTTTACAGGGTCAGCTCACCTACAGGCCCTAACAAATAATGTTTTACCAGGTCAGCTCACCTGCAGGCCCTCGCAATTCATGTTTTTTAGGGTCAGCTCACCTGCAGGCCGTAACAAATAATGTTTTACAGGGTCAGCTCACCTGCAGGCCCTCGCAATTCATGTTTTTAAGGGTCAGCTCACCTGCAGGCCCTCGCAATTCATGCTTTTTTTTAGGGTCAACTGACCGGAAGGTGCACCTGGAGGCCTTCAGCTACATTCTTTTAGTCACTTTCATCGCGCCCAGGGCCACGGCCTCTACGTGCATCATTAGCAACACGGCCACTTACACGGCCGTTACTGGCCGCCTTCTTAATATTAAATGTTATATATGCTTAAGAGTATGTCACACGTACAGTAACAAATGATTTGTAAATGTCTGCGCCAATAAATTAATAAAGGTATTTGGGATGCGCACACATTACACCGGAGATGTAGCCCTGATAATGTCACAGACTAGCATACACCGTCTCCGGATAAAGTACAGTATATGTCAGTGATATGTATTAAACGCAAACACAGTAGATGTGGCACAAATTGTTTAAATTTGCTCTACAGACACTGTTTTCAGATGCAGGACAGTATATGTCCCAGAAAGCCACACACTATGGACACTAGATTAGGCCCAGATTAATGTAAACAGTTTTCGGATGGCGTACTGTATATGTCATGAACGTGTATTAAACGCACACACTATAGACAATAAATGTGGCACTGATTATTTGAATTTACACAAAAAGACAAAGTCTGCGTATGATGTACAGTATATGTCACTAATAGGTATTAAAGAAAAATATCTTTCTGCTGTCACACACATAGTAATTCTTGAAGGGACTATTGGTTCTTTGGAAAGCTTTCTTAGAATAAGAACTGTGAATTTCGCCCCCTACACTGTCTTTCCCTTCCTACGCTCTGCTCTCCCTGACTCGCAATGAGCCGAACCCGCGTCATCGGGTGCTATATAACCTCCGATGACGCATTAAGGCCAGCCAATCACTGTAATGCCAGTAGCCAACATGGCTACGGCATTACAGTGAAGGGCATTACTTACCTGCACATTCATTGGCTTCTTAGAAGGCACCAAACGTGCAGGGAGGAGACTCGAGCATTGCGCTCGAGCACATGTGGTACTCGGCATGTGCCAAGCATAGCGATGCTCGAGCCGAACAGGTATTCGACCGAACATGCTCGCTCAACACTAATCCTGGCCCTTCCAGTACACACAGCAACTACAACTATCACCCCCAACTTCCTCTACTTTGTGTTTTTGTAATGGACAGGTAGGGACATGAATAATTTCCAGCCCTCAAGCACCTTCCTACTTCAGATCAGTATCTCCTAGAGCTGTGATGGCTAACCTCCGGCACTCCAGCTGTGGTAAAACTACAACTCCCAAGATGCACACTTGCTTGGCTGTTCTCAGAACTCCATAGAAATGAATAGGGCATGCTGGGAGTTGTAGTTTCAACACAGATGGAGTGCCAGAGGTTAGTCATCACTGTCCTAGAGCATTCGTGAGCAAGAGATGGACAAGTCCAAGCCATCTGTCCTCCTCCACCACTTTCCAGGGGTTTCGGTTTCCGGACAGTCTGTAGGATGTTCATTTATTGAGGCCCCCACCAAAGCTCCACAGTTCTACACCCCCTTTCCCCGTGAATATGTGTAGAAATATGTTAGATAACAGAATCCGCAGTCACAATGAAGATAGTTGGTCACTCACAGCGGAGAATCTAGTACAGAGACAAAGCCACCAATAAGGAAGCACATTGTGAGCAGAAATATGCCAGATGCGAGACCCCATCACAAGCACACATTTACAAAAATAAAATGAGACCCAAATCCAATGCTTTGGATCGATGAGAAGTTTCCAACTATTTCTCTATGGTGCAACTTAGTAGATACAATCATACCGGATGAGAGTATTGTTTACAAAAAATGGACGGTGTCCGATAAAATTTCACAAATTATGGGGTAGCCGATGCAAATTCCCCCTCCCTGTTTCTGAATTCATTAGGTCTGCACTCCTAATCTTTTATTGACTTGTTGACTTATGTTAAACAGAACACACCGTCCTGGAACTATTCAAAAGTAACATATCCAAAAATGTCTAGAGAGTAATCTAATAGTTACATCTTATAATGTGAACTTCCCCTGTAATAATTATTGATTTCCTGGGATAACCCAACCTCTGTATTTATGATCACATTCAAATCCTTGTATTCATCTAATAGATCATATTGCTTTTTTCTTCTACTACATATGACCAAAAAGTATTGTACTTTTACCGTTTGTAATATTACATCATCTATATTATAATTTCAGAAATTTGTGGTGGAAACCTCAACTTTTTTAAATAATTCCCTCATCAATATAATTGTACTGACTATGCTGCACCATCCAGATACAGGGGAAACCTTCCATCTACCCATCTCATTGCAATGGTTTTACTAGAGTTCTCATTTCATTGAAGGTTTTGTTTATTATTCTTCACTATAATGGGATTTTTAAAAAAATTGGATCCCCAGAGGCCGATTATTTCATTCTACATTAATTTATGTGGTAAAAGGGGTAGAGAAACAAACAACATATTAATGACCAAATTGTTGGTCCTTGTACCTTCAGAGAATCCCATAGCCCCATTGTGCGCTCCCTACAGGTATATATACAGCTAATCTTTATCATATGGGAGCTGGTCAATTAACCACAACAAATCACACTCAGATGTAAGAGGATCAGAATAATGCAGCAGGAAACCTTTCGCAAATGCATCTGCATTGTAGGCTATATGGGGTACAATAAGACAATAATAATTCAAAAATCTTAAACATATTAAAAAAAACTAATTATAACTAAACTGGAAACAATTTTTCTGCTTCTCACATTTATCACCCTCTGTTGTCCTATGCTTCCTACAATACACCAAACCCCTGCACCCGGCAAATAACTGCGAAAGCCAAAAAACAATACTTTGTCCTTCTCCTCCTGGACCACTCCTTTCTGTTACAAATTCTCTCATCTCTAGGCATCAGAGACCTGGCCCTCTCCTGGATCACATTATACCTCAAACAACAACCTTCTCATCTTGCCCTCTCTCTGTTGGTGTCCCTCAAGTTTGTGTCCTAGGAGTCAAACCCTACTCGTCAATCTACACCTTTGGCCTAGGACAGCTCGTAGAGTCTTGTGGCTTTTAGTAACACTTCTACTCTATCTGTTAAATATCCCCTCTTCTCCTCTCACTTTCTGAAACATAACATTGAGAAAACTGAATTTACTATCTTCCCCACCCCCACCCCGAACAGACCTATCTATCACAGTCAATGGCTGCACAATATCACCAGTTTATCAAGTCTGCTGCCTTGGGTTAACCTATGATTCTGCTCTTTCCCTTAAACCACACATTAAAGCGTGTTCCACCTCCTGCCACCGCCAACTCTCTCAGGTCCTCATATTCCTCAACCAGGAGTCTGCAAAAATCCTTGTACATACCCTCATCTCCCGCCTAGTCTACTGCAACCCCCGTCTCTGTGGCCTCCAATCTCGCATTCCCTCCAATCTATCCTCAACTCTTCTGCCCGACTAATCCACCTCTTCCCATTGCCCAGGGGTAATTATCGTTATCTTAAATATTAAATCTAGTGATGGAAAAAGAAAAGCCTTTTCCACCTGCTCATCCCACATTATAGTCCTCATCATGTTCTACGGCACTTGGACTTCTTCATATCGAATGCCACGATTAAAAGATCCTCGGACCTTCGAAATAACCTTTTCTATTCTGTACTTAATCATTACTCCCATGTTAAACCCTCTGATATACAGCGTGCGGAATAATGATGTAAAGAGGGCTCTACTGGGCGCAAAGTCAGAGGAAAATAAATTCAATCTACCCCTGTGGGGTACCACAGGGTTCAGCATTGGAGGGGTCACTGTCACTAGTGGGATACCACAGGGGTCAGCATTGGAGGGGTTACTGTCACTAGTGGGGTACCACAGGGGTCAGTTCTGGAGGGGTCACTGTCACTAGTGGAGTACCACAGGGATCAGCATTGGAGGGGTCACTGTCACTAGTGGGGTACCACAGGGATCAGCATTGGAGGGGTCACTGTCACTAGTGGGGTACCACAGGGATCAGCATTGGAGGGGTCACTGTCACTAGTAGGGTACCACATGGATCAGCATTGGAGGGGTCACTGTCACTAGTAGGATACCACAGGGTCAGCATTGGAGGGGTCACTGTCACTAGTGGGGTACCACAGGGGTCGGTTCTGGAGGGGTCACTGTCACTAGTTAGGTACCATAGGGATCAGCATTGGAGGGGTCACTAGTGGGGTACCACAGGGATCAGCATTGTAGGGGTCACTGTCACTAGTGGGGTACCACAGGGGTCAGCATTGGAGGGGGTCACTGTCACTAGTGGGATACCACAGGGGTCAGCATTGGAGGGGTCACTGTCACTAGTGAGGTACCACAGGGATCAGCATTATAGGGGTCACTGTCACTAGTGGGGTACCACAGGGGTCAGCATTGGAGGGGGTCACTGTCACTAGTGGGATACCACAGGGGTCAGCATTGGAGGGGTCACTGTCACTAGTGGGGTACCACAGGGATCAGCATTGGGCCCTATTTTCTTTGATAAATTATAGGACAGTATACTATACATATATATATATATATATATATATATATATATACTGTATATATACTACAGAGGACAGTATACTGCTACAGAGGGATCTGGATAGATTGGAGGCTTGGGCAGAGAAGTGGCAGATGAGGTTTTACACTGACAAATGTAAGGTTATGCACATGGGAAGGAATTATGCAAGTCACCCGTACATACTAAATGGTAAAACACTGGGTAACACTGACATGCTAAGCTAACTAAGCTGTATAAACCAGTGCCAGGCAGCTGCTGCCAAGGCCAGTAAGATAATGGGTTGCATCAAAAGGGGCATAGATGCCCGTGATGAGAACATAGTCCCACCACTTTACAAATCATTAGTCAGACCACACATGGAGTACTGTGTACAGTGCTGGGCTCCTGTGAACAAGGCAGACATAGCAGAGCTGGAGAGGGTCCAGAGGAGGGCAACTAAAGTAATAACTGGAATGGGGCAACTACAGTACCCTGAAAGATTATCAAAATTAGGGTTATTCACTTTAGAAAAAAGACGACTGAGGGGAGATCTAATTACTATGTATAAATATATCAGGGGTCAGTACAGAGATCTCTCCCATCATCTGTTTATCCTCAGGACTGTGACTGTGACGAGGGGACATCCTCTGCGTCTGGAGGACAGAAGGTTTGTACACAAACATAGAAAAGGATTCTTTACGGTAAGAGCAGTGAGACTATGGAGCTCTCTGCCTGAGGAGGAGGTGGTGATGGTGAGTACAATACAGGAATTCAGGAGGGGCCTGGATGTATTTCTGGAGCGTAATAATATTACAGGCTATAGCTACTAGAGAGGGGTCGTTGATCCAGGGAGTTATTCTGATGTCTCATTGGAGTCGGGAAGAAATTTGTTCCCCCTAAAGTGAGGAAAATTGGCTTGTACCTCACGGTTTGTTTTTTGCCTTCCTCTGGATCAACTTGCAGGAGAACAGGCTGAACTGGATGGATGTAGGGCTTTGTTCAGCCTTTTAAACTATGTTACTATGCTTAGTTTTCATTTAGAGAAGTCCTTGGATATGTCATCTGATAAAACATTCTGACCAATGAACGTGTCGTCACTGGCCTTGGGAAAGCAGAGAGAAGGCCGCAGTGCTACTACGAGGGCCGATGCCTTCTCAAACAGCTGATCAGTGGGGGGGCCCAACTCAAATTTTCCCATTTGACAAGATCAGCCTCCCATGGTGTCCAGAACAATTACAAGATGTTCTGTACATGGGTTTTAGAAGTCTTTCAGAATCGTCTAGAGAGCTGGTTATTGCGTAAGTTTCCAGTTTGTCCATAAGGACCCAAAGTAAAGCCATAATTGAGCTGCATGTTATCATCTGTATTATGTCCCCAATACCCAGACTCACTGAAGTTCAAGTAAGGCTCCATTCACACGTCCATATAATGGGTCCGCATCCGTTCCGCAAATTCCGGAACAGGTGCGGACCCATTCATTCTCTATGGGGACGGAATGGATGCGGAAAGCACACCATGTGCTCTCCGCATCCGCATTTCTGGAGCGCGCCCCCGAACTTCCGGTCCGCAGCTCCAGAAAAAATAGAACATGTACTATTCTTGTCCACAATTGCGGACAAAAATAGGCATTTCTATGGGGGTGCCGGCCGGGTGTATTGTGAAGGTACTCATTCATCCAGGTCATGGTAGATCATTAGTAATAAGTCAGAGCAACTGGGCTTGTATTTTTCTTCATTTCTTCATCTGACTGGCTTTCTAAAGCTTTTAGGTTTGATTAGACTGCCTTTAGAGAGGTGTTAGAACAGTATTGTAAGTGACTGACCCTACATATCACACCCCTCCACCTCTGGTTTGGTTTCTCCAATACTTGTTACTTTCGCCTTAATGTGATTTTATATATGTGTCTTTTGTATTATTATTACACATTTTTTCCGTAATATTTCTTAAATTTTTTAATTGCACAAATTTATACTAATATAAAGTGTTAAAGGGGTTTTCCAAGAATTATTTTTACTGATGACCTACCCTCCAGATAGCTCATCAGTATCTGATCGGTGAGGGTCTGACAGCCGGGACCCCTGTTGATCAGCTGTTTGAGAATACAGCGGCGTTCCTGTGAGCACCACAGCCTACTCTCTGCTTTTCCTAGGCCAAGGAGCAGCTCAGCCCCATTGAAGTGAATGAGGCTGAGCGTGATACCGAGCACAGCCGCTATACAATCTACGGCACTGTGCTTGGGAAGCTGTGACAAGGCAGCAGTTCTCAAAGAAGTGGTGCTGCCTTCTCAAAGCAGCTGATCGCAGAGGGCCCGCGGTGTCGGACCCCCAACGATCAGTAAAATAAAATCTTGGAAAGCCCTCTTAACCCTTTATCGAATATCCTAGCTGGGACCCTACTGGCCAGCCACTTTTTTACTTTTTTATCATCACATTCCAAGAGCCTTATCTTTTCATTTTTTAATTGCTAGAGCTGTAGGAGGGCTTGCTTTTTGTGTGACAACCTCACATTTGCAATTAGAATGTATCACATATCACTTTTTGATTGTTTTTTATTTCTTTACTGAAGTAATGAAAAAAAACAGCAATTCTGGCATTTTTTTTATGTCAATCACATTGCAGAATTAATAACATCATTTTATTCTGTGGGTCAGTGCGGTAACGGTGATACAAAATGTAGATCATTTTATTTCAAAGTTTTATATCTTTTGCACAATAAAAAAATAACTTTTATAAAAAAAAGTGTTGCCATATTCCAAGATCTAACTTTTTTCTTTTTTCATCGAAGTGTATGGGTTTTGTTTTGTTTTTTTGACAAGATGTAGTTTTCATCGGTATCATTTTTGGGTGCATATGACTTTTTATTTATACAATTCCGATTAGGCCACCGTAAAAAAGAGGCATCCTAAACTAAGACTCCTTAGTGACTATTGTAAATAGGTGGTCATGAAGAATAGTATAATAGTATAGTCTAGGTTGAGCAGAAGAAAACTCTACCCCCTACTCATATTGACAAGGAAAGCAGCTGTGACACCGATCCCAGCGATCATGTGATCTGCAAACATTACAAAAATTACATTTATAAAATTACAAAAATTTTGTCTTCTGTCCATCACTTTCCCCCACTGTGTAAATAAAAATAAAAAATGAATTCTCAATCTTGAGATATTTAATTTCCCTAATGTAAAGCAGAAGAAGCCACATTTCCCAGGTGCCCCTGAGTCCTGGTGGAGGGAGTTCAGTCACGCACAGATATAAGCTCTGATTTTCATCTGGTATTTTATTGCCTTTATTTAGTCCAAATTTATTCCAGGTAAGGAAGAGATGGAGCAATAGAAGACAGCAGCCTCGTCTGATAAATCACATTTTCTTTTACATCATGTGGCCTCCCGGATGAGTGTATATCACTTACCTGGGAAACAGGTGGCACTAGAAGACAAGCTGGTGGAGGCAGTGTGATGCTATAGACAATATTCTGCTGGGAATCTCTGGGTCCTCATATTAAGTACCATCTACTGTACCTAAACATTATGCAGACTAATTACTGTCCTTCAAAGCAGCAGTATTCCCTAATGGCACCTAATTTCCCTAAAATACGTCTCCCGTACAAGAATATGTGAAAAAATGATCATAGATAAATGTACTGTACATTTGGTAAACCTCTGGGGAGTCTCTGATGACTGCTCCACTGGCTTCCCAGTTAGAAGAGCATAGAGTGGCCAGGTGAGGGAGGTCTCGTCCACTCCAGGATCTCAAGAACCAAAGATGTAACATAAGCAGTTGAGGGGGAAGAGTGGAGAGACTGCAGCTATTATAGAAGTAGATAGAGGGTAAGAAACAGTATAGACTGCATGGAGAACAATGGCTCAAAGGGAGGACTGCATGAATCAGGTGCACGGTGCCTGAGGGAAAGCTGGGCAAGGACAAGACATGGAGGTGGCTTAATATGGCTGATGGAGTTTAACACTGTCCCAGATGCTGACACAGCGTAGACTACATGCTAAAGTGTTATTGCTCTAGAAGAGTGCAGACTATAGTAGAGTTCAAGGTGCTGTCTTGGCCACCAGATTCCCAAGATCTTACAATCCGATCGAACATCTGAGCTTGTGTAAAGAAGAACAAGGAGTCTTGGAAGTGATGGCATAGCCTAAGGATGAGTGAATTATTCTTAATGAACTTGATTCATGCCAAATTTCCCAAAAAACTGATTCTAATGAAATGTTTACAGGAGGGGGGGGAGAGACGTGTATTGTAAGCCAGGCAATGTCTCTCTGTGTTTCTTGGAAAGATATTCAAATCAGCTTTCCTAAGCCTGTCTGATGCTAGCAGATGTGAGATGCACTATTTTTCCCAGAACTTCAGAGAAACGTTGACTGTTTGCGATACTCTTCATGTATACTCTGTGCCCTCCATATGAAGAAATAGTACCCCAACCAAGGCCTCTCAGGCAGCCAAGCAAAGTTTCTTTGCTTAGGTCTGTTAAAGGGTAGTTACCCAAAAAGTGCTGGATTCCTGTTAGGAAACTAGACTTGCTGGTCTTTATTCCAGAGAATCATTATGTTGAGATGCAAGCACAGCAATAGATTAAAAATCTTATTACAAAATAGCACTTATTGAACAGTTTGAGGCTACCACAAAAAACGTAGAGGATAAAAAAGGGGGAAATTGATGAGATATATAAATATAGATACTAGAGATGAGCATATCAATTCTATCAATATGGAATTCATCCTAAATTTTTCTCAAAAAATTGGATTCTAACAAACTCAAATATTTTGCAATTCAAGAGATATCCCACATGTGGAAAACATCAGCTTTCTTTCCAAAAAGAACTAACAAAACCTTAGTGTTTTACAAGTACAGCATAGCCTTCTAGTAATCGCTCATCCTTTTAAACAGACTTAAATAGAATAAGCAGAAAAATAATTAAGTCAGCCTCACATCTGTAACTAGCTCTTTCAGGATAAAAAGCCATTTATCAAAGCAGAGCAGATAAAGCTTCAGCTTGTCTAGTTGAGAGACCTTGGGAGACCTTGGGAGGACCTCTGGCTGGGTACTATTTCTATATGTGATGACTACTGTAGGCTAGGCAACACTCCTCTTGGTTTCTGGGAAAATATATGCAAATTAGCATGTCTAACTTCAGGTGGCACCAGAAAGAATTAACTTTCTTATCCTTTTTGTCAGGAAAGCTAATTTGAATATGTTTCCCAACAACTCAAATCTTCCTCTCTCTTTGTCTGGGATTACATGAAAAGACTGAAGTATTTGAGCAAGACTATATCACAGAAGAACTGTGGTTAGTTCTCCAAGATGTTTGGAACAAACTCCTTTCTGAACTCCTTTAATAACTGCGTGCAAGTGAACCCAGAAGAATTGATGGTAAAGGCAAAGGGTGGTGACACCAGATATTGATTGGATTTAGATTTCTCTCTTGCTCATTCACTTTGCATTTTGCTAATTAATAAAAATAAAATATTTACACTTCTATTTTTGAAAGCAGCCTTACTTTGCAATCTTTTGCCACATCTGCCTAAAACTTTTGCACCGTACTGTATGTTTTGATTCTGATCTCATACATCAGTTTCTCACATTATAAATTAGGTTTAATCCTTGGATTTGATGTCCATGCTCTTTTTCCATGTTCTATGATCTATACAGTATGAAATCCCTTTTATTTTAAAGTGAGATCACATCATGCTCCTAAAGAATCATACCTCTGGTGACAACTTTTACATTCTTCCATTTTTCCTTCACGCTGAAAAGAAGTCCATTATTTCCATTGGGTTTGTCTTAATTTATATCTTCGGCCTGATGTGGAATGGAGCTATTATCGTGGTCTTTACTATGAACTCCCATTTGCAAATCCCCATGTACTTATTCCTCTGCAATCTATCACTGGTAGATATGTGCTACACAACAGTCACTGTCCCTAAGCTGCTAGAGATCTTACTGTCTGGGAACAACATGATATCCTTTCTACAATGCTTGGCCCAGATGTACTTTTTCGCCCTCATGATAAGCGCTGAGGTAGCTATGTTGACCATCATGGCCTACGATCGCTATATTGCTATATGTATCCCACTACATTACCACCATATTATGAGTAGGAGAAAATGTTTTTGGATCCTGATTTTGGCCTGGGTATCTGCTATTTTCAATTCAGTCTTCTTGACTAGTTTTGCTTCAACCACAGCTTGGTGTCAACCCAAGAACATTGATAACTTTTACTGTGACGTGAAGGCTTTGGCTAAGATCTCCTGCTCTGAGTTAAGATTCCAAGCAATCATCTTTGTCGATACGGTTTTACTTGGGTTCCTCCCATTCACTATAAGTTTATTGTCCTATGTCAAGATTCTCGGGGTGATCTTAAGCATTGCTTCCATGGAGGGCAGGAAAAAAGCCTTCTCCACCTGCTCGTCTCACTTCATTGTCCTTCTCTTCTTCTATGGAGCAGGAGTTTGTGTGTATATTAGGCCTCCAACCCAATACTGGGAAGAACCAGAGCAGGTATTTTCTATCTTATACACCATAGTAACTCCTACCTTAAACCCTCTGATCTACAGCTTACGCAATAAAGACGTAAAAGACGCTCTAATAAAACTTATTAGGTTGAAGTCAAAGTAAGGAATATGTGTAGTGCCCTAGAGCAGGGACACTGCGAAGTCTAGACATTTGTAGACATTTGCCTCTGTTTCCCCTATGCAAAGTCATAAACATCTTACATTATTTCACTATAACGTGTTCATTTGGGCAGCACTGTGGCTCAGTGGTTAGCACTGCTGCCTTGCCACGCTGGGGTCCGAGTTTCAAATCTGACCAAGGAAAACATCTGCATGGAGTTTGTATGTTCTCCTCATGTTTGTGTGGGTTTCCTCCCGGTTCTCCGGTTTTCTCCCACACTCCAAAGGCATACTGATAGGGACCTTGGATCGTAAGCCCCATTAGGGACAGCTTGATGCTAATGTCTGTAAAGCGCTGCAGAATATAGTAGGGCTACATAAGTGCATAAAATAAAAAAATCTAATAACTTGCATTGACTTATACTGTTTAATACTGTGTTACTGCATTTTATATGTAAGTTGTCATTTATATCCTGTTCATTTGCACTGTGTTTGAAAAGCACTGTGGAAAGGGTTAATAAATACTGAGAGATGTTTGCGACTTTCTAGCTAATAATGAGAAGCTGTTAATTTTCCACAAGTACCATAAGGTTTAAAGAAGAGCATGTTTTGGAGGGAAAAAGGCAGGTTTGTTTACTACCAAAACCTCCACAATGCCTACCCCTTTAATAGTGACCTCCACAGTGGTCAGCCCCTTAACAGTGACCTCCACAGTGCCCTGCCCTCGTAACACAGTGCCCGCCCCTTTAATAGTGACCTCCACAGCGTTCCGTCCCCTTAACAGTGATTTCCACAGTGCCCTGCCGTCTGAACAATAACCTCCACAGCCTAACCCTTTAACAGTGACCTCCACAGTGGCCGCCCCTTTATTGGTGACCTCCACAGTACCCAGTCTCCTTAACAGTGATTTCCACAATAACCCACCCCCTTAACAGTGACCTCCATAGTGAACCGTCCCCTTAACTATGAGCTCCACAGCACTCTGCACCCTTAATAGTGTCATCCCCAGTGCCCTGTCCCTTTAAAGGTGTCTATTAGGCATTATCTATCTCCTATCTCATATCTATCTATCATCTCCTAAATCCAAATCAGCTTTATCGGCAGGACTAAATACATTTAGCATTCCCAAAGGAAGTGAGAAATAATTGGGATGGGGTTGGGGAGGGGGACACATCCAGGGTGGGGGTATAGTAGTCTACAGTATATCAGGCTCCCTCCTATCTATCTGTCTATCCAGGGCTGCACTGACAAATTTTTTAGTTCATTTTCGCCATAATTACGTGTTGTTTATTGGCTGCTCTGTGAAAACTGATGTCTCAGAGTCGCCCTCCCTGTGCAGCGTGCGGCAGCTTTATCATCAGGGCGGACACTGTGCACACATCTCAGGGTGACGATACCCATCTCAGACGTCTTCTAATACTTGTCTTACAGAACAGTATCTACAATAGTCTGCTCCCTGACACACTAGCATTTCCTCACAGACACCACTAGGGGGAGCTCAGTGCACACAGATTTATAAAGCTTCCATTCTGTTCAGCGCTGTCTCTTTTTTTGCACTGAGCTAAAATGAAAGTATAGCACTCAGAGGGCTGTGTGTATATATATATATGTGTGTGTGTGTGTGTATATATATATGTGTGTGTGTGTGTGTATATATATATGTGTGTGTGTGTGTGTGTATATATGTGTGTGTGTGTGTGTGTGTGTGTGTGTGTGTATATATATGTGTGTGTGTGTGTATATATGTGTGTGTGTGTGTGTGTATATATATATGTGTGTGTGTGTGTGTGTATATATATATGTGTGTGTGTGTGTGTGTGTATATATGTGTGTGTGTGTGTGTGTGTATATATATATGTGTGTGTGTGTGTGTGTATATATATGTGTGTGTGTGTGTGTATATATATGTGTGTGTGTGTGTGTGTGTGTGTGTGATATATATATATATGTGTGTGTGTGTGTGTGTGTGTGTGTATATATATATATGTGTGTGTGTGTGTGTGTGTATATATATATGTGTGTGTGTGTGTGTATATATGTGTGTGTGTGTGTGTGTGTGTATATGTGTGTGTGTGTATATATGTGTGTGTGTGTGTGTGTGTGTATATATGTGTGTGTGTGTGTGTGTATATATGTGTGTGTGTGTGTGTATATGTGTGTGTGTGTGTGTGTGTGTGTTGTATATATATATGTGTGTGTGTGTGTATATATATGTGTGTGTGTGTGTGTGGTATATATTATATGTGTGTGTGGTGTGTGTGGTGTGTGTGTGTGTATATATATATATGTGTTGTGTGTGTGTGTGTATATATATATGTGTGTGTGTGTGTGTATATATGTGTGTGTGTGTGTGTGTGTGTATATGGTGTGTGTGTATATATGTGTGTGTGTGTGTGTGTGTGTGTGTATATATGTGGTGTGTGTGTGTGTGTATATTATGTGTGTGTGTGTGTGTATATGTGTGTGTGTGTGTGTGTGTGTATATATGTGTGTGTGTGTGTATATATATATGTGTGTGTGTGTGTGTGTGTGTATATATGTGTGTGTGTGTATATATGTGTGTGAATATATATATATGTGTGTGTGTGTGTATATATGTGTGTGTGTGTATATATATATATGTGTGTGAATATATATATATATGTGTGTGTGTGTGTATATATGTGTGTGTGTGTGTGTGTGTGTGTATATATGTGTGTGTGTGTGTGTGTGTGTATATATATACAGTACAGACCAAAAGTTTGGACACACCTTCTCATTCAAAGAGTTTTCTGTATTTTCATGACTATGACAATTGTAGATTCACACTGAAGGCATCAAAACTATGAATTAACACATGTGGAATTATATACATAACAAAAAAGTGTGAAACAACTGAAAATATGTCATATTCTAGGTTCTCCAAAGTAGCCACCTTTTGCTTTGATTACTGCTTTGCACACTCTTGGCATTCTCTTGATGAGCTTGAAGAGGTAGTCACCTGAAATGGTTTTCACTTCACAGGTGTGCCCTGTCAGGTTTAATAAGTGGGATTTCTTGCCTTATAAATGGGGTTGGGACCATCAGTTGCGTTGTGGAGAAGTCAGGTGGGTACACAGCTGATAGTCCTACTGAATAGACTGTTAGAATTTGTATTATGGCAAGAAAAAAGCAGCTAAGTAAAGAAAAACAAGTGGCCATCATTACTTTAAGAAATGAAGGTCAGTCAGTCCGAAAAATTGGGAAAACTTTGAAAGTGTCCCCAAGTGCAGTCACAAAAACCATCAAGCGCTACAAAGAAACTGGCTCACATGCGGACCGCCCCAGGAAAGGAAGACCAAGAGTCACCTCTGCTGCGGAGGATAAGTTCATCCGAGTCACCAGCCTCAGAAATCGCAGGTTAACAGCAGCTCAGATTAGAGATCAGGTCAATGCCACACAGAGTTCTAGCAGCAGACACATCTCTAGAACAACTGTTAAGAGAAGACTGTGTGAATCAGGCCTTCATGGTAGAATGTCTGCTAGGAAGCCACTGCTAAGGACAGGCAACAAGCAGAAGAGACTTGTTTGGGCTAAAGAACACAAGGAATGGACATTAGACCAGTGGAAATCTGTGCTTGCTATTCCATCTGGTTTGCGTTTAGTTGGACCATCATTTATTTTTCAACAGAATAATGACCCCAAACACACCTCCAGGCTGTGTAAGGGCTATTTGACCAAGAAGGAGAGTGATGGGGTGCTGCGTCAGATGACCTGGCCTCCACAGTCACCGGACCTGAACCCAATCGAGATGGTTTGGGGTGAGCTGGACCGCAGAGTGAAGGCAAAAGGGCCAACAAGTGCTAAGCATCTTTGGGAACTCCTTCAAGACTGTTGGAAGACCATTTCAGGTGACTACCTCTTGAAGCTCATCAAGAGAATGCCAAGAGTGTGCAAAGCAGTAATCAAAGCAAAAGGTGGCTACTTAGAAGAACCTAGAATATGACATATTTTCAGTTGTTTCACACTTTTTTGTTATGTATATAATTCCACATGTGTTAATTCATAGTTTTGATGCCTTCAGTGTGAATCTACAATTTTCATAGTCATGAAAATAAAGAAAACTCTTTGAATGAGAAGGTGTGTCCAAACTTTTGGTCTGTACTGTATATGTGTGTGTGTGTGTATATATATATACCAAAAGTAGAAATTAAATCCAGCTTCCAAAAATGTGACAGCTTTTATTTAAAAAAAGTGCATTAAAAACCGACATACAGTCCATGTCTACGCGTTTCGGATCACATAGTATCGATCCTTACGTCATGAGTAAGGATTGATACTATGTGATCCGAAATACGTAGACTCCTCCATGCAGAACTTCTCCAGATCTTTCAGGTTTCGGGGTTGTCGCTGGGCTACATTGACTTTACGCTCCCTCCAAAGATTTTTGATTGGGTTTAGGTCTGGAGACTGGCTTGGCCTTGTAATGCTTCTTACGGAGCTGCTCCTTAGTTGCCCTGGTTGTGTGTTTTGGATCATTGTCATGTTGGAAGACCCAGCCACGACCCATCTTCAATGATCTTACTGAGGGAAGGAGGTTGTTGGCCAAAATCTCCCGATACATGGCCCCATCCTCCCTTCAATCCCTTCAATACGGTGCAGTCGTCCTGTCCCCTTTGCAGAAGAGCACCCCAAAGTATGATGTTTCCACCTCCATGCTTCACGGTTGGGATGGTGTTCTTGGGGTTGTACTCATCCTTCTTCTTCCTCCAAACACTGCGAGTGGAGTTGATACCAAAAAGTTATATTTTGGTCTCATCTGACCACATGACCTTCTCTCATGCCTGCTCTGGATCATCCAGATGGTCATTAGGGGACTGGACATGTGCTGGAGTGAGCAGGGGACCTTGCGTGCCCTTCAGGATTTAAATCCATGATGGCATAGTGTGTTACTAACGGTAATCTTTGAGACTGTGGTCCCAGCTCTGTTCAGGTCATTAACCAGGTCCTCCCGTGTAGTTCTTGGCTGATTCCTGACCTTTCTCAGAATCATCCTTACTCCATGAGGCGAGATCTTGCATGGAGCCCCAGACCTAGGAAGATTGGACAGTCATCTTGTGTTTCTTACATTTTCTAATAATTGCGCCAACAGTTGTTGCCTTTTCACCAAGCTGCTTGCCTGTTGTCCTGTAGCCCATTCCAGCCTTGTACAGGTCTACAATTATGTCATTGGTGTCGTAGACAGTTCTTTGGTCTTGGCCATGGTGGAGAGGTTGGAGTGTGATTGAGTGTGTGGACAGGTGTCTTATATACAGGCAACAAGTTCAAACAGGTGAAACTAATACAGGTAATGAGTGCAGAGTAGGAGGGCATCTTAAAGAAAAACTAACAGGTCTGTGTAAGGCAGAATTCTTGCTGGTTGGGGATCAAATACTTATTTCATGCAATAAAATGCTAATTAATTATTAAAAAATCATACAATGTGATTTTCTGGATTTTTTTAGATTCTGTTTAAGTTGAAGTGTACCTACAATATAAAGGAGCGAATAAACTTGCAGAATCTCCGTTTTGACCTGATAAAGGGAGGACACTTCCCCGAAACGCCTTGTATATATCTGCAAAATTAAATACTGAAAGCTAAATTTCATTGGATCTTCTGGCTGGTTCCTTGCGCCGAGGGATGTTCCTTTGTCTTGGCAAACTCTTAGAATCACTTCACACGTCACTTATCTGACCAGTCACGGGGTCAAAACTGGCCAAATAACTTAAGTGTGAACTCAGCCTTACAGGTCGATGTTAGCGCCAAGAAGATGCGCACTCCTTTTACACCGTCATCAGCTGATTCCACATAGATGTCTACAGAACCTGTTCTATGAAACGCTTATACAAGTAGAGCCCCCGACAGAGTGGAGAGGGCGTCAGCAGTAAGTTTGTGTTGACGTCACAGATTATTTTGCCCGTTCTCTGATCCATCAAAATGGATCCTGTCTTTTGGGCATCCGCCTTTACATGGTCAGTATTTGGTCAGTAATCCATCAGTATTGATAAGGCCAAAAAAACAGGAGTGGATCCAAAATAGAGATGACCCGTGAATGGAATATTTTGCATGTCTTCTGTGTTTTGTACCCACTCCTGCTTTTGGCTTCCAAATCATGAACCAATCCTGATGCAAAATAGGGAACGTGTGATAGAAGCCTTACGGATGCTCCACAGACAGGATCCGTCTGGTGCCTCATTTTTCCATCCTTCTGACAGATCAGAAGAAGGGTTGCTTCCTGCCAGGAGGGAGAGTCATTGTTGAGACACAGAGAGGAGAGGAAGCACATTGCAGAGCTCCTGCTCCTGACAGGAATTCTCCAGAGAGGACAACTAAAGTCATCCTGAAGTAAACCCTCCGACAGCAGAGTGAACAGCTAACAGCTGCATCAAAGGTGCAGCTAGAAGATGAGGGGCTACAGCTAAGACACCCATCTCCCCAAACTACCACTTAAAGCTAACATCTGGATATCTACACTTACAAGTGATAAATCGCAGCCATCATACCTGCCTCCATATTCCTTACTGGTGGCAAAAAACTGCACTTGGAATCTGCTGCTATAGAATGTACCTGAACTTACACCGTTATATGTTCACTTCTGGACAAATTCTCCTGAGGAAGGACACCATGACACAGCACTTCATCAGGGCCACTACCACTCCCATCCTCTACACCGGCTTCTCAGGGGCTTGCTGCACTCTAATCCCCCCACCAATTTTAACCTGACGAAGTTCTCCAGATCTGACCAGACAAACATTGCAGCATGCATCGGTTTTTGTCCAGCTAAATTTCGGCATATACGTCAGGGAGTGGCCGGATCCCCGCTGCATCCTATTATAGTCAGCGAGGCCCGGCGGACACGGCGCTATCTGGCTATGCTGGATCCAGAGACCTCAAGCAGGCTGTTCTCTGCCGGAAGAGCCTGACGGATTTCTTTGATGCATGAGTGGCATGAGGCTAAGCAGCGAGTGCTCAATGCCAGGCAGCAGCTGCAAAAGCAAATAACATTTTAGGGTATATAAAAAGAGAGATAAAACCCAGCGATCCCAATGTAATATGAACCTTATAAATCCCACATCTTGAATGTGGGATTCAATTTTGGGCTTCCTATACTATGAAGAATACAGGAGAGCTAGAAAGGGTTCAGAGACGGGCGACCAGAGTATTAAATGAGATGGAAGAACTCAAAATGAGAGGCCTAGAAAATTGGGTTGGTTTAGCTTGAAAACAAGACACCTCAGAGGTGATGTCCTTTACATAAATACGTGTGGTCAAGGCCAAGAAATGGCACAAGATTTATTCATTCCAAGAACTTTACAAAGGACCAGGAGACGTTCTTTATGAGTGGAGGAGACAGGAAAGGATTCTTTACAGTTAGAGCAGGAATACTATGGAATGCCAGACCCCCAGGAAGTAGTAATGGCAGATACTGTACCACCATTTAAAAAAAGAGGCAAGTGGCTTATCTAATATGAGAAGCCATAGTATCTGTAGCTAAGGATGTTCCCGTTCACTGACAGCAAGCAGAGAACCTGAACATAGAGGACAATGGATACCTTTGCATTTTGCAAGGATTACTCTTAGGGCTCATGCACACGAACGTATTTTCTTTCCGTGTCCTTTCCGCTTTTTTTGCGGAAAAATTAATTTCAATGGGTCCGCAAAAAAATTTACTTACTCCGTGCGCATTCCGTATTTCCGTTCCGCAAATAAATAGAACATGTCCTATTATTGTCTGCATTACGGACAAGGATAGGACTGTTCTATTAGGGGCCAGCTGCTCCGTTCCACAAAATACAGAAGGAAAACGTCATCCGTATTTTTTGCGGATCCGTGTTTTGCGGACCGCAAAATACATACGGTCGTGGGTTCACATCGCATTTTCCCCACCTGCTTAACGTATACAAAAAACGTATACGTTAAACAGATGCCTCAGACTGATGCCAAAGAGTTCCATTGTAAAAAAAAAAAAATGTATACTTTTTTTTTACCATAGTAAAAAATGTATATGTTTTTGTTTTTTTTACCAGACTCTGCAGGATGCAAGAATGTGATGTGCTGCGTTTTTGTATCGTATACGACAAACGGAGGCATAAAAGTGATGTGAACCCTTAATTGATAGAAAACTAAAAGATCCCTTCAATCAGCTCTGCGTACCGCTATTGCTTGTATAACGTCGCCACCTGGTGGTCTTTTATAGTCTTACACGTACATAGTCCGGCTCTGCTGCTATTGCAGGAGCTGGAGATTATTGATGCAGCCAGTATAACCCCTTAGATGTTATCAAAAGCGACCGTGGCATCTAAGGGGTTAGACAGAGAGAAGGCGCTCCCTCTGTCAGCCCTCCGCCCATCCAAGTAGGTGCCAAGAGGGGGTCTAAGTGTTGGTGTCTGGGTCTGCCCTTCATGGAAGCCTAGCAGGCCAGAGGCAGAGTCTGACAGGCCGCCCTTTGGTGTGAAATTAACAGGTATGACACACTGCAGTACTGTGGACTATGAAAAGTGAAAAAAGTGTCATAAAATGTTTTTAAAAAAAGTATAAAAAGTATAAAAACAAACAAAATGTGTATTTTCTCTTCTGCACAGTGATTTAATATATAAAAAATAAAACAATAAAAAAGGGCGCACAATTGATATCGCTGCATCCAACACGTCGCCACCTATAGAATTGTTATTTAAAAAATAATTTTAAAAAAATATGAGAATTGACTTTTCTCTTAGTTCCACGTTCCAAAAACTGAATAACAAGTGATGAAAAAGTCATATGGACCCTAAGATGGTGTCAATAAAAAAACTAAATTTGAAAAGTGTGGACAAAATGGACATTAATTGTAATAGACTGCAATAGAATCTGCCTGCGGTCACCACTAGGGGGAGCTCACTGTATGCAGATTCTTACAGCTCCCATTAATCAGTATTCATTTAGTCCCCCCCCCCCCCTGAAGCCACCACTAGGGGGAGCGTACCATACACCTATGTATTATTGACTTCTTTATTATGTAGAGGAGGTTAATACAAGCCACTTACTAATGTATTGTGATTCTCCATATTGCCTCCTTTACTGGCTGGATTCATTTTTCTATCACATTATACACTGCTTGTTTCCATGGTTACGACCACCCTGCAATCCATCAGGGGTGGTCGTGTTGGCACACTATAGGAAAAAGCACCGGCCTCTCTGGTGGGTGGGACTGTGGGAGCGCACATAGGCCGGTGCTTTTTCCTATAGCGTGCAAGCACGGCCACAGTTGATGGATTGAAAGGGTGGCGGTAACTAGAGATGAGCGAATCAAAGTTGACAAAGTGGAATTCAATCCGAATTTCAGGAAAAAAAATCGATTCGCCCCAAAGTCGAATTTTCTTGAGCTTCGTGGAAACGAATCGTATTTTTTCTAAAATGGCTCCTGCACATGTTAGAAAGAGGAAGTAAGAAGCTCCGGGAACGAGGGATCACCCATAATGCCATGCAGACAGCCAATCAGCAGATAGCCAGCCCCTGTGATGTCACAGCCCTATAAATAGTCTCTGGCTGCTCGGTCTGCACCACTTTCTAGTGCACTTAGTGCAGGGAGAGACAATGCAGGCACTAGGGACAGTGATCAGGAGATTATTCATAGTGTAGGGAAAGGATAGGGAGGCATTCTCTACACCTCAGTGAGAGAGCAGGGACCAATAGGAGCGATTCTATTACACCTTGCTGCACTAAAAGTGCTCTGATACTACAGATTCTAGGTTGTTTGCATTCTTTGATACATCAGTAATTCCAGTAATTCTTGCTTCTGTTATTGGGGTGAAACTGCAGTTTGATAATACAGAATTTGGGGCGTTCACATTCTTTTAGACATAAGTATTTTTGTTAATCCCTAATTGTGTAATTGGGGTGAAATTGTGGCCTGATACTACACATTAGTGATGATCGAGCATGCTTGGCCAAACACCTGTTCGGCTCGAGCATCTCGATGCTCGGCACATGGCGATACTCGGCCGAGTACTACGTGCGCTCGAGCGCCATGCTCGACTCTCCTCCCCGCGCGTTTCTTGGCTGCTAAACAGCCAATAAACGTGCGGTTAAGTACTGCCCTCAGCCATGTTGGCTACTGGCATTACAGTGATTGGCTGGTCGGAACGCGTCATCGGGTGCTATACTCATGTTCGGCTCATTTGTAGTCAGGGAGAGCTGACCATAGGAAGGGACAGACCGTGTAGGGAGTGAAATTGAATATTTTTTTGGTACCAAAACATTTCAGAGACCCAAAAGGCCTTGTGTGTGACAGCAGCAATATATGTTTGTAGCGCAACCTGCGCTAAATTGCTCAGTGTTATGGAGAGCTGTGCATAGGAAGGGACAGACAGTGTAGTGTTAGGGAGAGCTGTGCATAGGAAGGGACAGACAGTGTAGGGAGTGTAATAGGAAGATTTTTATACAAAAAACTTTTCAGAGACCCAAAAGCCTTTTGTGTGTGACAGCAGCAATATATATTTTTAGCGCATACTGCGCTAAATACTGTGTAATAGGCGGCTGCGGACAGTTAAATTAATCGCGCCACATCTTCTGTGTAAAGTGTGCGCATCCCTAAAATATCTGTGACATCCAGTGCACTTTTTCCGTAGACGGTGTCCGCTGCGGACAGTGACATTAGCTGCGCCACATCTGCAGTGTAACGTGTGAGTTAAAAAAATGTATCTGTGACATACAGTGTACTTTTTGAATAGATGGTGTCCGCTTCTGACAGTGACATTACCAATGGCACATCTCCAGTGTAACGTGTGCCCGCTTTACACCAACATCTGTCCTGTAATATCACACTTGCCTTGACTAACGCAGTTAAAGGATTTAATAGGATACTCATTCCAATAACAGGGCCTCTTAAGAGTCCTGTATTGTTTTTTATCGTCACTACCTCCCAGAGTTGGGAGTGGGTAATTGGCGCGCCTGCTGCCTTCCTTGGATGTGGTAGCCGTTTCTCAGGCCCCCTCTTTGGAATCAAACCCTGATTCCCCGTTAACCGTGGTCACCATGGTAGGTGCAGAAAGCACCATCGAAAGTTGATAGGGCAGACCAAATGGATCGTCGACCTCACGGGGACGTGCGATCAGCCAGGAGTTATCTAGAGTCAACAAAGCGGCAGCAGGCCCTTGCCCATAATGTTTTTGATGGTCAGCTCACCTGCAGGCCCACGCTTATAATGTTTTACAGGGTCAACTCATCAGCAGGCCCTCACCTACAATGTTATACAGGGTCAGCTCACCTGCAGGCCCTCAAATATAATGTTTTACAGGGTCAGCTCACCTGCAGGCCCTCGAATATAATGTTTTAGAGGGTCAGCTCACCAGCAGGCCCTCACCTACAATCTTTTACGGGGTCAGCTTGTAGTGTCCCACTAGGTAAATGTGGGCACTACACAAGGGTCAATTGGGCCACGTTGTTCTCCATATCCTGTGGAACAGTGGCATTGTATTTAACAGTCCATTTTAATGTATTTTTACATGTTTTTTTGTGCATTTCCCCTGTTTTCTGTGCATCAGGCCTGTTAGGGTGTAGTTCCTCCTCCTAGACACTATAGGGAACCCCTAATACATATAGTTAGGCCCAGACAGGGAGGAGTCAGTCTGTGTGCAGAGTCTGAAGCAAGAAGACACTTTAGCCAGAGCTGAGGTGTAGGCTCTGACATGCAGTTAGATAGCCCAGGCTTCTAATTGCCACCAGGAGAAGAAGCTTCCTCCCGAGAAACCTGCAGTTCCCACAAAGCAAAGTGCAGAGCAGAAGTATCCCAGCCAGACAAGAGAGCTGAAGGGCAGAAGGAATATTTGGAAAAGCAAGGATAAATATATACCTGAGGAAGTTTTTGGTGACCAAGGATAAAGCCAGCATTAGGGCATACGGGCCTTGGTATTGAGACAGCCAGGAGTTCTGAGGAATAGTGCACAGGATAGTGCAGACTGGTCTGTTTTTACCCTCTGAGTATCTTGCAAAGAACAATGTACCTGCCATTGTTGTGAAAGCCTGCTTATAACTGCTGCTGCCATGTCGAACTGAACTTAGACTGTATAAAGTTGACTGTTTCCAGTAAAGGAAGTTTTGGTTCACCACAACAACGTGTTCCTCCATTATTCCTATCATCCAATCGGTGTGCCACCGTTACAGGCACTGGTGTCACGAATCTTAAAGGGACCTTGCCCCCGGCACATTAAACACCTGCAACATCCAGGGCACCTCACCTACCATCAGGCCTGGTCCCTATACACAGAGAGTGCCCCAGAGGTCCCCTGTGCCAGCCTCTCCATCAGTGCTGTACGCTTGCCCAGTGTCTTCCAAGAAACTGTGAGTAACCCAGAGCAACCCACGTTAGCCTAAGTAACCGTGACCCCATAACGCAATACCCTGCAGGGCTGCGTACTGCAAGCTCACCTGCAGGCCCTTGCATATAATGTTTTAGAGGGTCAGCTCACCAGCAAGCCCTCACCTACAATGTTTTACAGGGTCAGCTCACCTGCAGGCCCTCGAGTTTAATGTTTTAGAGGGTCAGCTCACCAGCAGGCCCTCACCTACAATCTTTTACAGGGTCAGCTCTCCTGCAGGCCCTCACCTAGAAGTCCAGTCTCACTATCCAAGAGTCTGGTCAGCACAATCCTCACAGCCAAGGTCATGTAACTAGTTAGCACAGAGGAGTCTTGTTCGTTATCAGAATTAACTAGACAAATCGCTCCACCAACTAAGAACGGCCATGCACCACCACCCACAGAATCGAGAATCCTTTCCATGTCTAGGCCGTGTGAGTTTTCCCGTGTTGAGTCAAATTCGGCCGCAGGCTCCACTCCTGGTTGTGCCTGTCCGTCAATTCCTTTAAGTTTCAGCTTTGCAACCAATACTCCCTCCGGAACCCAAAGACTTTGGTTTCCCAGAAGCTGATCATGGTAATAACGCCCCTGGATCGCCGGTCGGCATTGTTTATGGTCAGAACTACGACGGTATCTGATCGTCTTCAAACCTCCCACTTTCGTTCTTGATTAATGAAAACATTCTTGGCAAATGCTTTCGCTGTGGTTTGTCTTGCACTGGTCCAAGAATTTCACCTCTAGCGGTGCAATACAGAAGCCCCCGGCCATCCCTCTTAATCATGGCCCAGTTCCGAAAACCAACAAAATTGGCAGCACTTGCACTTTATATACAAGTAAATATACAGGAAATAATGTTTCCTAATAATTTTTCCTCTAAAATTGATTTTATCTTTGGTTTTGTGCGTATTATTGTCAGTCTGTAAAAGTGGCATACTACTTGGACAACATCGTTCCCAGCAGTGACCTGGGAGTCCAAGATGCATCCAGACATCCTCCCCATGCTGTTCCTGAACTATTTTGGTCGTGTTTCCGTCAAATTCTGAACTTTTCCTATGAACCAGGCACCCTCCCCTCTTCAGAGCAGGGGTGCCTGGTTTCATGCTCGGGTTCTCCCATTGACTTCCATTGTGCTTGGGTGCTCGGTAGAGCACCCGAGCATCCCGATGTGTTTGGCCCAAGCCCCCGAGCACTATGGTGCTCGATCAACACTAGTTCTCATATATAAATACTTCCATTCCTCCTTTTTTCAGGGGTGAAATTGCGTTCTGACACTACTACTCTTTTACCCTTACAGTTACAGTATTGTATGTCTGACAGACAGGTGACAGGCAGTGGACAAAATGTTTCTGTAGCTGGCAGAAGTAGCAGCAGAAGAAGGAGGGGTGGTAGCAGCAGTCACAGCGACAAGCCAGAGCTGCCAGTGTCATCCAGTAGTCGTGTTTTGACCAGCAACCCAGCGGTTCTTGAATGGTTGACTCAGTCTTCAACTTCATCTTAAGTGACATCAGAAACCCCCAGCCAGGAGTGGGTGGGTTCCTCTGACACCACGCTTAGTTGGTGTAAGCCATGTACAGGGGTGGGCTCCCCAGGATACAGCGAACTCACGAACAAGGAAAGCAACTCCGACACCAGCTTTTGCCAAAACAGAATTTTGCTAACATGTGGTACTGAACACAACCACATATGCTGAGAACATAAAAGAAATTTACATACACCCAGTCCAAAGGCTGAGAACCCTGTGTTGCACAGCATGGTGCCCTCTGATGGATAGTGGAGGAAATTTTTCCGGTAATTTACCTACTGGCGGGCACAACTAAAATTACCTTGCCGTTCCTATTTTTACCCTAAAGAAAACACAAACTATTGTTTGGGTGCTTATTACGGGCTAGCCTGCGGTGCAACACAACAGTTTACAATCTTACCGTGTTCCATAGTATTCCCCCTCCCATAACTAGTCTGGTAGCATGTGCCTGATTATTACTCCTGGGCAAAACGCTGAACTGGATAGAGTTCGTGGGGGTGTTTATCAGCTCTCAATATGCAATGCCCCTTTAAGTAATGGAGTCCTTGTAGTAACAGTAGCAACACTTTAGGCCCGACACAAAGCAGAGACCCTAACTAGCTAACTACAGGCCTGGTCTCAGTCTCTAGATGCCAACTCTGCAATGAGGTGCGTGCACGATCTTACCGACCCGGGTCTGCTCTGCATCCGCTGGTGACTCTGAACAGAACAAATGTCTCTCTAACAAGCATGCGGTACTACAGTGTATGTTGCTTTGTTCCTCTGCTCTCATCAGCATTCCTAGCAGCGATATTTCTTCCTCTGGAGAGGATCAGGGTCTTGGACACGATCAGCTTCACTTGGCTACAGCTTTGGTCATAGAAGGGTGCTACCACAGCTGGATGTCGAGGGATTCTCTCCTCACACAGTTGTGTTAGAAAACAGCGGCATCTTGTGGCCAAACAGCTGAATGTCAGTCCAGAACGTTTAATTTAATTCACAGTGTTCAAACAATGAGAGCTGTTTCCCCATCTCACATGGGCATGGCTAGGGAATAAGCTCCGTGCCCCCACCTGTCCTGAACCTGCCTCTTTCATCTGTTCCTTAGTCTCTGGAAGTATTGTATGCTGCCAGCTCGGCTCCGCTTTTCAGAGGACAGTCAGCAGCTACTGCCCACTGCTTCCTCCTGTAGGCGGGCAAGTAGCGGCAATGCGAGTCGCGTAGGAGCTGGTGTTGTGAGCGGTCAGGCACGTGGTCCTGAGACTGGTGAGGGTGACATCAGTAACGTGCAGACAGTAGTGGACGATGATGTGGCTGATCGCATGTGGGAGCGGGGTGAAGAGGGTGCTTCATCATCATCATCAGGAGAAGAGGGTGGAAGTTTGCTCATGAGGCAGCGGCTGAGCCAGCGTGGCCGTGAATCAGCAGGGTGGCAGCAGTGTAATGTCTGGAGCAAAACATGCCCTGGGTAGACCGCCGGCTACGAAGTACCCTACCTGTTCGGAAAGAACTAGCGGTGCAAGAGTTCATTGAGGCAGCTTTAACAGTCAGTCAGCATGGAGTGGTGTGGGGAAAATACCATACTTACCAGTGTGGGAATTTTTCATCAAGCCGCCAGAGGACGTCAGCGTGGCCATTTGTAAAATCTGTGGGCAGAAGGTGAAGCATGGCCAGGGTGCCAATGTTGGCCTGGGAAAACCGTGGCGCTTATGTAATGGTATGGCCTGACTCATCAACCGCTGCATCGCCAAGTGGCCTACACCCCTTCTCCAGCAGTCAAGGCTCCACCACTGAAGCAGCAGGGAGCTGTGTTTCCTTCCCATCATCTACTGGTGATTGCAAAAGGATGTGTGCACTTATTCAACGGCGCAGAAGCTGAACATGCTCCAGGCCAAGTTTATGGTACTACAGTCCCTCCCCCTTCCATGCGGTGGACTCTGCACCTTTCAGAGAACTGATGGCTTGTGCCGAGCCAAGGTGGAGAGTCCCAAGCTGTCATTACTTCTCCAAAAAGGCTGTATCAGCACTGCACATGTATGTTGAACAGAAGTTGGGCCAGTCCTTGAGCCTGTCAGTGTCTGCTAAAGTTTGCGGCAGCACCGACAGGTGGAGCTGTAACTACAGTCAAGGACAATATATGTCCTTTAAGGGCCACTGTATAAATGTGGTGCCTGCCCAGCTACACCAGCAACTTAGCCAAGTGACAGCAACTGCCGCCACCGCGCTCTCAAACTGTGAGTCTAGAGCCAATCTCCTCCTCTGCACCTGATTTGCCTGTGTGACCGGATTTACACCGGGGAGGAACTGCTCCACCTCCTTCAAGAGGAAATCAAATCCTGGCTCTCTCTCTTCGCCAACTGAAATTCGTAACCATGGTCACAGACAACAGGAAGAACACTGTGTCAGTGCTGTGTCTAGGAGGACTGATCCATGCACCCTGCATGGCGTATGTCTTTTAATCTGGTTGTAAAGCGGTTCCTGAAGTCTTCCACTCAACTGCAAGACATCCTGAAAATGGCCAGTAAACTGTGCATGTACTTCAGCCACTCCTACACTGCAAAACATGCCCTCCTTGAGCAGCAAAGGCAGAAGTGTTCCCCAACATCCCCTGATATGCAATGTTTCCACTCGTTGGAACTTCACCCTCCACATGTTGGACTATATGAGCAGAGGAAGGCCCTAAACTATTTCTTGATGATGCAGGCAGACAGGAGCACTACCCTGTGTAACTTCGATATTAGCCAGTGGCAGTTTATACGTGACACCTGCCGTTTGCTCAGGCCCTATGAGGAGGCCACTTTATTTGTCAGTCGCGAGAAATATGGGATGAACGATGTTATTCGACTCTTTCACGTCCTGGAGCAGATGCTGATAAATCAGGCTGGCCAAGGGACAGGAAACGTGGTGCCTACATCTCACGGCCACCTGAGCCATGTGGGGGCTGAACTGGAGAAGGAGGAGGAGGACATTCACACACAAGTAATGAATGCAGACACAAAGAGCTAGAGGGCAATGAGGAAAACCAGGCAGATGACCCTGACACACCGTGGCAGTGTGCAGTGACGATGGAAGCAGGAAGTCCCTCTGAGTCCCTTGCGCAAATGTCCAGATGCATGCTAAATTGCTTGCGTAGTGACAGCCGTATTATCACTATTCGGCAGAAGGATGACTACTGACTTTCCGCCATGTTAGACCCTCATTACCGCTCCAAAATGGGGGCCTTTTTTCCACCCACTGAGAGGGAGGATAAACTCAACTACTATCAAGACATCCTATGTAGTCAGTTGGCTGCTGACTATGAGCGCCATTGCCCATCACGAAGGTCTGAGCAGGGGGGCCCTCTGCGCTCACATTCCTCTGCCATGACTGCTGGAAGGGGGTGGGGGGCAGGAGCAGCACCAGCTCCATCAGCAGCAACGTAAGTCTGAAGTCTCTAATGAGCAGTTTTCTTCACCTGCCTACTGAAGAAACCATCCTCCAGTAGAAGCAGCAAGACATGGAGCAGAACCTGAACCAGCAGGTGGTGGCATACTTGTACTGCACCCTGCCGCCCCACATCCAAGATCCCCTGGACTACTGGGCAGCCAAACTTGATTTGTGGCTACAACTGGCAGTGTTTGCCCTGTAAAAGCTTTCCTGCCTGGCCTGTAGTGTGGCATAAGAAAAGGTGTTTAGTGCAGTGGGGGGCATAGTTACCCCAAGGAGAACTCGCCTCTCCACCCAAAATGTGTTGACTCCTCATGCGGTTTCCATCTCACCACTCTGTGACTTGGCCACTATGTTAACTCCTCATGCAGTTGCCACCCTCCCCACACTGTTACTCGGCCACTATGTTGACTCCTCATACGGTTGCCACCCGCTCCATACTGTAACTGGGCCACTGTGTTGACTTCCCATGCAGTTGCCACCTCACCACTCTGTGACTGGGCCACTATGTTGACTCCTCATATGGTTGCCACCCTCTCCATACTGTAACTGGGCCACTGTGCTGACTCCTCATGCAGTTGCCACCCTCCCCACACTGTAACTGAGTCATTGTGTTTACTCCTAATGCAGTTGCCACTTCACCACTCTGTGAATGGGCCATTGTGTTGACTCCTCATGCGATTGCCACCTCCCTACTCTGTGACTGGGCCGCTATGTTGACTCCTCATGTGGTTGCCACCCTCCCCACACTGTAACTGGGTTACTATGTTGACTCCTCGTGCGGTTGCCATTTCACCACTCTGTGCCTGGGCTATTGTGGTGACCCTTCATGCGGTTGCCACCTCCCCACTCTGTGACTGGGCCAGTATGTTGACTCCTCATGCGATTGCCACCACCCCACTTTGTGACTGGGACACTATGTTGACTGCTCATACGGTTGCCACCCTCTGCTTACTGTAACTTTGCCACTGTGTTGACTCCTCATGAGGTTATCACACTCCCCACACTGTAACTGGGCCACTATGTTGACTCCTCATGCGGCTTCCACCCTCCCCACACTGTAACTGGGCCACTATGTTGACTCCTTATGCATTTGCCGACTCACCACTCTGTGACTGGGCCACTATGTTGACTCCTCATGTGGTTGCCTACTCTCCCCACACTATTACTTGGCCACTATGTTGACTCTTTATGCAGTTGCCACCTCCCCACTCTTTGACTTCACCACTATTTTGACTCCTCATGCGGTTGCCACCCTCCATACACTGTAACTGGTCCACTATGTTGACTCCTCATGTGGTTGCCACCTTATCACTCTGTGACTGGGCCATTGTGTTGACTCCTCATGTGGTTGCCATCTCCCAACTCTGTGACTGGGCCACTATGTTGACTCCTCATGCGGTTGCCACCCTCCCCATACTGTAACTGGGCCACTATGTTGACTCCTCATGCGATTGCCACCTCACCACTCTGTGACTGGGCCACTAGTGTCCCTGTTTGACCTTTTTGACATCATAATTTATTTTACCCTTCTTCTGATCTGTCAGAAGGACGGAAAGATGATAAACACAATTGATCTTGTCTTTGGAGCATCCGTAAGCCCTTTATCACACGGTCCCTTTATAATCCGTAAGCCCTTTATCATCCGTAAGCCCTTTATCACACGGTATCATGAGCATACAGGATATGCTCATGATTTGGAAGCCAAAAGCAGGAGGGGGTACAAAACACAGAAGACATGCAAACTTTCCAATTTTTTGGGCCTTAGTAATACTGATAGATTACTGACCAAATGCTGACCAAGTGAAGGTGGATGCTGAAAAGACAGGATCCATTTTTGGGGGTTGTTGCTATGACGGATGAGAAGAAGGGAAAAATAATCAGTGTCATCAACACAAACTTACTGCTGACACCCTCTCCACTCTGTCGGTGGGGCTCTACCTGTCTCAGCATGTAACAGAACAGGTTCTGTAGACATCTATGTGGAATCAGCTGCCGACGGTGTAAAAGCAGTGCACTCTTTCACACTATAGTAGGATCTTGGGCCTCTGCATGGTTCTTTATACCTGATGCTAACATCAACCTGTAAGGCTGAGTTCACACTTCACTTATTTGGGCAGTTTTGGCCCAGTAACTGCCCAAATAAGAGAAGTGTGCAGTGATTCTAAGAGCGATACCTGTCATCTGCGTGTCATATGGACTCACAGTATTATTTCACTACCACAGCAGACTCCCTATGAGTTACTGGCACAGTGTTCTACACCGCTATACAGGCTCTCTGCAGCCGGGAAATAGATGATTTTTAACACGATTCATTACAAATAACTTCAGATTCAATCGAATATTTTTGGGAAAATTTGCTCATCTTTAGTCTTAACTATGAAAACAAGCAGTGTCTGATGTAATGGGAACATTAATTCAGCCAGCAAAGGAGGCAATATGGACAATCACAATACATTAGTAAGTGCCTTGTATTAACTTTCTCCCATTTGCTAAAGTGAGACAATCCCTTTATTACACTTTTATTAGTATCAGTTATGATTGCTACTACTATAACCTGCAGGAGATAGATAGATAGATATGAGATAGATAGATAGATAGATAGATAGATAGATAGGAGATAGATAGATAGATAGATAGATAGATAGATAGATAGATATGAGATAGATAGATAGATAGATAGATATGAGATAGATAGATAGATAGATAGATAGATAGATAGTAGGAGATAGATAGATAGATAGATAGATAGATAGATAGATAGTTATGAGATAGATAGATAGATAGATAGATATGAGATAGATAAATAGATAGATAGATAGATAGATAGATATGAGATAGATAGGAGATAGATAGATAGATAGATAGATAGATAGATAGATAGATAGATGATAGATATTATACATCCAGATATTGGCTTTGATCTTTACGCTGTGACACGAGTTTTGCCTCATTAAAAATAAAGTTCTGGAAACAAAGCTTGTGTCGTATCGGGAGAGACTAATCATTCCACTAATCATCCCTCGAGTGGCCTATTCTAATGTAACTCCGGGAAATCAGGCAGAAATCCTCTACTGAGATCAATTCATTAGCCGAAGAAGAAAAACAGAAGTGATACAGTCCTGCAGAGCGAGTGGTGTGGGAATACAACCTGCTCCACCTGCGGGAGCTCGGAGCTGAGTAATTGCCAAGAGCTTCTACTTCTCAGTTAACCGTTTTATCTACTCAGTGAATAAACAGTACTGAGTTATAACATTACAGTGGAGGCCTCCTGGTCCTGGAGAATCCATGGTAATCCAAGGACTTGAGTCGCTTCCTCCTGTCCTTGTCCCAGAAATTAAATTCAACCTTTCTTTATCTATATCTGTTTTTCAGACAGTGGTAATGGTGGCCATGACATATGTCGTTGGGTGAGGACAGTCCTTTTTGTTAGGTAGGACTCACCTGTTATCTGCCGTGATCTGAGAGGTAACCTGGCAGCAGCTGTTTAATTTCCCTGCAGCACCACCACAGGTGAAATGAAGTACTACAAGGTTATTACAATCAACGGCCTCGTAAAGTGTGGATCACAGGGTCGTGGTACAGTTGCAATAAGAAGGATTCCCTTTCAATGATGGTGACTTCCCCGTCATCAAATTGGTTAAGGAAGGCTACACTAAACACTTACCACAGCCTTACAATAATGAGGTTCTGCCACCAGGTGGCGCCGTGGCTTTTTAGATACACATAATGAACTGTACAACAAGTACCTCATACACAACGCTACTGTTCACGTGGACCATTCCAGCCCATGTACCAGGAACTCCGTCTAGATCATAAATATAAGTTGCAGTTATCTGTTTATTCAAAAGGGGGCACTACTCCACCACCTTAAAGACTCGCCTTTTAACACACAGATATATTGGGTCCTCCAGAGGGAGACGCTCTTTGTAGCAGCTCTCAACCACTATAGACAGCCAGTGGTTGCAGTAGTTGGTTCTTTCCCTTGAATCACACCCTAGACTCTGGGGTCTCCTGCCTGGTGGTGGCTGGGATGCATTTGATTGTGAATGGGTAGCAGGATGCAAGGCAGGAGAGCAGTGGACCGGTTCAGATAGGAAGACCAATGACCAGGCCAATAACAGTCCCTTGAACAGTCACTGTTCCGAAGTGTTTCGTAGAGTAGTCTTTTCCCAAGGGCTGTGTATAGTCTCTTTCTATAGATACAAGAAATCTTTCCAAATGACCAAAGGCGTGGAATCACTCTTAAAGAGGTTATCCAAGAATTGATGGGATTATCCAGAAGTTACCTATCCCCAGGATAGGTCATCATTATCACATCAGTGTGGGTCCACATCCAGACATCCCCACCGATCAGTTGTTTCAGGGAGCCTCTGTGCTCACCAGGCTCCCAGCAGTTTACCAAGTGCCATGCATTGTATAGTGGCTTGGTATAGTGCTGGCTTGGTATTGCAGCTCAGCCTCATTGACTAGGCCATGTGACCGATGTACGGTGAAGTACCATGGTCTAGGATGAGACCAGCTGCCCAAGGAGCTCCAGCCTCTTCTAACAGCTAATCAGCAGGAGTCCTGGGTGTCGGACCCCCAACGATCTGATATTAATGAGCTATCCAGAGGATACGTCATTCATATAAATTCCCCTTTAATGTCTATCTGCAATGCCCAACTGCGGGGCGCAGTCCTTGATCCAATGGCCAGACCATCTCAGTAGTGTGGTGGGCGGCAGAAGCAATATAACCCAAACCACATGCAGGAAAGTCTACAGCCACATGCACGCATTACCTTTACTATCCCTGTGTAAGAACTGTCCCTTAAATTTGGTCCTCAACCTTCGGTAAAAGTTCACTGCTTCTTTCCCTTGGGGGTTGGTTCTTAGCAAAGTTTCTTTCCTAGCAGCTTTCTCTTACAGGCCAGGGGAAAATGTGGCAAGCCCAGCACCAAGCAACAAGACCGCCAGTCCCTATTAGTGACTCCCTTAGCTTTCCACTGCTGGCCACTCCTCTCGGTGAACTGAAGCTTTTATTTAAATAAAGGTTTGATTCTCAGGAACGCCACAACCTATTTTTACAATACAGGTATTATTTTAATCAGCAGGGCCAACCCTACCAGACAGTATGCCTGCATTAATAGGATTGATCCTGCTGATAGGTGCTCTTTAAAGTCAGTCACGCAGTCCACTTATGAGAAATATCTGTATAAACATGGTCTACACCTCCACGCCAACTCTGTTTGACCCATTCTTACATAGTTCAACCTACTAGACACACTTGGGATGCCCACGTCCATGACCAGCAAGCCACCCATGGCTATCTATGCCTCAACAACACTTCCTACCAAATACGGGCCTAGTTGACAACAAGCCAGCCTTGGGTGCTTTCATCCTCACACCCCACTGCTGGTAAGCTGAACCTCTACCACCTGGGCACCAGACGACATCATGTCATGAACTATCCAAGTCTGTGGGTCAGAATCTTCACTCCTAAGCCAGAAGTGGCCCAAGCAATGAGTCATTTCACCATTATCTCCCATGACATTGTGCAGGCCTTGCTTGGCAACCCCTTTGGGGTAAATCCCTTGATACTGGGCCTCCAAATAAATATGCAGACGACCCATATGGCAGCTTCTTCGCAGGCCTAATGTCTCTCTTTTCACCTCAAAACTCACAGCAGGCAACCACATCAGTTTTATTTTTTTCTGGATGACTGGTTGCATGCACACATATGCAATGGCGGCAAAAACACATCTTTATACCCATTCTTCACTGCACCATGACATACCAGACGCCACAAGCACCTCCCTTAATAGCTTAATATTTACTCCCCTTACATCCCAATCATAGCACCTTCATGCAACTTTGTAAGAGTCCCACTGGTTCACAGGGTATTTCTACCTTAAACATTGATGGCTTGTCCATGAGATATGGGCCCCTACCTATTTTGGGGAGAAAAAAATACCCCTATACAGGGATCCTGACTTCACTGCAGGGGAATCACCAGGCCACTACCTCCAGGGGTAGTCACTATGTGATTGACAGCTGACCCACAGGGGCCAGAGATACCGATGCAGGGCATCATGGGATCAGGCAAAAACTGTACTCAGCAACATGCTGAGGTCGGGGCAGGCAGAGGACGATAAATCCGATAAAAAGTCTGAGGTCGGGGAAGCCAGTGAAGGGTCAATATGGAGGTCAGGCACAGCTCTGTTTAACACAGTGATGGCTAACCTCCAGCACTCCAGTATGCTCCATTCATTTCTATGGAGTTCTGAGAACAGCCAAGCAAGTGTACTTCTTGGGATTCGTAGTTTTACCACAGCTGGAGTGCCGGAGGTCAGCCATCACAGGTTTAGGCAGTGAAGGGTCAGAGTCCAGGAATCAGGCAAAAGTCAGTACACAGGACACAAGACACCTTTGTAGGGAACTAGCAAGCTAAGTAACCTATTGCTCAGGCATCTTCCCATAGGGGAAGTTGCCTTAAGTACCCAATGTTGACCAGCCATTGTACCCTACAGGCCAAGAGAAGAGACCTGCCGACAGGAAGTAGGCTGCAGCCTACTGAAAAGTGCGACAATGGTGACTCTGGTGGTCAGGAATGGCACACGGCAGCAGGGATAGGACAGCGGGTCCAAGCTGCTGGAAAGACAGACGTGGCATGAGAGAAGCGGCACCCGTGCCCAGTCAGGAGAGCAGGGCAGTGGTGGGCATGGGCCATCAATGTATTGATTACAATGCCCATTGGAGTTTCCACCCAGGTTGGTAAACAACCATGCATAACATAAATCTCAATTCTTATGCAAGACTGCATTATTTCCTGGTGCCCTCTACTGCTATTTCAGTGTGCCAGTATTCACTGTAGTTTTGGGATTGTATTCACAATACAGGCGGCTAGGAACAATAGAGAAATTAAGCCCTGTTCAGATAAGTCGGGGTTTTCAGTGGACTTTGCTACAATGTTCCATGAAATGATTTTAGAAAGAAATGCAAGAAGATTCCTGGAGGTCATAAACTACGGAGGAAACGTGCGAGAAGAAAGCAGCTATGTGAGCAATAAAGCTGTAAAGGATCTAGAAATAACAAAGCAGTTAAATATTATACAGACCGCGCTCACACCTACTGCAAAACCTCCAGGGGTGTGAACTGTTACTGCATGCTTCACATCTATAATGGGTGGATGTGTGGTGGTACACCAGCATTGGCACAACCTAACTATTCTGGACCCCAGTGCAAAATTTGTAACAGGTCCCCACACATTTATAATACTGATGTCTAGGTCCCTTAGTTCCAGTGAAGGCAAATCTTAATTCTTAAGGATACCAAGACATTGGAGTCGAGATAATGGTATGCTTCCAACTTTGTGGGAACAGTTTGAATAAGGCCCTTTGCTGTTCCAGCACAAAGCAAGCTCCCTAAAGGCATGGTTGGGTCAGCTTGTTGTAAAAAAAAACTTGAATGTCCACAGTCCTCACCTCAACCCATCCAACACCTTTGGGATGAACTAGAACATAGATTGTAATCTAGGCCCTCTCAACATCAGTGTCTGACGTCACAAATGCCCTTCTGGATGAAAGGGTAAAATTTCAACAGACAGACTCCAAAATCTTCTAGAAAGCCTAAATAGATAGGTTAGAAAGGTTAGATAGATGGAAAGATAAATAGATAGATAAAGGTGCCTGTGTAAAGGTGCCACTGATTACCCAAAACGCTTGTTCATTGAGTAGTAGGATCGTTGGTGCGGTCAACAGTACTGTGCTGCTGGCAAACAATGATTCAGTATGGGGACGAGTGATGGCATTAGCGATCGCTCCTCCCCATACTGTGGAGGAGATCGCTGCATGTAAAAGCGACGGTGTCTTTCATTGAGGAGCAAGCGATTGTCTGGAAGGAACACTTCGCGGAGAAGTGTAAAGGAGTCCTTAGGTTTGTTGGTACCATGTGCAGTAATGGCTATGGATGCTCTGTCCCTATAGTCTATGAGCTACCAATGTGGAAAAAACACCAAAACCAATTGTGGGATTGGAAGTGTGTGCTCCAGATACACAATTATCTATCTACTAAATCTACACGTACATCCATAGATCTGGACTCTGCTCTCCACGTGACTCAGTAGGCGTGAAACTCATAAACAAAATATCTAGTTGCTGTAACATTACTTTTATTACCTGCTCAGAATACAGAGCAGCTCCATTCAATCTCTGAGCTGTGCACATTGTCTGGACTACCTCTGATCTCAAGTGTTCCCTGCAAACTTCACTTTCCCCTTGACCAAGGTCTAAGATGGAGAAAGGTGAATCTGGAAAGAAAGATGCGATCTACTGCACCTACTGTGTCCAGTCACCAGTGCCTGCCACAAGAACATGTCTGCACTGCGAAGCTTCTCTTTGTGAAGAACATATTAAAGTCCACAGTAAGGCTACGGAGCACATCTTGGTGGAACCCACCACTTCCATCAAGGACATGAAATGTTCCATCCACGATAAGGTCATTGAGTTTTGCTGTTCCAATGATGGAGCCTGTATCTGTGTGTCATGTTGTATCATCGGAGACCATCGAGGTCACAAGGTGGACTCACTCAAAGATGCCTTTGAGAAGCGAAAGGCAAGTATTAAAGATGCCTTGGATAACTTGGCTTTGGAAAGTGAAGAAAATGAGAAAGAACTTGACAGACTATTAAAGAAACGAGACAACATGAAAGGAGCGACCGCGGGGGTCACAGAAAGGGTGGCTGCCCTTTTTCGAGATATAAATGAACAGCTGGAGGCTCTTCAGGCCAGGGCCATGAACGAGGTCTCCAGGCAGGAGCAGAAAGTTATATTCCGAGTCAATGGTTCGACTGAACAACTTGAAAAAAAGAAGGATGAGCTCTCGAAAAAGATAAATCACCTCAAGGAGCTGCGCAATGTTACCAATCCATTAACGGTGCTGAAGGGAACATCTCATGAAGTGGTCAAGCGTAGAAGTTCTCAAAGAGCCAGTGAAGGCGATAAAGATATTCAAGTATCTACAAGTGTAGATGAGGGCCCCATCTCCCTCATCCTACACATAGGGCTCCTAAACTTTGCAGAAAGCCTGCAGGATCTCAAGGCCTTACGACAGTTTACAGGTCTGAAGAAGACAAACATCACGTTAGATGTGAACACCGCTCAAAATAAAATTATCATATCCAGCGATCTGAAATCCGCTTCTCACTCCACAACATCTCAGAAGTATCCGGAAACCCCTGAGAGGTTTAAGTCATGTCAAGTCTTGAGCACCAATGAATTTACCTCTGGACAACATTACTGGGAAGTGGATGTGAGCGAAGCCAAGAGGTGGATTGTTGGGGTAGCCTTTAAGAGCATTGAGAGAAAGATCGCTGGTAACGAGTCATTTCTCGGATACAACAATAAGTCGTGGACCTTATTTTTCCAAAAATTTCTTGGAGTCTCTCACAACAATATACAGAACACAGTAGTCTCGGATTCCGTAGTGCAAGGAGTTGGGATCTACCTCGACTATGATGCCGGGTACCTGTCCTTCTATCAGCTGAACCCCACCAGACACTTGCACACCTTCACCTCCACCTTCTACGAGCCTCTACTTGCCGCGTTCTACATATTTGACAATAGCTGCATTAAAATTAAAAGCTAAAGGGAATATTTAGGTGCATGAGAATCCAGAACTTCCAGGACTCTTGACCCTTTGAAGGATCCTTTCACTTGATGCATTTGTGTGTAGTACATCAGCAGCACAGGAGGACTACGGTATAGGTATTTACCACTGCTATGTACTTTATGTCCTGGTTTATGATATACTTTAGCCTTATCTATGGGGCTCCTAGGCCCCTTTTATGAATATTTTTAACTACTGAATGGAAAGATTTTTTTTACTATGTTTGTGACTTATTTAACCTGCCACACTAGGTAGTTATATAACCTGTATGAGAGGTGTGGTATCTATTATGGCTGGTCTGTAACTCTCAATCAGAACAAGATGTTAGAACATCTCAAGAAAACTTGGCTACGTAAGAAAGTGTTGAAAGAATATGATCACAGTGCAAAAATAATACTGCCATACAATGCCTAAATTACAGTGTCATACAATGCTCCTATAACAGGACCTATTTTTGGGAATTCAAGATAAGCAGTCAACCCTGCTAAGGGTCAGAAGGTGGAGGCTACTAGTGCCACTGGGGCATTTGCCCCTTTTGCCCTCTAGTCTATATTATTATAGCCCTACTATCAAATCCTGTTGTGTCTCTAAGCTTTAGCAACGTTGTATAGCGCCACAGACGGGTGTCTAAAATATCCTCTCCATATGATGTTCCTCTTATGGGGTCACATTTAAGCAGTTGTGAGGACAGTGGTTGAATCCTGGTGGAGCTGGCTAGTCATTATGGATATTGTGGCTTTCTCTGTTATGGGGGCACTGTAATGGACACTGGCTTATATGACCATACTAGTTTGCTTTATTACGGGGGCACAGTGGGGCAAGTAAGGGGGGGCATATTAAAAATTCTCTTGCAGAATCTTCTCTATTTATTATTTAAATGGATTTTGGTGAGTGGGCATAAAGCTCACAAACGCAATCAACACAAAACACAGAAAAAAACTAATGCAAGCTCAATAAACATGTAAAAGAAAATACAAAGACAGCAACACGCGAACATGAATAGACAGAGACACATTAAGAAATAGCCAAGTTTTGCCCCTCTGCCCTTTCCTATAGGCATACCTTCAAGGGAACTGGGGGAAGGGCACTAGGGGACTCTTTAGCACAGGAGAAGACAACGTTGTTCTTTGGCACCAGTAGGGGGCCCTAATTTGATTAATCCACTGAAGCCCCCTCCCCTCTATCTATTTTTGCCACCTGGATCCACATGATTAATCTCACAAGATTTCTAATCAGCTCCGGAATCCTTCAGACTTACTTTTGTGAATTTTTTGTCAGATATAAAATAATTAAAAAAAATGAAAAATCTAAGAAATCAACCAAAAGTAAAAAAAAAAAAAAAACATTAAATTTCAAGAATTACAGAAATGTTTGACCGGATGACATTGTGATTTATTGGTGTATAATACACGGCTGCGTGCCGACCGCTGACCGGTGTCCTGTTGTTTCTTCTTACTCTATGTACCACGGTTAGTCAGTAGTTCTCTGACCTGTCAGCCATGTTCTCTATTATGGGGCACTGAGTGGGTCTGTAATGATCTAAAGGCAGGTTTATCATAGAAGGTGCAAATGTTTCCTAGAATACTCTCCAATCCATAACAAGTCCACTCGCAAAGGCACAATCTCCATTATCACAAGTGTAATGCTTCTGAATGACCACTAGATGGCAACAGAAGAGAATATAAACTTGTACTAGTCATGGTCCATATCCAACAAGGAGGGGCGGGCTTGGCATTTCTGGGGCCCCAAGCTAAGCAATGTATTGGGGTCCTAATCAGGACAGCTAGACAGGAATTGCTATTCCCAGCAGTGGTTCACTATGTATACACAACTGCATCTTTATCCTTAGGCCGCAGATACAGTTGAAAGTTATGGCTTGGGCAGATTCTAGCTTTCCACTGCCTGAGGCGGAAACTGAAATGGCGCCCACGCCCTCGTGTCTAATTCTCAATCCAACCCCTCCCTCAGCCCTACTGCTAAAAGCTTATTTGCATTGGACATTACATACAGCACCACACACCTCTTCCATCCAATGACGTCGCCTCTGATGTAGACGTTCTCTTTCCTAATTTTTTCCATTCAGCCCAGACCGCCATGACAAAGTATTCCAGCCGCGTCTTGTCTCTGCAGAGTTTGACACACAGACATCTTAGGTTTCTCACTTTTCCATCATCCTCCCCCTCCTGGTGACCCAACATTGTCATCCTGCTGCTACCCCCAATACTGTGCCCCCAATACCCCCAAATACGATACTGCAGAAATAACAGTGCCATACAGATAGCCCCCCAAAGTGCTCCCAAAAGTCCCACCAGTAGTAATAATTCTACTCGATTAGTCTGTAAAGGAGCCCAGTGGGGTTTGAGTGGTGATCAGGACCGCCACTGCCAACGAGGTACCTCCTAGAGAAACAGAATGGTCTACATATTATTATCTCATGGAGCATTGCTACGTTTACAGTCTATGTATGAACATCACTAAAGCTAGTTAATACAGTGCCTTGAAAAAGTATTAATACCGCTTGAACTTTTTTCACTTTTTTACACCCACAAAATGAAATGTATTTTATTTGCGCTTCTATTTGATAGACCAACACAAAGGAGCAAATATTTGTGAAGTAAAAAGAAAATGATAGGTGGTTTTCAAAATTTTTTATAAATAAAAATGTGGAAAGTGAGGCGTGCATTTGTATTCAGCCCCCTGTACTCTAATGCACCTAAATAAAATCCAGTTTGACCAATTGCCTTCAGAAGTCACCTAATTAGTAAATAGTCTCAGGATAACTACAGCTGTTCTGTGAAGGCCTCAGAGGTTTCTTAGAGAACATTAGTGACTAAACAGCATCATGAAAACCAAGGAACACACCAGACAGGTCAGGGATAAAGTTGTGGAGAAGTGAAAAGCAGGGTTAGGTTATGAAACAATACCCTAAGCTCTGAACATCTCACGGAGCACTGTTCAATCCATTATCCGAAAATGGAAGTAGTAAGGCATAACTGCAAACCTAGGAAGACATGGCCGTCCACCTAAACTGACCAGGCAAGGAGAGCACTAATTAGAGAAGCAGTTTAGAGGCTCATGGTCCCTCTGGAGGAGCTGCAGAGATCCACAGCTCAGGTGGGAGAATCTGTCCACAGGACAACTATCAGTCGTGTACTCCACAAATCTGGTCTTTATGGAAGAGTGGCAAGAAGAAATCCATTTTTGAAAGCAGCCAGAAGAAGTCCCATTTGCAGTTTTCCACAAGCCATGTAGAGGACACAGCAAACATGTGGAAGAAGGTGCTCTGCTCAGATGAGACCAAAGTTGAACATTTTGGCCTAAATGCAAAACGCTATGTGGGGCAGAAAACTAACCCTGAACATTACCTTGAACACACCATCCCCACTGTGAAACATGGTGGTGGCAATGTCCTGCTGTGTGGAGGCTTTTCTTCAGCAGGGACAGGGAAGCTGGTCAGAGTTGATGGGAAGATGGATGGAGCTAAATACAGGACAATCCTGGAGGAAAACTGGGTAGAGGCTGCGAAAGACTTAAGACTGGGGCAAAGGTTCACCTTCCAGCAGGACAACGACCCTCAACATCCAGCCAGAGCTACAATGGAATGGTTTAGATCAAAGCATAGTCATGTGTTAGAATGGCCCAGTCACAGTCCAGACTTAAATCCCTTTAAGAATCTGAGACAAGACTTGGACATTGCTGTTCAGAGACGTTCTCCATCCAATCTGACTGAGCCCAAGCTATGGGCAGAGAAGAATGGGCAAAGATTTCAGCCTCTAGATGTGCAAAGCTGGTAGAGACAGACCCCAAAAGACCTGCAGCTGTAATTGCAGCAAAAGGTGGTCCTACAAAGTATTGACTCAGGGGGGCTGAATACAAATGCACGCCACACTTTCCAGATTTCTATTTATTAAAACCTTTGAAACCCTTGTATCATTTTCTTTTCACTTCACACTTACCTGCGACTTTGTGCTGGTCTGTCACATACATATATACCTTTAGGTTTGTGGGTGTAAAGTGAAAAAATGTGGGTATGAATACTTTTTCTAGGCACTGCATGTGGACAGTGATGTTGATGGTGATTTGCAGCATACATACATGATTTATGACAACCTTCTCTGCTCCACTAAATAACAAAGTACAAGGAACTTTCTTCGCCCTTTGACATAAATACCAGAAATACTTCTCATTACGATGTCAGGCGCGCTGTAGGGAAAAGATGACGGCAATCAAACAACACCCTAAGAGGCCATCTATGAAACCATCTGATGAAAAGATGAAACCTGAGCTCCAGTGGTTTAGTGTCCCTGAAGTCAGAGCAGAAAAGAAGGGAACGGCTGTCATCTGAGGGTCAATAGGAGTCCTGTATGTGTTTCCTCCCTATCCTGATTACACATTAGATAGATATGAGATAGATAGATAGAAGTGGTGCAGGGGCAATATTCGAATTCGCGATATTTCACGAATATTTGGGTGAATATTCATTCGAATTTGATCTCCAGTCATTTTTTTCTTGATTGCGAAAAAACGCCAATTGGAAAATTTGCGATACGAAAATTTGCGATCAACACTACTCCTAAAGTCAAAGATATTGCAGCCTTCTCATTGGCCCACAAGCTAGAAGAAGGGAGGGATCATGGGTTCTGAAGAAAATAAATCTAGAATATTCGCGGTTATAAAGATATAGCACTATATTCTAGATATTCGTGAATTCTCAAAGTGCCAATATTCACGATAAAAACTTGCGATTAGAATATTTGCGATCAACACTAACAGATAGACAGACAGACAGATAGATAGATAGATAGATAGACGGTAAATGTTCTACGTTCCTGAGATAACAACCTTCTTTCCTGCCAGGCACAGCCTGGAGAACATCCAGCATTTCCATTCTTGTGTTGTTGCCTGTATTTTGGGTCTGGAGGGGATTTTCAGCTCCAGATGTTCAGTTTCTATTGCTAAAATCAGAGCATTATGTGAGGTACCATGGAGCGCGGCAGACAACTCGGGTCCATTCTGATCCTGCTCGGGGCTGTGATCGGCACCATCTCAGGTGGGTGCTGGCTTCATGACGTCTCTGCTGATTACATCCCATGCAGGTAGGTCCACACCACACTCTCTAGTTGTCTGGACATATCTACATTGGGTTATTTCAAATGCTTTATGTAACAAGGAGACCTACGGGCCCCTAGGTATTGAGCCACAATGTTAACTGACCTTTGGAACCCCACTGGACAATGTCATTTTATATCTACGGTCTAGTATCACCCCATAGAATATGAAAGACATTTGTTGTCACTTGTATCATGTCAATAATCATAAAAATTCTTCTTCATTGGGGTCTCCACATCCAAGGGTGTCAACTGAAGACAGTGATTGAAAAGAAGCAAGCAAGGAATGTAGGGAGGAGCAGAGATGTGGTATCTTAATCTGGGAACCAAAACCACCTAGACCCGCCCCGATTAGACCCACCCCTGCTAAGACCCGCCCCCGCTTAGCCTCTTGAATGGGGGTCTTTGATGCTGCTCAGATATTTTCAGAAATGAAAAATTGATCGAAAACTAGGGAGCAAGGAGAGAGGGATCAAAAGGAAGGGAGAAATGGATGCAGAGAGGAGCACAAGGTGCCTTTATCTGGGAAGTAAGATTATCTAGCCCAGTCCCCGCTTATCTTTTTGCTTAACTGGGTGGAAGACACTAGTTGGGCCCTTGATGCTGCTCAGATTTTTCCATAGTTGAAAAATTAATTTTAAAAAGTGAGCACGGAGTATAGAGAGAATCAGAGACAAGGTGCCTTAGTCTGGGAAGAAAAAATCACCTAGACCCGCCCCCGCTTAACTTCTTGCTTAACTAGGTGTAAGACACCAGGGGGACTTCCATGCCACTCCGATTTTTCCGTAGCTCAAAACATAACAAAAAAAAAAAAAGGAAGCAAGGAGCATAGAGACAGGCTGGGAAGCAAAATGAACTAACCCTTCCCCCACTTAAGTTCATCCTTAACTAGGTGCAAGATACTAGAGTTTGTAGTTCAACTCTTCCCTTACTCTATCCCTGTGACATTCCATTGATTGTCTCCTAGATGGGATTGAAGAAGTGAGACTCGTGGGGGGATCTGGTCCATGTGAAGGGAGACTAGAGGTGAAGATTGGGGGAGAGTGGAGCACAGTGTGCGAAGATGACTGGGATGAGAAGAACACAGAAGTGGTTTGTAGACAGATGGGCTGCCCCCGAGGATCAGGGCATGATGCTCGGGTGTCCTCATTCGGTGCCGGGACTGGGACAGTCTGGTTGACCAGTGTGACTTGCAATGGACAAGAAGAAACTCTGAATCACTGCAAATATTCCACTGAATCGGAAGACATCTGTCACCACAAGAAGGACATCGGCATAGTCTGTGCAGGTGAGAAATGTATCTAGAAGATTTGAAAACTCTGCGGAAAACAGGGACTTAAGAGCTTATTGTATACTGTTATTACAGGTCAATGTATAAGAGTATACAGAAAGCTTCTGAGCTCCCTCTAGTGGTGGCTGAAGGTTATGAGAATGACCACTATAAACAGTAAGAAAATAGCCTATTTGGGACATCCCATAAGGATTTATATTTAGTGGGGTATATTTTTTTAAATGGAAATGATCTATATAAGTCATACGTAGTCTATATCCTATATCCGAGTGTGAGGGACGGGTTGAGGTTAAGCATCGAGCACAGTGGGGCACCGTGTGCGGTCTGGACTGGTATACAAGAAACGCCCTCGTAGTCTGTAGACAGCTGGGCTGCAATGTCACCGATGGCCTCCAAGTCAAGGCGGCTTCATTTGGAGCCGGAACGGGCAAAGTCTGGCTCAGTAACGTCAAGTGTGTAGGAGATGAGACAGCTGTATGGGACTGTAAGCATCAAATGTGGGGAAGCAGTTCATGTAAACATCGAGATGACGCTGGAGTTATCTGCTCAGGTACAGTGCCTTGAAAAAGTATTCATACCCCTTGAACACAAAGTAGCAAGCATGTGTGAAGGGAAAATAAATACAAGGTTTTCAACATTTTTAATAAATAAAAATCTGGAAAGTATGGTGTGCATTTGTATTCAGCCCCCCTGAATACTTTGTAGGACCACCTTTCGCTGCAGTTACAGCTGCAAGTCTTTTTGGTTATGTCTCCACCAGCTTGCGCTCAGTCAGATTGGATGGAGAGCATCTGTGAACAGCAATGTTCAAGTCACAGATTCTTAGTGGAATTTAGGTCTGGACTGTGACTGGGCCATTCTAACACATGACTATGCTTTGATCTAAACCCTTCAATTGTAGTTCTGGCTGGATGTTGAGGGTCGTTGTCCTGCTGGAAGGTGAAGCTCCGCCTCAGTCTCAAGTCTTTTGCAGCCTCTACCAGGGTTTCCTCCAGGATTGCCCTGTATTTAACTCAATCCATCTTCCCATCAAGACCAGCTTCCCTGTCCCTGCTGAAGAAAAGCATCCCCGCAGCATAATGCTGCCACCGCCATGTTTCATGGTGGGGATGGTGTGTTCAGGGTGATGGGCAGTGTTAGTTTTCCACCACACGTATCATTTTGAATTTAAGCCAAGAAGTTCAACTTTGGTCTTATCTGGTCTCATCTGGCCAGAGCGCCTTCTTCCACATGTTTGCTGTGTCCCCTACATGGCTTGTGGCAAACTGGACTTCTTGTGGCTTTCTTTCAAAAATGGCTTTCTTTTTGGCACTCTTCCATAAAGGCCAGATTTGTAGAGTATATGACTAAAGCCTCATTCACACGTCAGGGATTGTAAGCCAAAACCAGGAGTGGAGCCTCCACAGACATAAGGTATAAGGGAAAGATCTGCACCTGTTCTGTGTTTAGAACCACACTTGGTTTTGGCTCACAATCACTGATGGAAATCACTGACCAAAACACTGATGTGTGAATGAGGCATAATAGTTGTCCTGTGGACCTCTTCAGCTCCTCCAGAATGACAATGGGCCTCTTGGCTGCTTCTCTAATTAGTCCTCTCCTTGCCTGGGCTGTCAGTTTAGGTGGATGGCCATGTCTTCCTAGGTTTGCAGTTGTTCCATACTCCTTCCATTTTCGGATGATGGATTTAACAGTGCTCCGTGAGATGTTCAGAGCTTGGGATATTTTTTTTTTATAACCTAACCTTCCTTTACACTTCTCCACAGCTTTATCCTTGACCTGTCTGTCGTGTTCCTTGGTTTTCATGATGATGTTTGATCACTAATGTTCTCTAACAAACCTCTGAGGCCTTCACAGAACAGCTGCAATTATACTGAGAATACATTATACACAGGTGGACTCTATTTACTAATTAGGTGACTTCTGAAGGCAATTGGTCACCATGGATTTTATTAAGGGGTATACAAATGCACACCACACTTTCCAGATTTTTATTTATAAAAACATGATAAAAACACATTTATCATTTTCTTTTCACTTGTTACATACTTGTGTTGGTCTATCACATAAAATCCCAATAAAATGCATTTCAGTTTGTGGGTGTAATGTGCAAAAGTTCAAGGGGTATGAATACTTTTTCAAGGCACTGTATATGAATCTTATGCATATGTGCATACCATAGGTGGTCCTCAGGAACTGAGACTTGTGGGAGGAACCAACGCGTGTGAAGGGAGGCTGGAGGTGCGTCACCAGGGCGTGTGGGGCACAGTATGTGGTGACTATTGGAATGACAAGGATGCAGCAGTTGTTTGCCGCCAGTTGGGCTGCAGCACCCCCGGCGCTCGAATGAGGGCAGTATCATTTGGTCCTGGAGAAGGGAAGGTTTGGTTCAGTAATGCTGTCTGTACTGGAGAAGAGTCAAACCTGTGGCAATGCAAGCACCAGATGTGGGGACATCCATTCTGTGACCACGAACAGGACGTCGGCGTTATGTGTGCAGGTAATGTGCAATCACTAATACTCCCGGGGAAACTGGCGCAGGGCCTGAGTGGTAGAGCATGACACCACAGGTAGAATCCCTGCTTAAATTACCTGTAAATTTGAGCTGTGTTCTAAGTTACGTATGTTCTTCTCAGACAGACCAAGCCTCGTCCATCTCTTTCTGCAGCACAAATTGCGCAACTGTTGGAACTGACACAAAAAAGTGATAGAACCAAAAACCACATTTCATCCAAGATAATTTCAGGTCCAAGTTCTCATGTTACACATCCAACAATATGTGTCAGATCATCCAGATTCTTGTAAAATGCTTGAAACCAAGAAATTCATCAAGAATCTTCTGCAAAACAATAACAAGGGGACAAAGAAAATTAACCGTGCTCCTCTGCCAAATAGTAAAACTCTACCGTACTCATGAGTGTTCCTGTTCCTTTAGTCTGCACCGTATTTCACTAGTTAGAGCAGCGGCTTGTGCTCCGGAGCTGCTCTTCTAACTGTAATAGAAGTTGCAACCAATACTGAGATTAAGGAGAGCGTTCCTTGCTCACCCAGTTACCCACCTGCAGATACAAACTTCCTTACTCTATACAGCCACCTCACTAGGGTCTAAATAGATAATCTAGTAGGTCATAATCTAGGGTTTTCTTCAGTTACTGATCTCACATATGTTTACAGGTGAACCAGAGGAGATCAAGCTTGTTGATGGAAAGAATGAGTGTGAGGGAAGGCTGATGGTCCGCCATGAGGGACAATGGGGAACAGTGTGTGGCTATTTCTGGGGTGTCAATGAGGCCACCATAGTTTGTAAACAACTGGGATGTGGTGGCACCCATGAAGATGAAAGACAAGCCAAGGTGGCCAGCTTTGGAGCTGGATCTGGAAAGGTTTGGCTGAGTCACGTGAAATGCTCTGGCGCAGAGTCGGCTATATGGGAGTGTAATCACCCGATGTGGGGAATCGATCGATGTGGACATAAAAATGACGTTGGGGTCATCTGTGAGAATAAAAGGAGAGGTAAGTTAATGCTCAGAGTTTTATGAAAGTGAAGGTAAGAGCTTAGTGTTTTCTGATATGGATCTCCAAATCCTCTGCATAAATATGAGTTAAATGATCAAATTTTGGATGCCACCAATAGACATACATTGTTTTATACATTTAAGTCAATAATAACGCAGTAGGCACTATGCTTCTGAGCTCCTCCTACTGGTGGCACCAGGTAGTAGGAATGTTATCTTCTTGTGTAATGTATCGTTGCCTTCTTTCCCGTCTTTGTCTTTTCTTAGGTCTGAGCACAGACTTCAGATTAACGAACAACAGCCAGAGATGTTCTGGAAGGGTAGAGATGATGTTTGCTGGAAAGTGGGGTTCTCTGTGTCACTCACACTGGAACCTCCAAGCTGCCAATGTTCTTTGCAGACAGTTACAATGTGGAACGGCAGTGTCAATCCCGGATGGCGGTCATTTTGGGGAAAACAGTCTTCTCTGGACAGATGAGTTTTACTGTGAAGGCACAGAGTCCAGCCTCAGGGAATGTACAAAGACAACACTGGGGAACAGTGTGTGTCCAGAACAAGCCACAGCAAGCGTAATATGTTCAGGTAAGCGCAGGTCAAGGTTTCAGATTTATTAACCTCCGCTGACATGCTGATAGAACCATTTCTGACCATCTGGACGTCATTGGTATACCCATCAGGTACCATGGAAACTCTACGTCTGGTAGGGGGTGCAAGCCACTGTCATGGGAGATTGGAGGTCCTGCAGGATGATATCTGGGGCCGTGTGACAGACCATCAATGGGACAACAAGGATGCACAAGTTGTGTGTAGGCAGCTACACTGTGGAGAAGCAATTGATTCATTCACTTTAATGGGACCAGCACATGAAATTATACAGTGGGACAGTCTCATATGTCAAGGAAGTGAGATGGACCTAAAAGAGTGTTTGAAGACCCAACCCCAGTCTTCAGCTGCCTCTACCGACCTTGGTAGAGATGTGGGAGTCATCTGCTCAGGTTGGATATCTCCTTTCTTGCATACATTGTGGTTATAATAGTGAGGTGCATGGTCAAAAATGCAATGAGCGCCCTATAACCATTCATTTTTCTCCAACATTGCAGAGAGTCAAAGTGTTCAGCTGATGAACGGCCCTGCACGATGTGCCGGGACAGTGCAAATTTACCACCAAGGAAAATGGTCAATGGTCAGTGGTGACACATGGACATCAGTCAATGCTGATGTAGTCTGCAGGGAGCTGAAGTGTGGCCATCCCATTAACGTTACCACCATGGTCATGCATGGAGCTGGGAATATATGGCTGAAGGGTTTAAGATGTGCAGGACATGAAAGCAAATTATGGGAATGTCCCTCAAGCTCTTGGGAAATGGTGGACTCAGAAGATAAGGAAGCTGCACGACTTGTGTGCTCTGGTAAGATAAGAAATCCTGTTCTATATTGTCCAGAGGCCTCGACCAAATACGGTCAATCATTAAAGCTTAAACTATGTTATTAATATGTAGATATAGCATTGGTCAAAAAAATATTTCATATTGGCTATTAGCTACAATGTCAAGATTCTTGGACCCGCCCCAGAGGATCTCAATTGCTCAAATTCCTATTAATCTAGTGTGAGGCTATTCTTGGACTTTGCAGGATTATCTGGACCATAAGGTGTAAAAATATATATATTTTTAGTTCTAGAATTTGATTACGCTTTAGAGCTGCATGCGCAATTCTTCTATAGTTACTGGAAACAGTGAGCAAGCTCCTAAAGAGAACTTCTGCCAACATTGCTGAGTTCCTACACTAAAGAGGACTCTATATACAACATTTCCCAGAATACAAATCACCAGACCAAGTAGGGAACACTGGGAGATTTTAACTCTGTAGAATTGCTGGTGATCACATGTGGACATATTCTAAAGATAATGAATTTTTTTTGGCAGAGTTCATAGACCTTCGCCTGGTGGGAGGAGGTAACAGATGCGAAGGACAGCTTGAAATTTACTATAATGGAAGCTGGGGATCGGTCTGTAATAATGTGATGACGACTCAGACTGCCTCGCTGATATGCAAGCAGCTGCGGTGTGGATCAGGATTACTCTCTCAGAAAGGTGCTCCTGCCTCAGATGTTAATGCTGCCCCCTCCTGGCTGGAATTTATCAACTGTAGAAATAGTGATAGATCTCTGGGCGAGTGCCCTTCCTCTCCCTGGGGCAGGAAGATGTGTGATGTGAAGGCTCATATCCAATGTACTCATGAGGAATCTGACTGATAGAAGGCCATTGTTACCCAGAGAGATCAGAATCTCAAAGAGGAACATCACAGTGTGGCAAGGAGAAGATTAAACTACATTCTGAAGAACCTTCTGTTTTAGAACATTTCAAAACTACATACCTGAGCCCCCAAATAAACAACAAGTAGGGCCCCAACCTCCGATCTCCAGCCACAACTGCCATTAACCTCATTAAACATTATAACCAGTATAAAAGTGTGGTTCTATATGGTCCTTACTGCTATGGTTATACCAGCTATACATATACAGGGTGGCCCAAGAGAAAGTAGCCCATCTCCAGCAATAGTAGGACAAGATGAACGAGCAAGTGGATTGTTTTTTTAAATTACTCACAAGTCACAAAAGATGCAGAAAGTGGTCGCCGTTCAGGTCTTGGCATCTTTGGACAGGTCGGGTTCTGTCGGCTGATACTACTTGCAGCTCTTCAGCAGTGATGCTGTGGATGGTGTTTGTGATGTTCTCCTTGAGTTCCTCCAGGGGATGTGGATTGTGAGAGGACACTTTCTGTTTTAAATTTCCTCACAGATAAAAATTGCATGTAGAAAAGTCTGGGGAACGTGGCAGCCATAACCCCTTGCTCACAGTTTGGTCGTTCATGAACTCATCCAGTGAGTTCGTTGAGGTGCGGCACGTGCCCCATCTTGTTAGAAAAAGCAGGACATTTTTTCTTCTGCAGCCTCACGGCTGAAGAGCTGTGAGCAGTATCAGCCAAGATAATCCGACCGACCCAGAGATGCCGAGACCTGAACGGGGACCACTTTCAGCATCTTTTCTGACTGGTGGGTAATTAAAAAAAAATAATCCACTTGCTCATTCATCTTGTTCTACTATTGCTGGAGCCGGGCTACTTTTTCATGGGCCACCCTGTATAATCATATACAGGAGATGCCCAGGTTATACCAGCATGGTCCATATCACTATATACAAGATGTGTAACTTATACCAACTGTACATACATTACTCACAAAAAATTAGTGATATTTGGCTTTTGGATGAAATTTATGGAAAACGTAAAACGTTCCAGCTCCATTTATATTATATCATGAAAGTCGGGCATTTCAGTAGAAGCAGCGATGGCGATTTCCTCATCTCAAACAATTTATTGAGACAAAAGCCGACACCAGTGCTGGGTATACCGCCACAACATGTCAGTGTCTCCAGAACTTGTCATGTGGCCTTGAGCATCAATTCCAGCTCGACGACATCTCAGGCTGTTTACAAGTTGACTTATTGTCCTCTGAGGCATGGCATCCCACTCTTCCTGAAGGGCGGCCCTCAGGTCATTGAGGTTCTCGCGTACAGAGATATGAGCCTCTACACAGCGACTCAGCTGATCCCATAGGTTTTCAATGGGATTCAGTTCTGAAGAAAGTGCAGGCCACTCCATTTGAGGTACCGTATTTTTCGCCCTATAAGACGCACCTAGGTTTTTTAGGAGGAAAATAAGAAAAAAATATTTTTAACCAAAAGGTGTGCTTTTGGTGGGTTTTGAACTAATGGTGGTCTGTGCATGACACTACTATGGGAGATCTGGGCTGGGGATGGCACTGTTATGGGGGGGGATCTGTGGCTGGCACTGTTATGGGGAGGTGATCTGTGGATGCCACTATTATGGGGTGGGAGATATGTGGATGGCACTGTTATGGGGTGGGGGATCTGTGGGTGACACATATATAGCAGTGCCATCCACAGGTCCACCCCCCCCCTCCCCATAACAGTGCCATCCACAGATCACCCCCGCCCCCATAACAGTGCCTTCCACAGATCACCCCCGCCCCCATAACAGTGCCAGCCACAGATCCCCCCGCCCCATAATAGTGGCATCCACAGATGCCCTAATATAACGGCGCTATGGTAAACCTGTGGGAGGGGCCGGTGTCATGCAAATGCGGCGGGGCGGTGCGGTCACTGTACTCCGGCCCCGCCGCTCACTCACTGCTTTATTGCCTAAACATTTTATAATAATAGCTTTCATTGAAGTTCCGATCCCCAGCCCCATCTGTACTACTTACTAAATGTCCTGTAGCAGAGCAGGGCGGGCGGCCGTAACTCACTGACGTCACGTGCAGCGAGCCGGGTGCACAGGGAGATAACTTGTGATTTCAGCAGATGATAAAGTGTAATGTCTTACTGGACATCCTCTCCAGTGACCTTACATGTGGGACTCCTCTTCTCTCACCTCCATGACTTATCTGGATCAAGCAGAGATCATGGCCGGCCTTTAGCTTCTGCAGATTCTTCTCAGGTACACATTACTGGCAGACTTTTCATTTTCATTTTTCTTCTCCATCTTCCTTGAGCCATAACCTTTTTATTTTTCCATATATAAGGGCTTATTTTTTGCGGAACAAGTTGTACTTTCTAATGCCCTCATTTAATACGGCCTCCAATGTAGTAGGAAGCAGGAAATCGAAATGGGGTGCATTTGGAAAAAATAAAAAACACAATTCCTCCACCGTTCTACAGGTTTTGTCCCTACGGCGTTCTCTGGGTCAGTGCAATAACAATGAGACCACATAGGTTATGTCTACATAGAGTAAAAATAAATTAAAACTGAAAAAAAATATATATATTTTTACATCACCATAATCTGACCGCCATAACTTTTTGAGCTGTGTGGGGGTCATTTTTGGCGCAACGATCTGTAGTTTTTAGTTATACCATTTTGAAGTGTGTGTAACTTTTTCATATGCCATTCGCCGTATTGGAAAAATATTTTTCTATTTTAATAACACTGGCGTTTTTTGGACGCAGTGTTGCCCATGATGTTTATATTTTTTGTTATTTATTTATGTATTCATTTTTTTAAACATTTTTTATGGTTATGTAGCTCATGTTTGGGGCTACAAGACAATTTTTTTTTTGTTTTTTTATTCCTGTACCATCATGTTTGTCAGAGATCCATGATCAGAGCAGAATTGCTCAATTCTAATGTTGGCCTGCCACCTGCGGCCCAAAATAAGAATTACAGCTCCAATACCCTGGGTCTCTTCAGAGAGACCGAGCATATTGAATTCAATTGCCGGCATCCTCATTGGCCGCAGAGGATGCCGGTAAGAAGCTTGGAAGCGCGAGCTTCTGGGTTTTTCAGCTTTTAGATGCCGTGATCACATCTGATCATGGCATCTAAAAGGTTTTAATGACTGCGATCGGCATTAGTTGCAGTCTTTAGCCCAGTCGGCCATGGCACCCGCTGCACGCTCGAGTAGGCGCCATGTTTACCCATCGCTCCAGCACTGTACATGTACGGCGCAGGGAGCAGAAGGATTAAAAGGTGTAATGCCATGATTGATGTAAAAAAAATATATAAAGTCAGACATCATATAGTACTTGACAATCTCTTTCTAACAAAGCTAGGACCAGCCCTGCACCTCACATGGATCCAGACATCTCCTCATTCATTGCTCCAGTTGCTCTGCTAGATTTATTTCAAGCTGGCATTCCAGGTGGACGTGTCCTTTCTGCTGCAGCTCGGGAGGAAGGGTGTCCTTTGTGCTGTAGCTCTTTCCCTGTAACTGTCACAGCTTCTAACAGATGAGTTGATGATTTAAAGGGGTTGTCCTCTTTTTACTATCAATGACCTATACTCAGGATCGGTCTTAAATATCAGATCAATGGCGTCGAACACCCGGCACCCCCACCAATCATACAAGAGCCGCCTTCTCTGCTCTGCTTAACTGCTCGCCACAGCAACTGCAGTGGTGATCAGGTGTAATTACAAGTATGGCATCCCCATTCACTTCTATGGGACAGCTCCTGACTGTTCACATGAATACTACAGAGCCATCCCACAGGAGTGAATGGGGGCGCCATACTTTAATTAAACTGCAATTGCTGCGGCGAGCAGCTATACAGCCGATCGGCAGGGGTGCCGGGTGTCAGACCACGGCCAATTTGATATTGATAACCTTTCCTGAGGATAGGCCATCAACAGTAAAAAGCGGACAACCCCTTTAAATTGAGCCTGTGCGACCACCTCAGTGAGCTGGACAAGAAATAAGGAAAAGAATAAACAGCAGGTGGCGCTGTACAGATACATTTTATTGAATAGCTCAGTGGCTATAATACACTTTTAATTACATACAATTACAAAAGCATTCAGATTCGTGGCACAACCCCTTGAAGCAGGGCACAGAACCGGATGATTGGAGGGAATAGATGGAGAGTAGGCCGGTGATACACTGGCTATAATGAGAAATCCGGAAGTATCTCAGCTCTGTACCATGAAGATCCATCTGAAGGCTCCACTGCCATCAGCGGGAACCTACCTGGGCCACGGCGTCTGTCCTTCCATGAGCTGCAGCCAGCGAGACGCTTGTATCCCCCGCCAGCGTTCTCCGCTTCCTATGTTTTCAAAGATTCAAATGCTCCATTCACTTCTGAGAACAGCCAACCAAGTGTGCATGTTGGGAGTTGTAGTTCCACAGCAGCTGGAGTGCCAGAGGCTGCAGACCCCTGGTCTATACACATCCACAGGAAACAACAGACATCCCTCTGCAGCACAGAACCATCCCCCACACACCCACTGCTCAGCAGCGCCCCCTACCTGTGCACAGACCACACGCAGCACCCGAGGGGAGTGGTACAAAATGCCTGCAGGCTTTAATAAATAGACGCACAATCCAAAACATCAGTTTTTCACAATGGCGGCACGAGAGGGCCGTCACCACGAGGTAATCGGTGCGGAGTAACTAAAACACAGGTCCTGGTGGAGGACAGCATGGATTCTACCCAGATATGGAAATTGCCAATATTCTTTCTGTACCAATTCCTTGCAGTTTTCAAGATCTCTGCTTGCTGCCACAGTCACTGTCTACTTCCAGGTTTTGTGACAGACGCAATGGTGCACAGTGCGTTACAGGACGGCTGTCAGCCATCGACCTGCGTCATTCACTGGCATCAAGCAGAGATCTTGAGAGAAGGAGAGTGCAAGGATGAGAGAGAGAGAGAGAGAGGGGAGAGAGAGAGAGGGGAGAGAGAGAGAGGAGAGAGAGAGAGAGAGAGAGAGAGAGAGAGAGAGGAGAGAGAGAGAGAGAGAGAGGAGAGTGCAAGGAAGAGACGAAAGTGAGAGTGCAGGGATGAGACAAGAAAGAGAAGGAGAGTGTAAGAAAGAAATGAGAGAGAGAGAGAAGGAGAGGAAGGAAGAGACGAGATAGAGTGCCAGGAAGAGAGGAAAAGAAAAGATAGTGTAAGACGAAAGAAAGAGTGTAAGGAAGAGAAGAAGAAGGAATAAAAAGGAGAAAAAGAAAGGGAGGGTCAGAGCAAAGAGGAAGACAGAGCAGGGGAAGAGAGAGAGGGGTTAGAAAGGGTGAGAGTGATGGTGACATTTGGGACCGGGGCAGAGACGGGTGATGTAACCTATGAGACGCTGCATGTTCTGGAGAATGACTTATTATTTTACAACAGATTTATATTAAGGCCTTCAGACGTCTTAGATGTCACCTTGTGACACCTTAAAAAAAATAAGAAAACCACTCACTGACCTGACCCTGCTGGGTCCTAGCTCCTACGCTCTGCCGGGGCAGCTAGAAGTCCCTGCGGTGACTACACACAACGGGCCGCTGCGCCATTCATCCCGGGGACATCACATGAGGGCAGGGGGTTCCCGACTCTGCAGTGCAGACCCCGGATGTAGCAGGGAACTAACAACATAAAATGGATGAAAAGGAGTCCACATGACTCACTGATAAAAGCGCGCCATCTCCTGGCAGGCTCAGGAAGCACACTGATGGCGGCCATCACTCTGAGTATAAACCAATATTAAGATTAGAGTTGGGGGGGGGGGACAGGACGTACCAATATGGGAAGCTCGGTGCTGAATGTCTGTCCCGTCCAGATGCTTGCCGAGAGCAGAACAAGACTCCGGACAATTCACGTCACTTTCTTTTTCACAGACCATCGGTTCGTTCAGCACGTTCCATCACTGTCAGTTTGGACAAACAGACGCAATCCACGTGTGGTGCGTTTTTCACTGATGGCTGCTAGAAACGCTGGGCAGGCGGTCATTTATTTTTCACACACATGAAAAACAGAAGGTGCACTGATGCCATGCGGACGGAACAAACTGACTTCCAGAACGATCCTGATTTGACGCGGATGGAAAAATCGGATGTTTTTACCCGACAGAACTAGGGCTCATCTGAACAAGCTAAGAATGGGAAAATCTCTTGCCATGCTGCCAGTACACACCAGAGGGCGCCAATGAGCTTCGACATACAAACCCTACGCTCAGCTGTATTCACAGGGGTGACCGCAGCCGGCCGGACAGTGAGAGTTCGTCTGCATCCAGTTCATAATGTGTTGAAGATGGCCACCGTGCCCACAGCCCTGGCACCAGACAAACAGGCCCTTCACCACATGGTGGCACACGGCACACATACTGGCGCACTGCCGGCATCTGGGAAGGAAGAACCAGACCAGGTTATCACTACGTTACACCCTCTGGTCATACGTTATCACTAGAGTTGAGCGAATCGAATCCAACAAAGTGGCATTCGATCCCGAATTTCAGGACAAATTCGATTCACGGCGAAGCCGAATTTTCTCCTGCTTCGTGGTAGCAAAAAATAAAAAAATCATACTTAACTAACTCCTCCATTTGCTCGCGACGGGCCCGGCTGCCGCCATCTTGATTGAAGATCTCAGCCGAAATCCCATGCGCGATGACGTACGACGTCACCACGCCAACCAGCGTGACAACGTAATCTCGGGCCGATCTTCAAGCAAGATGGAGGCAGCCAGCCCACCGCAAGCAAATGGAGGCGGCAAGTAGCATTTTTTTTTTTCTGTTAATTTTACACCGTTTTTACGCTCAGATTCCGCAATCGCGTATGAACGCGGCATCTGAGGGGTACAATTATGGGGAGTGGCGCTATCGCAACTCCCCGTCATTGCACCCGCCTACCCACTACGTCACGAAGCAAATATTTTTGTAAAATTCGGCGAAGCGGCCGAATCGAATTTTGAAGAAATTCGCTGATCTCTAGTTACCACATCTCAGTCATCACTGTATAGCGCCACCTCCTGTCCGCACTCACCGATCGCAGATCCAGCCCGTGTTGCTCATGGGCCGCTTGCAGTTGCTGCAGTTGATGTGGAGGGTGGTGGAGGCCTGGTTCATGCAGTTGATGGCGCTGGACGTGCTCAGTTTGATCACTTCATTGGAGACGTTCCACAGCTTGAAGCGTTGGAGTAGGTCGATGTAAGAGGTGAACCAGTGTTCCTGCGGAAGAGAGGCACAGATCTTACAAGGCGACCCGTGGAGGTGCAGCGCTGGACCGCTTCCCTTTTGTGCCGTTAAAATGGTACAGTACTTACCTGCAATTACCACTAGGGGGAGCACGGTACATACAGATTTATATAGTTGCCACTGAGCTCAATTCTAGCTGCATAAGGCCAAATGCTGGCTGTTAGCTCCCCCTTGTGGTGGCCGCAGGAAGCCACAATTATTAACCCTGCGAATATCTTACTCTTGCACACAATTAAGAGCAGGTGGAGTCCTTGGCTGTCAGGGCGGCCACTCAGATCATCCAGAGAACTATCACACAGATGACAATGGTGATGACCCCTCTTCAGATTGTTACCTGCATCTGCTCATCGATCTCCTTGCGGATTCGATCTCCCAACACAATGAGGACAGAGGCCGCCATCTGCACGTCTCCCTGCTCGGCGTAGTAACACAACATGTCCCGCACGGTGGGGTTGAAGAAGTCAGAAGGAAGCCTGTTCTCATACAAGGCATGGGAGATGGAGATGAGGGAGAAAGACTCTACTGGAGTCAGGGACACCGTCTCAGCCTCGTTGCCGCTCACGTGGGGAGAGTCCGCCTTATCCTGCAGGTGGTCCAGAGCCGAAGGGGTGTCTGTGATCTCGTGACGCAAGGGAAAACCTTCCTGGGGAAGAATATACTCCTGATCCTCAGCTGTAAGAAAAGGTAGTCCACTATAAGTAAGAAAACTCACTATTCTGCTGGTGCAGTCACTGTGTACATACATTACTTATCCTGTACTGATCCTGAGTCACATCCTGTATTATACTCCAGAGCTGCACTCACTATTCTGCTGGTGCAGTCACTGTGTACATACATTACTTATCCTGCACTGATCCTGAGTCACATCCTGTATTATACTCCAGAGCTGCACTCACTATTCTGCTGGTGCAGTCACTGTGTACATACATTACTTATCCTGCACTGATCCTGAGTCACATCCTGTATTATACTCCAGAGCTGCACTCACTATTCTGCTGGTGCAGTCACTGTGTACATACATTACATTACTTATCCTGTACTGACCCTGAGTTACATCCTGTATTATACTCCAGAGCTGCACTCACTATTCTGCTGGTGGAGTCACTGTGTACATACATTACTTATCCTGTACTGATCCTGAGTCACATCCTGTATTATACTCCAGAGCTGCACTCACTATTCTGCTGGTGCAGTCACTGTGTACACACATTACTTATCCTGTACTGATCCTGAGTCACATCCTGTATTATACTCCAGAGCTGCACTCACTATTCTGCTGGTGGAGTCACTGTGTACATACATTACTTATCCTGTATTATACTCCAGAGCTGCACTCACTATTCTGCTGGTGCAGTCACTGTGTACATACATTACTTATCCTGTACTGATCCTGAGTTACATCCTGGATTATACTCCAGAGCTGCACTCACTATTCTGCTGGTGGAGTCACTGTGTACATACATTACTTATCCTGTACTGATCCTGAGTTACATCCTGTATTATACTCCAGAGCTGCACTCACTATTCTGCTGGTGCAGTCACTGTGTACATACATTACTTATCCTGCACTGATCCTGAGTCACATCCTGTATTATACTCCAGAGCTGCACTCACTATTCTGCTGGTGCAGTCACTGTGTACACACATTACTTATCCTGTACTGATCCTGAGTCACATCCTGTATTATACTCCAGAGCTGCACTCACTATTCTGCTGGTGGAGTCACTGTGTACATACATTACTTATCCTGTACTGACCCTGAGTTACATCCTGTATTATACTCCAGAGCTGCACTCACTATTCTGCTGGTGCAGTCACTGTGTACATACATTACTTATCCTGTACTGATCCTGAGTTACATCCTGTATTATACTCCAGAGCTGCACTCACTATTCTGCTGGTGGAGTCACTGTGTGCATACATTACATTACTTATCCTGTACTGATCCTGAGTTACATCCTGTATTATACCCCAGAGCTGCACTCACTATTCTGCTGGTGCAGTCACCGTGTACATACATTACTTATCCTGTACTGATCCTGAGTTACATCCTGTATTATACTCCAGAGCTGCACTCACTATTCTGCTGGTGGAGTCACTGTGTATATACATTACATTACTTATCCTGTACTGATCCTGAGTTACATCCTGTATTATACCCCAGAGCTGCACTCACTATTCTGCTGGTGCAGTCACCGTGTACATACATTACTTATCCTGTACTGATCCTGAGTTACATCCTGTATTATACTCCAGAGCTGCACTCACTATTCTGCTGGTGGAGTCACTGTGTGCATACATTACTTATCCTGTACTGATCCTCAGTTACATCCTGTATTATACTCCAGAGCTGCACTCACTATTCTGCTGGTGCAGTCACTGTGTACATTACATTACTTATCCTGCACTGATCCTGAGTCACATCCTGTATTATACTCCAGAGCTGCACTCACTATTCTGCTGGTGCAGTCACTGTGTACATACATTACTTATCCTGCACTGATCCTGAGTCACATCCTGTATTATACTCCAGAGCTGCACTCACTATTCTGCTGGTGCAGTCACTGTGTACATACATTACTTATCCTGCACTGATCCTGAGTCACATCCTGTATTATACTCCAGAGCTGCACTCACTATTCTGCTGGTGCAGTCACTGTGTACATACATTACATTACTTATCCTGTACTGACCCTGAGTTACATCCTGTATTATACTCCAGAGCTGCACTCACTATTCTGCTGGTGGAGTCACTGTGTACATACATTACTTATCCTGTACTGATCCTGAGTCACATCCTGTATTATACTCCAGAGCTGCACTCACTATTCTGCTGGTGCAGTCACTGTGTACACACATTACTTATCCTGTACTGATCCTGAGTCACATCCTGTATTATACTCCAGAGCTGCACTCACTATTCTGCTGGTGGAGTCACTGTGTACATACATTACTTATCCTGTACTGATCCTGTATTATACTCCAGAGCTGCACTCACTATTCTGCTGGTGCAGTCACTGTGTACATACATTACTTATCCTGTACTGATCCTGAGTTACATCCTGTATTATACTCCAGAGCTGCACTCACTATTCTGCTGGTGCAGTCACTGTGTACATACATTACTTATCCTGCACTGATCCTGAGTCACATCCTGTATTATACTCCAGAGCTGCACTCACTATTCTGCTGGTGCAGTCACTGTGTACACACATTACTTATCCTGTACTGATCCTGAGTCACATCCTGTATTATACTCCAGAGCTGCACTCACTATTCTGCTGGTGGAGTCACTGTGTGCATACATTACATTACTTATCCTGTACTGATCCTGAGTTACATCCTGTATTATACCCCAGAGCTGCACTCACTATTCTGCTGGTGCAGTCACCGTGTACATACATTACTTATCCTGTAATGATCCTGAGTTACATCCTGTATTATACTCCAGAGGTGCACTCACTATTCTGCTGGTGGAGTCACTGTGTATACATTACATTACTTATCCTGTACTGATCCTGAGTTACATCCTGTATTATACCCCAGAGCTGCACTCACTATTCTGCTGGTGCAGTCACCGTGTACATACATTACTTATCCTGTACTGATCCTGAGTTACATCCTGTATTATACTCCAGAGCTGCACTCACTATTCTGCTGGTGCAGTCACTGTGTACATACATTACTTATCCTGTACTGATCCTGAGTTACATCCTGTATTATACTCCAGAGCTGCACTCACTATTCTGCTGGTGGAGTCACTGTGTGCATACATTACTTATCCTGTACTGATCCTCAGTTACATCCTGTATTATACTCCAGAGCTGCACTCACTATTCTGCTGGTGCAGTCACTGTGTACATACATTACTTCTCCTGTACTGATCCTGAGTCACATCCTGTATTATACTCCAGAGCTGCACTCAGTATTCTGCAGGCTTCATCTGAAGATTGCCTGCTCCCTAGCATTACAGGAGCACAGCTGAGCTGTCAGGGGTATGGCTGACTACAAGCTTGCTGACTGTTTCCAGCAGAATTATGACTGCACATATACAAATGACAGTTTTCGCGCCTTGCGGTTCCGTGCAGGTTACAGGCAGGGTAGGTAAGACTCACGGTGCGGATGATCATGGTCCACCAGGTACAGGTCATCCTCGTCTCCCTCCACGTCCCCCAGGAGGTAGTCAGCAGGAACGTCACTGCCCTCTGTCTCCTCGTTCTCTGAATACAGAAGGGTTAGAAAGCAGATGAGAGGCGGCGGGCGGCCGGGACCGTCCTGACAGCCCGGCCTCTCTCCTTACCCTCATTATTAATGGCTGCAGAGTCCATCAGTATGCTGTCCGCCCGGCTGTCTCCTTTGCTGTGTTCCAGCCAAGCCTCGCTGCCCACCCCCGCTGGCATTTCCTTCTGGTTAAAGCTGCACAGAGAAGGTGACAGTTAAAGGGACGGGCCTGGTGACACAGACGGGACACAGGAGGCGCTGGCACCCCACCTGTTCAGAACGGGCTGCGAGCTGCTGCTTTTGCCCAGGCTGTGGTTGAGATTTGTGGGGGGCACGGTGCCCGGGCTGCAGTAGATGATGCCCAGCATCGTCCACGTCTGAGCAACCTGGAAGGAAGAGTAATATAATGAGACGACTACAAGACCTCGGGTGTGATAAAGCTTTACAGCGGTGAACATGCTGGGAGTTGTAGTTTCCCAACAGCTGGCACCCCTGAACAGCTTTCCATACAGGTTTAAAGGAGTTTTCCGGGATTTTACTAATGATGACCTATCCTCAGTATGGGATCGCCGCGGCCTTCTCCCCGCTCACAGCGCCGCACATATATAGTGGTTGTGCTTGGTATTACAGCTCAGCCGCATTTGCTTCTATACAGTGTACGGCGCTGTGCTTGGAGAGGGCAGAGAAGGCCGCGGCGCTAGTGCCTCCTCATACCGCCGATTGTTGGGGGTCCCAGGTGTCAGACCACCACCGATCAGATACTGATGACCTATCCCGAGGAGAGGTGATCACTATCAAAATCCCAAAAAATCCCTTTAAAGGGATTTTCCGATTTTATGCAAATAGAGTTTATTTTCGTTCTTTGCCTTTCAGATTTCTGCTTGCTGGCAGTGAACAGAAACCTTCCTGATAATATACAGACACTGAAAATTCATTCTGACCTAATACTTTTTACAACTGATGTTTTGCTACAATGTACCAGTGCACAGAAAACGTCCAGTCCCCATCAGACATTGGACATGCCATCAATGTCAGATAGGTGGGGGGGGGGGGGGTCCCCCCTCTGGGACCTGCTGCTATCTCCAGAACGGGACCACCGGAAGTGAATGAAGAAGAACAGCTGCGTATTCGTGGCCGCCCTCCATTCATTTCTACAGGAGCTCTGACAATACCCGACCACTGGTTTGGCTATTTCCGGCAGAGGTGAATGGAGCGGTGGCCGCGCTTGCGCTGTGTTCTGCATTCATTTCTATGAGCCTTCCGAAAGCACACTCGCTCGTTTTTGGAAGCGAATGGAGAGCACGCCGCACATGATAGGTGTGGTATACAGAGGTGGGACTCGCACCTATATGACACTGGTGGCAAATCCTAGCAATATGCCACCAACGTCGAGGTGACACAACCCCTTTAAAGGGACCAAGCAGGGAAAATGCATGGAGTGCCCCCGCCCGACCACGCGAGTTTTCAGTGATCGCTCACCCCTTGAAGGCTTCACGTGGGCCAGCCCGTAACACACAGAGGTCGGAGGAGGGTCCACAGGAATGTTGTTTGGGGGGTTATGGATGGTGGAGTTCTCACAAACAGTACTTATCCGCTAACCAAGGGACAGGTGATAAATATCGGATCACAGGGCGGTCTGACCACTGGGACCCCCCGCGATCCCAAGAACATGGTATCCCAGAGCCCCCCCCTCTGAAGGGAGCGGTAGAGCGCATTTTGGACCGCCGCTACGTTCATTTCAGTCCAATAGAAGTGAATGGAGCGGTGAACGACCTGCACACTACCGTTCCCTTCAGAGAGTGGACTCGGGATCGGCGGTCAGACCCCCCCCATGATCCAATGTTCATTTTGTCAACAGGTGACAAATATTTTTCATGGGATAACGCCTTTTAAAGAGCGATCCTTTGCCCCCTCTAGTGTATGACCAGGTCCGCGCCCATCCCCCACCCTTCCGCTCACCTGCCATCTGTTCAGTTCTCGAGCCACTTTTGCATTGTGATCACAAAGTTCCGCCAGAGGCTTCCCAGCCAGAGCGTACCTCTCCGCCGTGGCCACGAACCAGCCCATGTCCTCGCCCCCCGCCTCAAATACCATCAGACCACTGGAGATGTTCTCAAACTGCTCCATGGGGTCTTGCTTCCTCAAGAAGAAGATCGGGTGCCGCCTGTCGTAGGGTTTCCTATTGGAGTCCTGGGAGGAGGAGGAGGAGGAAGAAATCAGGCTTTCCTTGGCTGCAAAAGCCAAATCTCCGAACAGTCCGTAGCAGAGGCCTTCGGGATTGGCGCGGTCTATCGGCCTCCTGGCGTCTCTGAAGATGTGCTGGTACAAGGTGCTGTCCTTAGATCCCGAGAGCAGGAAGTACGGGTCGTGGAGGTGGCGCCATACGATGCCCGTCGTCACGTCCTTGTGCTCCTCGAAAGTAGCGAACGGTATGAAAGGCCTGCGGACGTCCCACACGTAGATGTTATGGTCCACCATCATGGAACATGTTGCGAGGTGGTACTTCCTCTCAGGACGCCACTTCACCCGGGCGACGGAGGCGATGGTCTGTACGCAGTAGATCTCCTTGGCCCGGTTGGTGTTCATGTCCCACACTTTCACCATCTTATCACGCCCGCCAGTGGCCAGCCATCCCCTGCAAGGAAGGGATCAAAGACATAGTAGGTAGAAGGCAAGGAGGAGGGAGATGCAGCTGCAGGTTCTCAACGCTGTGAGAGGGGAGAGCGAGCAGCTGTAGCATCAGACCAGGAACAGACAACCTGTTCAGGAGGCAAGGGGGCGAAGACCACATACAAGTCTCAGGTAGGGTGTACAGAGGTCACCGACTGCGGGCGTGAACCTAGAGGACCACAAACACATCCTGGAGATAATCTCGAACGAGAATAGAGCCTCTATGTCCTACAATGTGATTCTGGGGTACCTACCTGTCCTCAGGGTGCCAGTCGCAGCAGAACACCGGGCCGTTATGGGCGGTAAACATGCGCTCAAATCGGTCCGGCCTTCGGATGTCCCAGAGTTGGACGTTTCCATTCTCAAAGGTGGCGGCGAAGGTGAAGTAGTCCCGGATGCTGAACTGGACGTCCCTCACACTCTCTGACTGACCTGGGGACGGGAGGAAAACAGTCAGAACGTCGGCACAGAGAATGACATTTTAAAGATCTCTGCTTGCTGTCGGCGGCGGAAAATCTGTACGGCCCTCGCCGTGCTCTCACAGCTGATGGGCTCGTTACTATGGTATCCCTCTGCGGACTCTGGACTGATACACTGTAACAAACGAGAAGACAGAACTGAGCAGCTGCTGAGTTTAGCTCACAGACATTTGCCTGAACCAGAAGCAACTGTAACAAACCCTCAGCTTTCACAAGTATTAAACAGGACCTCTCACCGCTCCTGACATGCCTGTTTTAATAGCTTTATGCATTCCTCATGTAATAACAATTCTGGAGCCTCTGATCTTGTTGGGCCCTTCCTTTATTATTTGCACTAGAAGTTATGAATGAATTGCTAGCAGTCTGCAGTAAGGGTACAGAGGGGGGTAACAGGTTGGGGGTTATCCTATCTTAGACAATGGGGGCATATCCCATCTCTGGGACCCGCACCTACAAGGAGAACGGAGTCAGGGAGAGTTGTGGCTGGAGGACCCTGGGCTCCGGGGTCTGTCCACCACCAGGCGCAGCTCCCCGCCTCTCCCACTGAAGTGAATGGGAGTGCACCGCGCATGCGCGGCCACCGCTCCCATTCATTTCTATGGGGCCCGACGGAAATAGACGAGCCAGCGCTTGGCTATTTTCGGCGGCTCTATAGAAATGAATGGAGGGCTGCGGCGCATGAGCCCTCCTCAACTTTCTCCGCTCCATTCTCCTTGTAGGTGCGAGTCCAGCACCTATCAGACAATGGGGGCATATCCTAGCGATATGCCCCCATTGTCTGAGATGGGAATACCCCTTTAAGTCTTTACATTTTTTTGTCAACCTCTGGAGGGGAACAAGACGAGATTCCCTGACGAGATTCTGGGGAGGAACTGAAATAAAAAGTCCATTAGACAGTTCAAGGTCCCTTTAGGCCCACTTACACGGCCGTAGTGCCGCTATGCCCGTTTTGCGGACTGGGCGCGTGAATTGTGCATCATAGTGCAGACCCATCGACTTCAATGGGTCCATGATCCGCAAGATATGGCGAAAGTTCAGACCTGTCCTATCTTCTGCGGAGAGGAGGCACCTGGAAGGGCTTCTGGGTGTTTCCATGGGCTCCGCAAAATAGGACAGGTCCAAACTTTCGCCATAGCTTGCAGATCACAGACACATTGAAGTCAATGGGCCCACACTACGATGCAGAGTTTAAATGGTTTGGAGACCGCAACACTGGCACGGCGGCACTACGGCAGTGTAAATGGGAACTTATCCACAGAATCGGAGCAAAGCATCTGATCGCCGGGGGTCGGACTGCTGGGACCCCCACTGATGACAAGAACGAGGTGTCGGAGTTCCCAGAGGAGGTCACACATACCTGCTGCCGCTCCATTCAACTCTATGGGACTGTCGAAGAGAAGCCGCGTCCAGCGCTCGCCTATCCCCGGCAGTGCCATACAGATAAACTAAGCGGCAGCGCAACCACCGTTCCAGCAGCTCATTCTTGTAATCTCTGGGGGTCTCACGTGTCAGACCCCCACGATCAGACACTTATGGACAGTGAAAAGTTCTTATAGTGGGACAACCCCTCCAGACAAGACTGAAACATTCCTTCAAGATCAGTTCAAGAAGCGTCCTCGGTCTCGCACGTAGATGCGTCCCGAGATATCGTAACCCAATCACCTGAGAAGGTGCTGACCGAGTCCTTCTTCCGGAGGTCAAAGCACTTCATGAATCCGTCCTGGGAGCCGCTGAGCAGCATGTAGACCTCGGTGGGGTGGAAGCAGACTTTATTCACCGTCCTCTTGTGCTCCGTAAAGAGTTGGTCCTGCTTGTTCCGGGACGGCTTGCCTAGGTTCCATGTCACCACCACGCCATTGGTGGCAGCCGTGGCCAGAAGGTTTTCATCCATCTGATGCCACACCACATCGGCACAGCTGAAATTGAGGGACGTCTTGCGGCCCACTCTCAGGTTCAGCTTCTCCACAAAGTGGTCTTCCTCCATGGAGTAGATCTTGAAGATGTTACGACCGGCCACCACCACTTGGGTGGCATCGCGGCAGACGCTTATGGCATTGGCGGGGGCATCGAGGTGACAGAACATGGTGCGCCCTGTCAGGGTGTTACCGCCTAGGGCCGTGGTGACCCTCGCCATCTTCTCCATGGCGGGTACCCGGCCGCTGGCCCCCTTCCAAACGCCGCTGAGGGTCTCCACAAGAGCGGTTCTACAGACCAGCGGTGAGAAAAACCATGCTGCTCCGCGAGCGCGACGGACGTTCCGGCGAGGAGCCGCCTCTGGTACAGATACTACACCGACCCTCCGAAGAACCGGACCTACAGAAGGAAGAGCAGAGGATTCTGGGATTAGTCTAATGAGTATGGAGGGACTAGAGGGCGTCCGGTGGAGTGTGCCGGGACTATGGCGGACTGTTCTCACCATGTCCACCAGATACCTAGGCAATCTGACAACTTTCTAATTTACATGCATTCACTAATCAGGTGGGGTTGTCAGGTTGTCAGCTCCCTTCCCCCAAACAGCAGAGAGGAAGAAAAAAAAAAAAAAGAAGAAGAAGAAGAAGAAGATACGGGGGGGGACACTACAACTCCCACACAATCAAATACGGGGGGGACTACAACTCCCACACAATCAGATACGGGGGGGACTACAACTCCCACACAATCAGATACGGGGGGGACTACAACTCCCACACAATCAGATACGGGGGGACTACAGCTCCCACACAATCAGATACGGGGGGGACTACAACTCCCACACAATCAGATACGGGGGGGACTACAACTCCCACACAATCAGATACGGGGGGGACTACAACTCCCACACAATCAGATACGGGGGGGACTACAACTCCCACACAATCAGATACGGGGGGGGACTACAACTCCCACACAATCAGATACGGGGGGGGGGGACTACAACTCCCACACAATCAGATACGGGGGGGACTACAACTCGCACACAATCAGATACGGGGGGGACTACAACTCCCACACAATCAGATACGGGGGGGACTACAACTCCCACACAATACAACTCCCACACAATCAGATACGGGGGGGACTACAACTCCCACACAATCAGATACGGGGGGGACTACAACTCCCACACAATCAGATACGGGGGGGGACTACAACTCCCACACAATCAGATACGGGGGGGACTACAACTCCCACACAATCAGATACGGGGGGGACTACAACTCCCACACAATCAGATACGGGGGGGACTACAACTCCCACACAATCAGATACGGGGGGGACTACAACTCCCACACAATCAGATACGGGGGGGGACTACAACTCCCACACAATCAGATACGGGGGGGGACTACAACTCCCACACAATCAGATACGGGGGGGGACTACAACTCCCACACAATCAGATACGGGGGGGGGGCTACAACTCCCACACAATCAGATACGGGGGGGACGGGACGGACTACAACTCCCACACAATCAGATACGGGGGGACTACAACTCCCACACAATCAGATATGGGGGAACAACAACTCCCACGGGATCAGATATGGGAAGAACTACTACTCCCACACAATCAGCAATGAGAGGACTACAACTCTCAGACTATGGAGGACTGACCTGTGCGGACATCTCTGGGAGACGAGGCTGTCTACAAATAACAACCAGGACGGCGCCGCCTGTGGCTGGAAACAAGGAGAAAAGTTGCAGGAGGGAAGCAAAAGGAGAGTGCACCCGCCGTGTCCGGCCACTAACCCCGGGAGAAGAGGCACAAAACCCGGGTCACCGGTCACTGACCACACCCCGCCAGGGCCACCGGGAACACGGGACACTCACAGGCTCGCACCTGACACCGGAAACAGCCGAAAGTGTAAATGGTCCGACGCTTATTTTCTTCCCCACATGCTCGGACATAAAAGAATAAAGGTTCCGCGCTCAGAGCGTTCCGCCCGCTGCATTGTGTCAGTCTATAGACGGGTCACATATCAGGACGTACAGTCTCCTCCCAAGTGTCCCTCTTTTTGATCCTTAAATTTCCCTCACGGTTTACTTTGCACCACGTGTACTGAACGTGTCCGGGAGACCACGGACTACAGCCAGAGAGCCCCCATAATGACAGGCAGGGTGTCCCCATAATGACAGCCAGAGAGCCCCCATAATGACAGCCAGTGTCCCCATAATGACAGGCAGGGTGTCCCCATAATGACAGCCAGAGAGCCCCCATAATGACAGCCAGTGTCCCCATAATGACAGCCAGAGAGCCCCCATAATGACAGCCAGTGTCCCCATAATGACAGGCAGGGTGTCCCATAATGACAGCCAGAGAGCCCCCATAATGACAGCCAGTGTCCCCATAATGACAGCCAGAGAGCCCCCATAATGACAGCCAGTGTCCCCATAATGACAGCCAGAGAGCCCCCATAATGACAGGCAGGGTGTCCCCATAATGACAGCCAGAGAGCCCCCATAATGACAGCCAGTGTCCCCATAATGACAGCCAGTGTCCCCATAATGACAGCCAGAGAGCCCCCATAATGACAGCCAGTGTCCCCATAATGACAGCCAGAGAGCCCCCATAATGACAGGCAGGGTGTCCCCATAATGACAGCCAGAGAGCCCCCATAATGACAGCCAGTGTCCCCATAATGACAGCCAGAGAGCCCCCATAATGACAGCCAGTGTCCCCATAATGACAGCCAGAGAGCCCCCATAATGACAGGCAGGGTGTCCCCATAATGACAGCCAGAGAGCCCCCATAATGACAGCCAGAGAGCCCCCATAATGACAGCCAGAGAGCTCTCATAATGACAGTCAGAGTGCCCCCATAATGACAGCCAGAGTGCCCCCATAATGACAGGCAGAGTGCCCCATAATGACAGCCAGAGAGCCCCCATAATGACAGCCAGTGTCCCCATAATGACAGGCAGGGTGTCCCCATAATGACAGCCAGAGAGCCCCCATAATGACAGCCAGTGTCCCCATAATGACAGCCAGAGAGCCCCCATAATGACAGCCAGTGTCCCCATAATGACAGGCAGGGTGTCCCCATAATGACAGCCAGAGAGCCCCCATAATGACAGCCGGTGTCCCCATAATGACAGCCAGAGAGCCCCCATAATGACAGCCAGTGTCCCCATAATGACAGCCAGAGAGCCCCCATAATGACAGGCAGGGTGTCCCCATAATGACAGCCAGAGAGCCCCCATAATGACAGCCAGTGTCCCCATAATGACAGCCAGTGTCCCCATAATGACAGCCAGAGAGCCCCCATAATGACAGCCAGTGTCCCCATAATGACAGCCAGAGAGCCCCCATAATGACAGGCAGGGTGTCCCCATAATGACAGCCAGAGAGCCCCCATAATGACAGCCAGTGTCCCCATAATGACAGCCAGAGAGCCCCCATAATGACAGCCAGTGTCCCCATAATGACAGCCAGAGAGCCCCCATAATGACAGGCAGGGTGTCCCCATAATGACAGCCAGAGAGCCCCCATAATGACAGCCAGAGAGCCCCCATAATGACAGCCAGAGAGCTCTCATAATGACAGTCAGAGTGCCCCCATAATGACAGCCAGAGTGCCCCCATAATGACAGGCAGAGTGCCCCATAATGACAGCCAGAGAGCCCCCATAATGACAGCCAGTGTCCCCATAATGACAGGCAGAGAGCCCCCATAATGACAGCCAGAGAGCCCCCATAATGACAGCCAGAGAGCTCTCATAATGACAGGCAGGGTGTCCCCATAATGACAGCCAGAGAGCCCCCATAATGACAGCCAGTGTCCCCATAATGACAGCCAGAGAGCCCCCATAATGACAGGCAGGGTGTCCCCATAATGACAGCCAGAGAGCCCCCATAATGACAGCCAGTGTCCCCATAATGACAGCCAGAGAGCCCCCATAATGACAGCCAGAGAGCCCCCATAATGACATCCAGAGAGCCCCCATAATGACAGCCAGAGAGCCCCCATAATGACAGCCAGTGTCCCCATAATGACAGCCAGAGAGCCCCCATAATGACAGCCAGTGTCCCCATAATGACAGCCAGAGAGCCCCCATAATGACAGGCAGGGTGTCCCCATAATGACAGCCAGAGAGCCCCCATAATGACAGCCAGTGTCCCCATAATGACAGCCAGAGAGCCCCCATAATGACAGCCAGAGAGCCCCCATAATGACAGCCAGTGTCCCCATAATGACATCCAGAGAGCCCCCATAATGACAGCCAGAGAGCCCCCATAATGACAGCCAGTGCCCCCATAATGACAGCCAGAGAGCCCCCATAATGACAGCCAGAGAGCTCTCATAATGACAGTCAGAGTGCCCCCATAATGACAGCCAGAGTGCCCCCATAATGACAGCCAGAGTGCCCCCATAATGACAGGCAGATGTGCCCCAATAATGACAGGCAGAGTGCCCCCATAATGACAGCCAGAGAGCCCCCATAATGACAGCCAGAGAGCCCCCATAATGACAGCCAGTGCCCCCATAATGACAGCCAGAGTGTCCCCATAATGACAGGCAGAGTGCCCCCATAATGACAGGCAGAGTGCCCCCATAATGACAGGCAGAGTGCCCCCATAATGACAGCCAGAGAGCCCCCATAATGACAGCCAGTGCCCCCATAATGACAGCCAGAGTGTCCCCATAATGACAGGCAGAGTGCCCCCATAATGACAGGCAGAGTGCCCCCATAATGACAGCCAGAGTGCCCCCATAATGACAGGCAGAGTGCCCCCATAATGACAGCCAGAGAGCCCCCATAATGACAGCCAGTGCCCCCATAATGACAGCCAGAGTGTCCCCATAATGACAGGCAGAGTGCCCCCATAATGACAGGCAGAGTGCCCCCATAATGACAGCCAGAGTGTCCCCATAATGACAGGCAGAGTGCCCCCATAATGACAGGCAGAGTGCCCCCATAATGATAGCCAGAGAGCCCCCATAATGACAGCCAGTGCCCCCATAATGACAGCCAGAGAGCCCCCATAATGACAGCCAGAGTGCCCCCATAATGACAGGCAGAGTGCCCCCATAATGACAGCCAGAGAGCCCCCATAATGACAGGCAGGGTGTCCCCATAATGACAGCCAGAGTGCCCCCATAATGACAGCCAGAGAGCCCCCATAATGACAGCCAGAGAGCCCCCATAATGACAGCCAGTGCCCCCATAATGACAGCCAGAGAGCTCTCATAATGACAGTCAGAGAGCCCCCATAATGACAGCCAGTGTCCCCATAATGACAGCCAGAGAGCTCTCATAATGACAGTCAGAGTGCCCCCATAATGACAGGCAGAGTGCCCCCATATTGACAGGCAGAGAGCCCCCATAATGACAGCCAGAGAGCCCCCATAATGACAGCCAGTGCCCCCATAATGACAGCCAGAGAGCTCTCATAATGACAGTCAGAGAGCCCCCATAATGACAGCCAGTGTCCCCATAATGACAGCCAGAGAGCTCTCATAATGACAGTCAGAGTGCCCCCATAATGACAGGCAGAGTGCCCCCATATTGACAGGCAGAGAGCCCCCATAATGACAGCCAGAGAGCCCCCATAATGACAGCCAGAGAGCCCCCATAATGACAGCCAGAGAGCTCTCATAATGACAGCCAGAGAGCTCTCATAATGACAGGCAGGGTGTCCCCATAATGACAGCCAGTGTCCCCATAATGACAGCCAGAGAGACCCTATAAAGACAGGCAGGGTGTCCCCATAATGACAGCCAGAGAGCCCCCATAATGACAGGCAGGGTGTCCCCATAATGACAGCCAGAGAGCCCCCATAATGACAGCCAGTGTCCCCATAATGACAGCCAGAGAGCCCCCATAATGACAGCCAGAGTGCCCCCATAATTACAGGCAGAGTGCCCCCATAATGACAGCCAGTGTCCCCATAATGACAGCCAGAGAGCCCCCATAATGACAGCCAGAGAGCTCTCATAATGACAGGCAGAGAGCCCCCATAATGACAGCCAGTGTCCCCATAATGACATCCAGAGAGCCCCCATAATGACAGCCAGAGAGCCCCCATAATGACAGCCAGTGCCCCCATAATGACAGCCAGAGTGTCCCCATAATGACAGGCAGAGTGCCCCCATAATGACAGGCAGAGTGCCCCCATAATGACAGCCAGAGTGCCCCCATAATGACAGGCAGAGTGCCCCCATAATGACAGCCAGAGAGCCCCCATAATGACAGCCAGTGCCCCCATAATGACAGCCAGAGTGTCCCCATAATGACAGGCAGAGTGCCCCCATAATGACAGGCAGAGTGCCCCCATAATGACAGCCAGAGTGTCCCCATAATGACAGGCAGAGTGCCCCCATAATGACAGGCAGAGTGCCCCCATAATGATAGCCAGAGAGCCCCCATAATGACAGCCAGTGCCCCCATAATGACAGCCAGAGAGCCCCCATAATGACAGCCAGAGTGCCCCCATAATGACAGGCAGAGTGCCCCCATAATGACAGCCAGAGAGCCCCCATAATGACAGGCAGGGTGTCCCCATAATGACAGCCAGAGAGCCCCCATAATGACAGCCAGAGAGCCCCCATAATGACAGCCAGTGCCCCCATAATGACAGCCAGAGAGCTCTCATAATGACAGTCAGAGAGCCCCCATAATGACAGCCAGTGTCCCCATAATGACAGCCAGAGAGCTCTCATAATGACAGTCAGAGTGCCCCCATAATGACAGGCAGAGTGCCCCCATATTGACAGGCAGAGAGCCCCCATAATGACAGCCAGAGAGCCCCCATAATGACAGCCAGAGAGCCCCCATAATGACAGCCAGAGAGCTCTCATAATGACAGCCAGAGAGCTCTCATAATGACAGGCAGGGTGTCCCCATAATGACAGCCAGAGAGCTCTCATAATGACAGTCAGAGAGCTCTCATAATGACAGGCAGAGAGCCCCCATAATGACAGCCAGTGTCCCCATAATGACATCCAGAGAGCCCCCATAATGACAGCCAGAGAGCCCCCATAATGACAGCCAGAGAGCCCCCATAATGACAGCCAGTGTCCCCATAATGACAGCCAGAGAGCCCCCATAATGACAGCCAGTGTCCCCATAATGACAGCCAGAGAGCCCCCATACTGACAGGCAGGGTGCCCCCATAATGACAGCCGCCTCTGAGGTCACTGCTGCCGCCACCACAGCGGTCTCATGTCCTTATAGAAACATCATCACTGGACGCCAGAGACTGGGGGGGGGGACGCGGGGGGGGGGGGGGGGTAAGTACCGCTCAGCTTGTTATTTTAGACCATTTAAACGGATCCGTCCCCATTGACTTACATTGTGTGTCAGGACGGATCCGTTTGGCTCAGTTTCGTCAGACGGACACCAAGACGCTGCAGGCGCCTCCAGAGCGGAACGGAGGGAAACTGATCCATTCTGAGCGGATCCTTTTCCATTCAGAATGCATTGGGGCTAAACGGATCCGTTTTGGACCGCGTGTGAGAGCCCATGACGGATCTCAGAAACGGAAAGCCAAAACGCCAGTGTGAAAGTAGCTCAAGCTTTTCAGGAACAATATTCAAGGAGAAGGACCATCCCTTTAAGAGGGTCCGTGTGTCCCCTGAGAATAGGGGACAAGCGTCTGTCCTGAGTGTCCCCTCTGAATGACCCCCTGCCGCTCCAGACAGGTAAGTGCTCCCGCGGTCCCCTGCCGCTCCAGACAGGTAAGTGCTCCCGCGGTCCCCTGCCGCTCCAGACAGGTAAGTGCTCCCGCACCCCCCTGCCGCTCCAGACAGGTAAGTGCTCCCACGGTCCCATACAGCTGATCAGACACTTATTCCATGTTCTGTGAATAGGAAATACATGTTTTTCGTAAGACAACCCCTTTAAGACTAGACATCCAGGTTATTCTTAAAGGGATTTTCCAGGTCTTTGATGTCGATGGTTTATCCTTAGGATAGGCCATGGGGGTCCGACACAGAATCCACGTGCGATTCTCCACATAGGAGATTTTAAATCTGCTGCTTGTCAATTTCTGCAATGCACGGGGTGGAATCCACGGCAAATCTACACCACATTGAGTCTGCAGTGGTGACCCTAAACCTCCACTAGGTGGCGCCGATGCCTTGTAATTGCTGGGTCTCCCCCCTGCAGCCAGCACTAGGTACGAAGGGGCTGAGCGTCTCCCCCACCCAGTCCTGCTGACACCGCGGGGGTTAAATGCAATCAGAATGAGATTATTTCCTTTACACTCAGCAGAATCTTTATTCGCACATTGTGCCGCTCGTCACACTCTGAGACAAGGGAGAACCACGGGGAGTCAGCGTGGTCTGGGGACCCCAGATGGGGGCAGGGTACGGGCCACCTGTCACCTGTGGCAGCTCACCCTGCGGCCAGATCGCAACGTCGCTTCACGCCAGAGCTGGAGATCACGCCTGACTCCAGCAAGCAGATGCTCGAAGGTTATCCTCCTGCCTGGGTCAACTTACCACATGGGGCGGATACGCTGCAGACATTCCTCCGTGGAATTGTGCGGGAAATCCTCAGCATTCAGGGCAAGACCACACGGCGTGATTGTGACAAGACACGGGAGGTTGCGACGTGGACGCCCTGCGGTCGACTACCGCGCAAACCGTATGAGCTGCAGCGGACTACAACAATCTAACTAGGACTGCACTGTGTAGTTGCTCTGCATTGTTAATGACCACACAGCACCGGTAATACCACGTGGCCATTAACAATGCAGGCCGACTAAACAGTGCAGCAACCATAATACCACGTGGCCATTAACAATGCAGGCCGACTAAACAGTGCAGCATCGGTAATACCACGTGGCCATTAACAATGCAGACTGACTAAACAGTGCAGCACCGGTAATACCACGTGGCCATTAACAATGCAGGCCGACTAAACAGTGCAGCACCGGTAATGCCACGTGGCCATTAACAATGCAGGCCGACTAAACAGTGCAGCAACCATAATACCACGTGGCCATTAACAATGCAGGCCGACTAAACAGTGCAGCATCGGTAATACCACGTGGCCATTAACAATGCAGACTGACTAAACAGTGCAGCACCGGTAATACCACGTGGCCATTAACAATGCAGGCCGACTAAACAGTGCAGCACCGGTAATACCACGTGGCCATTAACAATGCAGACTCACTAAACAGTGCAGCACCGGTAATACCACGTGGCCATTAACAATGCAGGCCGACTAAACAGTGCAGCACCGGTAATACCACGGGGCCATTAACAATGCAGACTGACTAAACAGTGCAGCACCGGTAATACCACGTGGCCATTAACAATGCAGGCCGACTAAACAGTGCAGCACCGGTAATACCACGTGGCCATTAACAATGCAGACTGACTAAAGAGTGCAGCACCGGTAATACCACGTGGCCATTAACAATGCAGGCCGACTAAACAGTGCAGCACCGGTAATACCACGGGGCCATTAACAATGCAGGCCGACTAAACAGTGCAGCACCGGTAATACCACGGGGCCATTAACAATGCAGACTGACTAAAGAGTGCAGCACCGGTAATACCACGTGGCCATTAACAATGCAGGCCGACTAAACAGTGCAGCACCGGTAATACCACATGGCCATTAACAATGCAGACTGACTAAACAGTGCAGCACCGGTAATACCACGGGGCAATTAACAATGCAGGCCGACTAAACAGTGCAGCACCGGTAATACCACGGGGCCATTAACAATGCAGGCCGACTAAACAGTGCAGCACCGGTAATACCACGGGGCCATTAACAATGCAGGCCGACTAAACAGTGCAGCACCGGTAATGCCACGTGGCCATTAACAATGCAGACTGACTAAACAGTGCAGCACCGGTAATACCACGTGGCCATTAACAATGCAGACCGACTAAACAGTGCAGCACCGGTAATACCACGTGGCCACTAACAATGCAGGCCGACTAAACAGTGCAGCACCGGTAATACCACGTGGCCATTAACAATGCAGACTGACTAAACAGTGCAGCACCGGTAATACCACGGGGCCATTAACAATGCAGACTGACTAAACAGTGCAGCACCGGTAATACCACGGGGCCATTAACAATGCAGGCCGACTAAACAGTGCAGCACCGGTAATACCACGGGGCCATTAACAATGCAGACTGACTAAACAGTGCAGCACCGGTAATACCACGGGGCCATTAACAATGCAGACTGACTAAACAGTGCAGCACCGGTAATACCACGGGGCCATTAACAATGCAGGCCGACTAAACAGTGCAGCACCCCCCAATACCACGTGGCCATTTTAAACAATGGGGGCATATCGCTAGGATATGCCTCCCCCCCCCCCCCCCCCCCGCGCTGCCATTAGATGAATGGAGCGGCCGCACGCTTGACCGGACGCTCTGAGGGGTACGGGGCACCCATTCACCCGATCGGTGGGGTGGTTCCCAACTGTCTCAAATTTGTTTACCGGGGAAACGGGGCAAGGTGAGGTTTGATAAAATTGTATACAGTCCAGGGGTCGGCACTAACGTCTGGGAGCCCCTTAAAGGGGATGAGAATGCGCCGTCATGCGCCGCCTGCTTCCATTGATTTCTATAGGAGGTCTGAAATTAGCCGAGCTCAACTATTTTCGGAACAGCCATAGAAGTGAATGGAGGCCGCTGCACATACGCGATGCCCCTTGGTTCACTTTGGGGGCCCCGTACTAGAGATGGCTAGCTCGGGGACCCGCACCCCTCTGACACTGGCGGCTAATCCTAGCTAAATGCCACCATTTTGTGAGAGGTGACACAACCCCTTTACGGCAGCCCCTTTACACGGACATCTGAGGCAGGCGCTGAGCCGGTACCTGGAATCTGTGGCAGGCACTTACAGTACTTGTGAGGTAGGTACTTGGCACATTTATAGAGTGCCATTGAAAATACACAAGTCTGTAAGTGTATATGTCGTTTTTTTATTGGCAGTTCTGTCTAGTAATAAAACAAAAAAAATGTCATTCTACATCCTGTCTCCATGGAAACAAGTGCTTCCTCCTGTCATATGTTTCACTGGAAATTTTCTGTGTAAAATATTTTTATATTTTCTATCAGCATAATTATCCCCATGTTATCAGCAAAAATTCCTATTTCCTTACATGAGAAAGATAATTGACTGCTGCCCACAATAAACATGGCCGCCGCGCACTGCTCCATCCTGTTCGGTCATTGGCAGAATCCCCGGAAGTCGTCGTAACAGCTGACGAAGACACTTCCGCCCTCACTGCAGACGTCCTCCTTCTGCCCGGAGGCGGCTGGCTCTGTGCGTGCGTCATTGTGACGTCACGGCGCTCCTGTTCTCTATGGCAGGGTCACCGAGCCGCAGGCAGTGCGGAGGAGGATGGAGGTTGTGTTTTCTTTTGGTTGATGTCTATGGAAACCAATATTGCCTGACAAGAGGTGGAGAACTACAACTCCCAGCGTTTTTTAGGAATTCCTAGCTACATGTAGTGACGCCCTCTAATTCCACCCTGCACCATTTGGTAGAGCTGTGCTGGGTGACTGCGCCCAATATTCAGTGTGGACCACCGTCTTTATTTTAAAACCCGTATCATGGAGACCTAAACGTAGCAGGCGTGATCACGCCCCTGAATGGGCGTGGCCCCATGAGCTGACAGCTGCCCAGTTCTGCTGTTGTAGGCAGGACCCGGCGGGCGTAGCCTGGCATCGCCATGTGTAGCAGCCAGCGGCACCCGCTGCTCATCCTTTCCCAGTGGCGGTTTTATCTCTGTTAATTCCAGTATAATAGAGGCTTAAAGTGGTCACCAGTTGGGGGGGGGGGGGGGTGGCATAGGGGGCGCCATACATCCAGACAATGCCGCTCCCCTGGGCCCACTAATAGCTGCACTGACCCCCAGTGACCGTCACATCGTGATCTGATCATAGACGTACCGCCGACTGTGTGCACTGAACCTAGGCGACGCCTCACCTGTACCAGAGACAGCAGCATCCAGGATGTTACTAGGGGGCGGTATTATACTACAGTGGAAAAAGGGGATTTACATATGATACTAAGAAAGGGTTTATGTTAATTAAAATCTGCACAAACATCTACACAGAAGTAAAGATACCACACATGGCGGTATATATCACAGTGCACAAACTTTACGAGCAGTGTTATATTCTTGTACATGGGAGGCAGTATTATAGTAGTTATATTCTTGTACATAGGAGCAGTACTATAGTAGTTATATTCTTGTACATAGGAGCAGTATTATAGTAGTTATATTCCTGTACATAGGAGCAGTATTATAGTAGTTATATTCTTGTACATAGGAGCAGTATTATAGTAGTTATATTCTTGTACATAGGAGCAGTATTATAGTAGTTATATTCTTGTACATAGGAGCAGTATTATAGTAGTTATATTCCTGTACATAGGAGGCAGTATTATAGTAGTTATACTCTTGTACATAGGAGGCAGTATTATAGTAGTTATATTCTTGTATATAGGAGCAGTATTATAGTAGTTATATTATTGTACATAGAAGCAGTATTATAGTAGATATATTCCTGTACATAGGAGGCAGTATTATAGTAGTTATATTCTGGTACATAGGAGCAGTATTATAGTAGTTATATTCCTGTACATAGGAGCAGTATTATAGTAGTTATATTCTTGTACATAGGAGCAGTATTATAGTAGTTATATTCTTGTACATAGGAGCAGTATTATAGTAGTTATATTCTGGTACATAGGAGCAGTATTATAGTAGTTATATTCTGGTACATGGGAGGCAGTATTATAGTAGTTATATTCTTGTACATAGGAGCAGTATTATAGTAGTTATATTCTTGTACATAGGAGCAGTATTATAGTAGTTATATTCTGGTACATAGGAGCAGTATTATAGTAGTTATATTCTTGTACATAGGAGCAGTATTATAGTAGTTATATTCTTGTACATAGGAGCAGTATTATAGTAGTTATATTCTGGTACATAGGAGCAGTATTATAGTAGTTATAGTCTTGTACATGGGAGGCAGTATTATAGTAGTTATATTCTTGTACATAGGAGCAGTATTATAGTAGTTATATTCTGGTACATAGGAGCAGTATTATAGTAGTTATATTCTTGTACATAGGAGCAGTATTATAGTAGTTATATTCTTGTACATGGGAGGCAGTGTTATAGTAGTTATATTCTTGTACATAGGAGCAGTATTATAGTAGTTATATTCTTGTACATAGGAGCAGTGTTATAGTAGTTATATTCTTGTACATAGGAGCAGTATTATAGTAGTTATATTCTGGTACATAGGAGCAGTATTATAGTAGTTATATTCTTGTACATGGGAGGCAGTGTTATAGTAGTTATATTCTTGTACATAGGAGCAGTATTATAGTAGTTATATTCTTGTACATAGGAGCAGTGTTATAGTAGTTATATCCCTGTACATAGGTGCAGTATTATAGTAGTTATATCCCTGTACATAGGAGCAGTATTATAGTAGTTATATGCTTGTACATAGGAGCAGTATTATAGTAGTTATATCCCTGTACATAGGAGCAGTATTATAGTAGTTATATCCCTGTACATAGGAGCAGTATTATAGTAGTTATATTCTTGTACATAGGAGGCAGTATTATAGTAGTTATATTCTTGTACATAGGAGCAGTATTATAGTAGTTATATTCTTGTACATAGGAGGCAGTATTATAGTAGTTATATTCTTGTACATAGGAGCAGTATTATAGTAGTTATATTCTTGTACATAGGAGCAGTATTATAGTAGTTATATTCCTGTACATAGGAGGCAGTATTATAGTAGTTATATTCTTGTACATAGGAGCAGTATTATAGTAGTTATATTCTTGTACATAGGAGCAGTATTATAGTAGTTATATTCTTGTACATAGGAGCAGTATTATAGTAGTTATATTCTTGTACATAGGAGGCAGTATTATAGTAGTTATATTCTTGTACATAGGAGCAGTATTATAGTAGTTATATTCCTGTACATAGGAGGCAGTATTATAGTAGTTATATTCTTGTACATAGGAGCAGTATTATAGTAGTTATAGTCTTGTACATAGGAGCAGTATTATAGTAGTTATAGTCTTGTACATAGGAGGCAGTATTATAGTAGTTATATTCCTGTACATAGGGGCAGTATTATAGTAGTAATATTCTTGTACATAGGGGCAGTATTATAGTAGTTATATTCTTGTACATAGGAGCAGTATTATAGTAGTTATATTCTTGTACATAGGAGCAGTATTATAGTAGTTATATTCTTGTACATAGGAGCAGTATTATAGTATTTATATTCTTGTACATAGGAACAGTATTATAGCAGTTATATTCCTATACATAGGAGCAGTTCTATAGTAGTTATATTTTTGAAAGTAGGGGATAGTATTACAATAAGAGGTCATTCAGACGGCCCATTTTTTGGCGGATTAGTTGCGGACCTATTTACTTCTATGGGGCCCTTTTCTTTCGTTCTGTGGCTCTGCCAAACAAATAAAACATGTCTTATACTTGTCAGTGAATATCAGGACGTGGCCCCATTGAAGTCTATGGGTTCGCAAAAATAATGCATGGTGAACTGTCCGCAAAAAAATGGATTTTTGCGGTCAACCTACGGCCATCTGAATGAGCCCTCAGAGTGATTTGTGAAATATGTGAATTTTTGAAGAGGTTTTAGAGATTGCAGTGATGTTATTATTTTGTGTGACTAGAATTGTCCTTTTAGTAGATGAAATCCAGGGAGCTCCTCTTTTACAATGCCCTTGGGCCCGGGCTCCGCCTCGTGGTTCTAATGCTCCCTTCTCCTGTCAGTGTGACATGCAGGGTGTGACACTCTTGTGTTTCTCCACCATCTGCTCTCCCCATGGGTTCCTGCTTAGTGTTTCCTCAGGCAGATAATTATAGGGGGGGGGGTCCGTCCCAGATAACGGCCTGTACTGTGAGTTGGGAAACCTCACCAGCGTAGCCATAGATCATCACTCTGCTGGGTGATCCACCCACACTGCCACCTAATGCATCCTTCCCAGCAGGTCATGGCTTCCACCATCACGTAGAGGGTCGGATGTTGCATAGCTGTTTGTTTGAGACCATTAAGCTTAGGTGGCTCCAGACCGACCATACAGCTGGGGCCGGCGTGGGCTGGAGGTGCAGGCTACCTGTCCTTGCCATGGTTTGAGTCATGAGGCGCCTCAGGGATGATCATAGGACATCTTAGCCAGCACTCGTGGTCCATAAGTGATAGCTTCTGGTGGACGTTCATCTGCAGGTCATACACTAACACGACAGTTTCTCTTCATCCTTAGGGTATGTTCACATGGCATCTTTTGGAACTTTGGCGCGGACTCTCGAGCTGAAATTTCACCCGTGAGGATCATGGCGGACATGTCCATTCTGGGCGTGACTGCGACATTGAGCCGCCGATCCTTAATGCTGCCTCCCATTGAAATTAACCACGCGGGTGCCGGCGAAATGTCAATGCGGCTGTCATTCTGCAGTGAAACCCGTCGTGTGAACAGTCCCAGATGAAGCCTGGAGCACCCCCCCATGTAATTCTGGGCACTGGACTCGGGTCAGGAGCACTGGTAAGGGACGATATGGTGGCATGTGACATTGCGTTACAACCAATGTGGCTCCAACTTGTTGCCACCCAGCTTTCCCACTCCCATATTTGTCCAGAATGGTGGGTGACCGCTCCTGTGGAGTCACTGGTGTCCTTCATAGTGGTTTATGGAAAGCTGAATGGTATCTCAGCGGTGGCAGAGTTGGTTTAAGACCCTAGGAAAGCTGGGTGACAATTTCTTTAGTAGCGCTGGTGGTGTCCTGAATGGTTCACAGCCCTGAGGTGCTGTATTGGCCGCCATGGTGCTTCAGGACCTCGGGAAAGCTGGGTGACCGCTATGATAGGAGCACTTGTTGGGTACTCAGCTTTCCCAGATACAGAAAACCTATAGAGACTCACATGGCACAGAATTTCCTCTCCCCCCCCCCCCATCATCTCATTCTCGTCACGTCCACCGTGGATTACACATGGATCCCGTCCACCTGCGTATGGCGACAGATCTCCACCAGAAGATGACGAGCAGATTTCAAGGCTGATGTTCATTTCAGTGGCATCTGAGAACCGTGAGGCGGCGCCGCGACACTCGTTACCGATCCCTGCCCCATGGTGTCCGCCCCTGCATCCGATCGGTCAACGCCGTGCCCTGATTATTACTAAGGACCCATGTATTTTATAGACACTTTTATTTGTCCTCAGAAGCGTCCTCCGGTAGGAGCCCCCGCTCTCCACTATAAATAGACGCAGACTCGCGCCTCTCCCCCTCCCCCCCTTTGCATCAAGAGAGCGGTGAGAAATATCCTGTTGCCAGGCGACCGCTGTTACTGGGGGAGACAGCCATTGCCAGGTGACGGCAGTTGCCGAGGCGACAGCAGGGGCCCGTCTCATCCGCAGTGCAGTTGGACCAAACATGTCGTCAAGGATGGAACGATGATGATGATGATGATATCGAAGTCCCCGGGCGGCTCCAGCAACGTTCTGCAGATGACGGCGACATTGTGTGTACAAGTATAATGAGCGGAGACCGAGGAAGAAACCGATCAGATATATATATATACACCTGACCCACTCCACATATACACTGGACATCTGTCTATCCGTCTGTCTATCTCATATCTATCTATTATCTATCTCTCTCATATCTATCTATCTATCTCTGTCATATCTCTCTCTCATATCTATCTATTATCTATCCCTCTCATATCTATCTATTATCTATCCCTCATATCTATCGCTCTCATATCTATCGCTCTCTTATCTATCTATTATCTATCTATCTCATATCTATCTATCTATTATCTATCGCTCTCATATCTATCTATTATCTATCTATCTATGTCTCTCATATCTATCTATCTCATATCTATTATCTATCGCTCTCATATCTATCGCTCTCATATCTCTCTCTCATATCTATCTCCTATCTATTATCTATCTATCTATGTCTCTCATATCTATCTATCTATGTATCTATTATTTATCTAATATCTATGTATCTCATATCTATCTATATTTATATCTATTATTTATCTATCTTCTATCTTTTTTCTATCTATTGATCTTCTTGTTTATGTAGAAAATATTTCTAATTGTTCCAATGATACATTGTAACAAATGATCAGAGCAGGACAGAGGCTTGTGCTGTGTGTAGCTTACAAAAGGATAGTCTCGATCGGATACAATTGTAGCGAAAAGTCACCAGTGTAAGGGTCCATTCACATGTCCGCAAGTGTTTTGTGGTCTGCAAATTGCGGACCCTCAAAACACGGACACCACCTGTGTGCGCTCCACATTTTGTGGACTGCACATGGCCGGCCCATTATAGAAATGCCTGTTTTTGTCCGTGGCTGCGGGTAAGAATAGGACGTGCCCACGGAACGGAAGTACGGATGCAGACGGCACACGGTGTGCTGTCCTCATTTTTTGCGGCCCCATTGAAATTAATGTGTCCACACCAGTTTCGCAAAATTGCAGAATGGACGCGGACGTGTGACTGGACCCTAATGCTGTACAACTGGACGAGAGACCTAACAAAAACTAAAGAGGTGACTGACCGGTAATGGAAACACCAGTGAAGATGTGAGATCTTTTCCAGCACCCCTAACCTCGCCCATAGTATTCTAGTGCTCCTCTGTCCCCCTCCCCCGGCTATGCTGCTTTTCTCGGCTAGTTTTGGCTGTCCTCCCCGGCATAGAATGCCAGGATTTAGCCAGACAGAAACTTGTGGGCAGTGGATTTTGTCCGACTGATTTCAGACATATTTGCCTTGTAGTCGATGGCGGCAGTATCCGGCAATGCTGGATCCGGAGAACCTCGGCAGGTTGCTCAATGCCAGAACTGCCTCCCGTAGAGGACAGCCGCAAGTGTGGAACTAGCCTTAGAAGAGAATCATCCATTTTTTGTTCTCTCTCTTAATTATAGAAGTCACTGTCTTCAGGGAGTTCCTCTGGTCACTACGTGTCCCGTGAAGTCTTGCCCAGGGCATGAGTGGGCCTGACGACATCTACCAGAAGCTCCAGTTGTTTGGGAAAGTTGAAGAACCATATGCAGGGGTAAGGCCCAGGAGACGCTGCACTGCGCAGCAGCATGCATGTCACAGGCAGTGTGTAATCTCCAGCCCACTGCAGGTGATAGCTCGGGGGAAGCAGCCTGGAGGAGACAACATTGGGACCCAAAGGACCATGAAGATGTTTGGGTGTCACCCACCGCGTTATACGATTGTTCCACTCTTGACATTTTCTTTTTCAGGAACCTACAAGAGGCAGCAGCGACATCTCACATAATGGTAACTGGTCAGAAATCACACCAGATGCTGTTCCTCGCCAATTTATAGGTTCTCTGCTTGCTGTTAGTGAATGGAAATCTTGTATCTAAAAAGGCACAAAACCCGTCCTGATCGTGCTCGCACAGAAACGTACATCTCCATGGACTGGAGCCAACTCTTGTCAGATCATCGCCACGATTGCTCAGGCTACGTGGGTATAAAAACGTACCTTTTTACCCTCTACCTGGCGAATGGTGGATCACGTGATGACCTTGTACCACTCTAAAAATGAGGTCACACCCATTACAGCAAAACCACCATATTGTAGGGGGGGGTTGTCCCCCCAGTGATCGCACATTGACATCTTCACACATCAATATGACGGGGAAACCCATTCATTTTGGCAAATGAAATATTGCAGCTGCCAGTCTCCCAGAATCCTCTGCTGCGTCTTGGCACGGCATTGATACAGCACTAAGCCTCACATACTTGATGACAATAACAATGGGGGGGGGGGGGTAAAGGGAGACTGAGGTGCGTGCAGAGCGGGAAAGCGTGTCGTGTGAGCGAGTTTCTATTTTCGGCCCCGCTCCCTCCTCCCATCACCTTACACCAGAGAAACCTGATCAGACTCTTAAATAATCGAGCAGAGAAGAGAAAGACTCATCCAAAGCCCAGGGCTGATGCAAGGTGTCACGTCAACGGGGAGCAGATGTGGGCGCTCTCGTAATCACGACCTACTAGTCGCATGTCCAAGCGCGGGGAATAAATAATACCTATCAATATATTTTAAAATGGTGTTAGAGGGGTATTCCAATTGGGGATAACTATTCGAGACGCCCAAGTAAAGGGTTCTGCTATTTTCGAAGCTCCCATAGAGATGAAGGGCGCACCAGTTCACATGCGCGACCTACCGCTCCGTTCATATCACGGGGGTACGATGTCCCCGCTCTCGGGATTGGTGGTAGGACCCCAACCAATCTAGTAGTTATCCCCTGTGGATAGGGGATAACTTCTAACAACCAGAATGCCCCCTTTAATTTTTTAAAGGGGTAATCCAACCTAACAAGACAAAAGATGCTGTCATTAGTGGGGTCTATGAGCTGGGACCCTCTCCCATTCGGTTCTACATTGTTATAGGCTTCTGTTATATAAACTTGCTTCAAGGTCTTGTAAGTGCCCTATTATACAAGCTGAATGCACTTGGACGAAGTGCTGCATAAAAGATACAATTACCCGAGAAATAAGTATTTGCTTGTTTGGTCGGATGATTGGCGGGAGCTATACACGGGGCCCTAACAAGAAGCCTGCCCCCTATGACAAGAACGCACCTACTATAATACTGTCTCCTAAACTCCTCAACATTGACGATGCAAAACCAAGAACAAGCTGTAAGGTTATGCAAATCGAGAAAGTAACCGGTGTTAGTAAGATCTACAGATGATCAGATTTTCAAGCACCTAGCTCCACCTTGTGGCATGTGGGAGGGGCATAAAGCAGATTGAAAGCAAACTTTTTTTTAGCCACAGGATTCCTCAAAAAATTGGATCAGGTTGTGTGGGGTGATTGGATGAAGCCTCCTGTAAAGTGACTTGACAGTTATCTCCACCTGTCGCAGAATTAGAGGGACAGAATCCTTGATCTGAGAGACCTTGATTTATCATTCCGGCAGATCGCCACGCGTCATGGTCAAGATGTCAGCACTGGTCAATGTGGAGAGAACAACGACGAACTGGAATGACAGCAAGAGGTGCAGAGAGGCGAACCTGTACACGGACGGATCGTCTGATTAGAAGTGGTGATCAATTCTGTACTGCAAGTGAAATTGGACCTTCCATCCCAAGCCTAGGGCGGCAAATAGTGTCAAGACAAACCATCAGAAGGCATTTCCATGACATTCGGCTACGAACCCAACATCCACCGCGCTCATAGGCTTTCATGTTGCACAGCAAGATGTCAAAGAATGGAGGTCTATCCTGTTCAGTGATGGGTGCCACTTTTGTCACAGACACAGTGATAGCCAGAGATTGGTCTGCAGACCATGTGGGTAACGCTATGAAGAGGCCTTCACAAGGGAACATCACACTTGTCCTACTCCCAGAACTATGGTGTGGGATATAACTATTATTATACTGCTCCTATGTACAAGAATATATCTACTATAATACTGCTCCTATGTACAAGAATATAACTACTATAATACTGCCTCCTATGTACAGGAATATAACTACTATAATACTGCCTCCTATGTACAAGAATATAACTACTATAATACTGCTCCTATGTACAAGAATATAACTACTATAATACTGCTCCTATGTACAAGAATATAACTACTATAATACTGCTCCTATGTACAAGAATATAACTACTATAATACTGCTCCTATGTACAAGAATATAACTACTATAATACTGCTCCTATGTACAAGAATATAACTACTATAATACTGCCCCCCTATGTACAAGAATATAACTACTATAATACTGCCTCCTATGTACAAGAATATAACTACTATAATACTGCTCCTATGTACAAGAATATAACTACTATAATACTGCTCCTATGTACAAGAATATAACTACTATAATACTGCTCCTATATACAAGAATATAACTACTATAATACTGCTCCTATGTACAGGAATATAACTACTATAATACTGCTCCTATGTACAAGAATATAACTACTATAATACTGCATCCTAGGTACAGGAATATAACTACTATAATACTGCTCCTATGTACAATAATATATCTACTATAATACTGCTCCTATGTACAGGAATATAACTACTATAATACTCCTCCTATGTACAAGAATATAACTACTATAATACTGCTCCTATGTACAAGAATATAACTACTATAATACTGCCTCCTATGTACAAGAATATAACTACTATAATACTGCCTCCTATGTACAAGTATATAACTACTATAATACTGCCTCCTATGTACAAGAATATAACTACTATAATACTGCTCCTATGTACAAGAATATAACTACTATAATACTGCTCCTATGTACAGGAATATAACTACTATAATACTGCTCCTATGTACATATAACTACTATAATACTGCTCCTATGTACAAGACTATAACTACTATAATACTGCCTCCTATGTACAGGAATATAACTACTATAATACTGCTCCTATGTACATATAACTACTATAATACTGCTCCTATGTACAAGACTATAACTACTATAATACTGCCTCCTATGTACAAGAATATAACTACTATAATACTGCTGCTATGTACAAGACTATAACTACTATAATACTGCTCCTATGTACAAGAATATAACTACTATAATACTGCTCCTATGTACAAGAATATAACTACTATAATACTGCCTCCTATGTACAGGAATATAACTACTATAATACTGCCTCCTATGTACAAGAATATAACTACTATAATACTGCCTCCTATGTACAAGAATATAACTACTATAATACTGCCTCCTATGTACAAGAATATAACTACTATAATACTGCCTCCTATGTACAAGAATATAACTACTATAATACTGCTCCTATGTACAAGAATATAACTACTATAATACTGCCTCCTATGTACAGGAATATAACTACTATAATACTGCCTCCTATGTACAAGAATATAACTACTATAATACTGCCTCCTATGTACAAGAATATAACTACTATAATACTGCCTCCTATGTACAAGAATATAACTACTATAATACTGCCTCCTATGTACAAGAATATAACTACTATAATACTGCTCCTATGTACAAGAATATAACTACTATAATACTGCTCCTATGTACAAGAATATAACTACTATAATACTGCTCCTATGTACAAGAATATAACTACTATAATGCTGCTCCTATGTACAAGAATATAACTACTATAATACTGCCTCCTATGTACAAGAATATAACTACTATAATACTGCTCCTGTGTACAAGAATATAACTACTATAATACTGCCCCCTATGTACAAGAATATAACTACTATAATACTGCTCCTGTGTACAAGAATATAACTACTATAATACTGCTCCTATGTACAAGAATATAACTGCTATAATACAGTATGTAGAAGACTATAACCATCATACACCAATATGTAATACTGTATCTCCCTCTTTTTCCTTTGATGTTCCATTTCCCATTGTCACAATCTGATTTACCTCTCGCTTGTTGATGGCAGTGTCTGATTATTACCGCCGCTCACAGTTTAGCTGCCTCCACTTGGCTCATGTGGAACTATTAAATATCGATGTTCTGCATATCCATCTTCAGCTTTTTATTATAAAGCCTGATATGTTTTATTTGATTCTAATTAAACTTTAATAGAGTTGTAGTCACGGGGAGGGGGGATGACGGCTGAAATATAAATGAGTGCGGGGCTTAATTACTGGAGGAGAAGGAAGCGTTTCATATAGCAGTGTTAATCATGTGTGGATGTTTTATTAGGGGATTGCTCATCAGATGCCAGAAAACACCGGATCCTGTTCTTCTATCGGCTTTCATTGTGGACGTGGAATATAGAGGAACATATACGTGTGGACTGCATCGCCCTCGCAACGTGAACATATCTGAAAGGGAGATGGTTCAGTGGTAGTGGGGCGGCACTATACCACTGCCACATCTATAAACCTGCGGCAACAATTGTGGGAGTCGTACAGCAAAGACAGACAAATTCAACCGCAATGATCAGTCTTTGGGTGAAATTCAACAACAGGCGGTCATTGCAGCTGACCGATGACAAACTGTAATCATCAGAAAGGTTTTCAACCGTGTTCAAAATTTCATCTAAAAAGATCTTTTTATACAGTCCAGTGTGGGGCCATGCCAAGCGCCGGTCACTAATTAACACGTTGATTGGCACCCACCTAAAATGCCTTCACCCGGGCCAATAGAAAGTGCATGGTGGGCGTCCCTCAGATAATTTGCAAATTGTCAACTATTTACAGGTCTCAATAAAATAGAATATGAATGCGGCGCGGCAGGGAGGCCATCTCCCTGTGTCACTCCTGAGGGGCTATGGAAGTCCAGGTTGCTTTCATAGCGACCTTCAGCTCATCTGTATGTTGGGTCTGGTGTCCCTCATCTTCCTCTGGACAATACCCCATAGATTTTCTATGGGTTTAGGTCATGCGAGTTTGCTGGCAATCCAGTCATTAGACCAGATATTGGTACCTTTGGCAGTGTGGGCCGGTGCAAAGTCCTGCTGGAAAATAAAATCAGCATCTCCATGAAGTTTGTCAGCAGAGGGAAGCATGGAGAGCTCTAAAACGACCTGGTTGACGGCTGTGCTGATTTTGGACTTGATATAACAGTGGACCAACACCAGCTGATGACGTGGCTCCCCAAACCATCACTGACTGTGGAAACTCTACACTAGACCTCAAGCAACTTGGATTGTGCACCTCTCCACTCTTCCTCCAGACTCTGTGACCTTGATTTCCAAATAAAATGCTCAATTTCTTTTCATCTGAAAACAGGACTTTGGACCATTGATCAACAGTCCAGTCCTCTTTCTCCTTAGTCCAGGTAAGACGCTTCAGACGTTGTCTCTGGTTCATGAGTGGCTTCACCCAAGGAGTCCATGTCCTGAATACGTCTGTGTGTGGTGGCTCTTGAAGCACTGACTCCAGCTACAGTCCACTCCTTGTGAGTCTCCCCCAAATTCTTGAATGGCCTTTTTGTGACAATCCTTTCAAGGCTGTTGCTTGCGCACATTTTTCTCCCACACTTTTTCCTTCCACTTGACTTTCCATTAATTAACTTGTATACAGCACTCTGGGAATAGCCAGCTTCTTTATAAATGACCTTCTGTGGCTTACCCTCCTTATGGAGAGTGTGAGTGACTGTCTTCTGGACAACTGTCCAGTCAGCAGTCTTCCCCATATTGTGTAGCCTACTGAACCAGATTGACGGACCATTTTAAGGCTTAAGAACCTTTTGAAGGTATTTGGTGTTGATAAGCTGATTAAAGCGCGGCACCAGAAGTCTACAGTATTGAACTTTTTCACTGTATTCTATTTATCTGAGATCCTGACTTTTGGGTTGTCATTAGCTGTAATACATAATCATCAAATCAAAAGAAATAAATGCTTGAACTAGATCACTCTGTGTGAAATGAATCTACAGAATATATGAGCTTCACTTTTTTAATTGAATTACTGAAATAAATAAACCTTTCGATAATTCTATTTTATGGAGATGCACCCGTACAAGAGGAGCTATGCTGCTGACAAACTATTATTTTTGCAGCTTCGCAAAAGATCTGATGCCTCAACGAACACCCGGTTCCTCATCTGTCAGCTGATTGATGTGGTGTTTAGAAGGGACGATGATCAATTGCTTCTACAAATGTTCATTCCTGATCATTGGACCTCATAAAAGGGCCTATAGTCAGACAAAAGTTCTTCTGTTCAAAGAAAGGTCGTGTGGATGAAAGTTCTTCAAAAGATGTTTCATCCCTTGCTTGTCATTGAACGTGTATGGGGTGCTTGTGAACTGTAATTGCTTTGATGGACTAAAATGAGAATGGCCTCATCTGCAATAGGATATTCCACCAAACAGTCGTTTTACCATTAACCAATTTCTGTGTAATGTGCATGGCCAAATTTAGAATTGGTAGAACCACTACTAGATCTAGAACCGCTTAGCTTCAACTGAGTGTAAGAGGTGAGGAAAATGTGAATCTTCTAGTAAATCTGATGAGTAGAGAAGACATGTAAAACATCCAAATGTTTGTGATTGACAAAGAAACAATGTGGGTCTTCCTTGGGTGCATAAAAGAAAGTATAAAGCGTTGGGAAAAGCAACATATTTGTTAATTGTGCAGGTCCAAGATGTGGGAAAATCCAGCACTTTTTTATTTCTAATGAAAAGATGGGGAAATATGAATGTTCCTACTTCTAGCAAGTCAGGAAGTAAATGTGAGATGAATCCTTGTGACTGAGAGACTATATAGGACTTACCAATGGTCTTGGACGAAAGTACACAGAGTGTTGAATCTCCATTACGTCCTGCTTTTGACTGGTCTGAGTGGAAGGAAAACATGATACCTCCTGATGGAACTTAGTAGTGGAGAAACCAAACTGAAAATATGGCAATGTGAAAGAGAGGGGCTTGGAAATGCAGACGTAAAATGTCCCACTCCTTGTGGCTGGTTAGAAGGACACATTAGTGGAAAGGGTGAGGTGGAATTTCGTTTTATGCTGGAACTTCATGGTTTTCTATTGAGTTCAAACCACAGAGAACAGTCCTCAAACATTTTTCTTTTCCCACCAGTTATTCTCCTGGAATCCATCCAACTGTCACAAACCAACGGATGTGAACGTACTGTGCCATGTAACCAACCTCCTCCAAGGGCGCTGTCCAAGAGAACCACTCGTGTTCTTCACGGTACGCCAGACGGTGGGGACAGACTTTCCCAAGGGGAGGACCAGGTCGCTACCTGTTGAGGTGGATTGGCACACTAAGCTGCTGGTCCAGGGGTACCAGGCCGAATCGTAACCCGGAGTAACAGTGGAGGACCGAAGGATGAGATGGAGTCGAACAAGCAATGGGTAAGGGAAGGCGGGTCCGTGTACAGGGCAGGCAATACGCATCAGCAACAGGAGAGACGAGACAGGGCAGATAAGGATCAAACAGGAATGAAGTCTAGAATATAAGCATGGGTCAGGAATGCAGAAACACGAGCGCAAACAACAGCAACTTTGTAGGACACAAGGACCTTTGACGCTCAGACACCTGGGAAGGGGGCTGGACCACTTATATAGGTGCAGGAGGGCTGGGATTGGTCACAGGTCAATTGCAAAACCTTAAAGTGGTTATTCCATGATTAATTTTAAAAATGAGAATCGGATATCATGTAGTACACTGCAATAGTGCAATATCTTTGTTAGAAAACTAGAACCAGCCCTGTACCTCACCTGGATCTAGAGATCTCCCCATTCATTGCTCTGCTAGATTTATATCAAGCTGGAAGCTCAAGGGGAGGTCTTTTCTGCTAGTGCCCAGGGGGCGTGTCTGAGCTCTCCCTATCACAGCTAAGGGGCGTGTCTGAGCTCTCCCTATCTCAGCTAAGGGGCGTGTCTGAGCTCTCCCTATCACAGCTAAGGGGGCGTGCCTGAGCTCTCCCTATCACAGCTAAGGGGGCGTGTCTGAGCTCTCCCTATCACAGCTAAGGGGCGTGTCTGAGTTCTCCCTATCACAGCCCAGGGGGCGTGTCTCAGCGCTCCCTATCACAGCTAAGGGGGCAGTTAACGGATGAAACTGAGCATGTGCGGCCTTCTCAGTGGGCAGGTCAAAGAAATAAGAAAAACAGCAGGTGGCACTATACAGATATATTTTATGGAATAACTCAGTGGCTGTGCTAAATTTGTAAATACATGCAGTTACAAAAGAATTCAGATCCAGGTGCGGGTTTGAAAACTAGAATATCTTTTGTGCAGCAACCCCTTTAAATCACAGGAAGTGACATGCGCCCGCCCTTAACGAGGTGCTAGAGGGAACATGCTGGAAGGAAACCATGGAGCGGAATAGCGGATTCTAGTAAGGACAACGGCTGCAAGGACCGCAGCAGTGAATGGGAAGACACTGGTAGCAGATTACCGCAGCTACCTGCCCTTTAAAGCAGCCGCAGGCGGACAGGGAGGACCGTGGTGGTGAGTAAGGGATCATAGGCGGTCAGCAACCGTCGTTACACCAACCCTGAACCACCTACAGGACTAATTGATCCTGAATTGTGTTTCATCTCTGCAGAACCCATGCTCTAGGATCTAGTGAGGTGGCTTCATCCCATTCCAGCCTACACCTGGCATTGAGCACAATGAACTCATAGATGCATGACCGTGGGAACCCAATCCAAAAAGACCTGGATGGACAGTTCATGTACTGACCTTCGATGCTTCTGGAGGTAATAGGTAAGTAGAAGTTTATGGCGCTATCGAGGACGGTTGCTTCTTGTACGTTTCAGCACGGAGTAGTCCTGGTGTTTGTTGGTGATTCTGTGTCCCATGGCAGCACCGTGTCACTGAGCTCTGCCGCCGCTCCATGGCTGTATGGTGAAGCTTACATTTCTTCAAGCCATGGTAGGGGCTGACTAAAAGGAAGGGGGTGCACATACTTTTGTCTTCTACTGTGTGGTCTCCAGGAAGCTAACCCTGCAGTATGTTCTAATGGTGCAAACAGATGATACATCCAGAGGTCTTCTGCTCCCTGCCGGCTCCTCCATTAATCTCCACATCAGGTTTATGTTTCATAGTCTCCATGTTTTGGAACGAGTCTCATGATTATCACTGTACAGCACAATCCTCGGGTCACTGTCACTTTGGTTTATTTTTCCCTTTAGCTGCGAATATTGCCAAGCAGGGGGCTCATGCACACGACAACGCAAAACAAGAATGCCGGATGTGTGCATTCCGCAATAATATATGGAACGGACTGCCCAGGATAGATATGCCTATTATTGTCTGCAAACGGACAAGAATAGGACATATTCAATTTTTTTGCTGAGTCATGGAGCGACGGATGCGGACAGCTCATGGAGTGCTATCCGCATCTTTTGTGGCCACATTGAAGTGAATAGGTCCGCATCCGAGCCGCAAACAACGGTCATGTGCATGAGCTTCATTCACATTTCCGTTTTTTACTGACATGTGCTGTCCGCATTTTCCACATACCCATTGATTTTAATGTTTTTGTTCACACTCCATCAGTGATAATGAGCCAGGGGCGTAGATAAGGGGGGGATAGGGGGGTTCAAACCCCCCCCGAGTGTCTGTCCTCAGCATCAGTGGCGGATTACAATAGGGACGTCCGGGCCCAGCACCGCTGGGGGGCCCAACGCTGACCCGAACGCCCACATACTGCGGCGGGGCACGGGAGCGCATAGCTCCCTGTCCCGTCGCCGATCACCGCCATAGGCTTCAGGCCTTGTAGGCCTGAGGCCTATGCGGTAGTGAAATCCCGGCGCACGCGTGCGTGATGATGTCATCGCGCACCTGCGCCGGGACGCAGCACTGTGATGCGGCTGACTCATCCCGCCTTCCTCTGCGAGCAAGCGAATGGCCCTGGACATAGGTTTATTTCATGTGCCTACTTTGGGGGACTTGTGGGGGGGACACACAGGAGGACATATTAGGGAAGATAAATCGAGTACATGGGGGGGGAATGTGGGCGCTGTATGGGGCTAAATTATTATGGGAGGGAATACTATGTGGGGGCAAATTATTATGGGAGGGACTACTATGTGGGGGCAAATTTCTATATGGTGGCAGTGTGGGGGAAACTATTGTGTGGGGGCAGTATGGGGGTAATTTCTATGTGGGGACAGTGGGAAAATTGCTATGTGGGGGCAAATTACTATGTGGGGGCAGTGTGGGGAAATTGCTATGTGGGGGCAGTGTGGGGGCAAACTACTATGTAGGGGCAGTGAGGGACAAATTACTGTGTGGGGGCAAACTACTATAGGGGGGCAGTTTGGGGGAAATTACTGTGTGGGGGCAAACTACTATAGGGGGGCAGTTTGGGGGAAATTACTGTGTGGGGGCAAACTACTATAGGGGGGCAGTTTGGGGGAAATTACTGTGTGGGGGCAAACTACTATAGGGGGGCAGTTTGGGGGAAATTACTGTGTGGGGGCAAACTACTATAGGGGGGCAGTTTGGGGGAAATTACTGTGTGGGGGCAAACTACTATAGGGGGGCAGTTTGGGGGAAATTACTGTGTGGGGGCAAACTACTATGGGGGGATTACTATGTGGGGGCAGTGTGGTGGAAATTACTATATGGGGGTGTTGCTATTGGGGAGGCACTGTAGGGGCAATTCTATTATTTCTGGGGACACTATACAGGGATTATTGCCTGGAGCACAATAGAGGGTGGTATTATTACTGGGGGTCTCTAGGGGACATTATAGCTGCTGTGGACACTATAGAGACATTTGGGGTCATTTATCAAACTGGTGTAAAGTAGAACTGGCTTAGTTGCCCATAGCAGCCAATCAGATTCCACCTTTCATATTTGACAGCTCTTTTGGAAATCCAGTTCTACTTTACACCAGTTTGATAAATTACCCCAATTATATCTATCAGGGTCACTATTTTTTCAGCAGTATAGTACCTGGGGCATTGGGGAGCACAACGGGCACAGTATTGGGGGTGGCAGCAGGATGACACTGTGGGGACACCAGGATGAGGAGGTTGATGGAAAAATTGAGAAATCTAACGTGTCTGTGTTACAAACTGTAGAGACGAGATGGGGCTGAAAGAATTTGCCATGGTGGTCTGGGTCAAATGGAGGAGAAGAGGAAAGAGAAGGTCTACATGACAGGAGATGTCACTGGATGTAACAGGTATGTGGTGCTGTATTCTCCTCCATGTCTTTTTTATTACAATTATATGTATTTTAAATTTGGCGACCAAATTTTTCAGTTTAGGACCCAATTTGGGGTATTTTAAGTTAGTGATAGATTATTAGATAGTAGTAGTACATATACTTTGCACAAGTAGCTCACTTAGTCACTTACATAAGGAACGGCGGGTCCGTCTTACAATAGGGACACTGTTATGGTGGGAGAGATATCTGTGGATGTGGATGATGACTCTTATAATTTGTGAAAGCTTAACCCCCCCCCTTCCCTACGGCCCTGTAATGAGCCAAAACCAGGTGCTGGTCCAGAACACAGAACAGGTGTGAATCTTTCTCTTATAAAAATCTGCATGGTCTGTGATGCGGACCAAACACGCCCATTGAAGTCTATGGGTCGTGAAAATCCGGATGGCATCCTTGTCTGGTCTGTTTTTCACTGACCACTGGTAGGAGATGCTCTGGAAATTTAATTTTCAGCTGAGCAGTGTCTGTGGAATTCGGATGACACACGGAGGAAAAAAAAACGGACCAAACATGGATCCTTCACAGATGAAAAACTTAAGGATTTTTTCACGAAAGTCGAATTTGTTTTCTTACTGTGGATTCGCCTGACAATGCTGTCAAGTTTTTAGGCTGCGTTCACATGACCGCATGGACCACAAACCGTGGATCTGCAAAACATGGGTATAGGCCAGGTGCACCCTGCATCACCGGCACATTGACATTGAAGTTAATAGGACCACACCGTGATGCGGGGTGCACACGGCCGATGCCCGAGTTTTGCGGATCTGCAGTTTGTGGTCCGCCAAACAAGCACAGCCGTCACGTGGTCATGTAAATGCGGCTTTAGTTTAGTGGAGAATCGCCGCAGATTGTAGATTTCTTAAAATGTATTTGATCCGTCAATAAGGATTAATTTCTTGACCTTTAGGGCTCATACACATGGCCGTAGCCATTTTTGCAGTGCGCAAATTGTGGATCCGCAAAACATGGCCGTGTGCGTTACGCATTTTGTAGATCGGGATGTCCTGCCTTCTGTTAGAACTGCTTAATCTTGTCCTAAAAACGCACAAGAATAGGACATGTTTCTTTTGTTTTGTTTTTTGCGGGGCCGCATAACGGACGCACGGATGCACGGATGAACGGCCCCATTGAAATGAACGGGTCTGCATCCGCTCCGCAAAAAATGCGAATCGGACCCGGACCAAAACTACAGTCGTGTGCACGAGCCCCAAGGGTGTTGTTTTGTGAATCCGCACCGCACGACGATAAAGTTGTGTCTCCCTTTTCGACCGGTGGTATCCCGTGAGGATGCGCCCGATAGGAGCTGGTCAAGAAGGAGTTAAACACGTCCAATGACCGAACTGCTTTCTTTCCTAATTTGACTCTCTTCGGATCCCTGCACGGCCGCCGCTACATCTCCTCGTTGTGCAGATCAAAACATCTGGTGACGGGAGGAGCAGCCAAAAGTAGACGGTGACGCTCATGCAACAAAATATTGTGTCAAAAAGGGGGTCACACAACAATGGGTGCGATTTACTAAGACCAGCTTTTTACACCGATCGTAGATTTTCCCCCGCACTTCCGTAAGATTCCGCTAATTTATGAAGAGGAGTGCGCTTCGTCCTAAATTAGGAGGTAAAAAAGAGACTGGGTGGAATCGTGTTTTGACAACATTTACACCTAAATGTTAGTAAATTTGGCCGGGGACGGAGCGCGGGCGACCCAACTGCTATCCGGTTAAAAAAGGGTTTAACAACTAAAATAGCTGCAAGTCCCTAAATAAATGACCCCTAATGTGTCCGTGTTATAGACGTTCTCATGGTGTTTTTTTTTGCGACTTTTTAAACACCCGTGCAACAATATTTGTCGCATGGGTGTTTATACGCAGTATTCGACACATAGGAGCGGCGGGGTCCGGTCTCCGACCTCAGCACATTTACTAATTTTACGCCGAGAAAAAGACATAGAAGTTGCCAGTGCTGAGGGGGTGGCATAGATTTTCCGGCAGCCGCACAGACTACCAAAGAGGCGACTAATTTATGACGAAACACGCGGCAGCCACAGCGGCATAAAATACATGAAAAAGACTTATAAATGAGACTTGTTTTACGGATTTTATTCATTTTTTTGCACAATAATTTAATTAATTTTTTTTTATTAAAAATCTCAATCTGGTGCTGGATTTTTGATGCGTAGAGGTTAGATTGCTCTGCTCCCGAGCACAGATGGAGGCCTGAGCTGACTGGGGAGATGGTCATTGATTGTTGGCTGCTGCCACTTGTTAATTCCTAACCTCCAAGATATTGACCTAAGTGATGGGGGAAAAGGTAATAACTGGAAGCAGAAAAGATAGAGAAATCAGCTGACTACGGAGCGTTATTGATGACCTCACAGACCACAACGCTGAGTGACTCCGAATAGAGATGATGTAGATGCCTCCTGGGAGTACTTACCACCACAGTTCCTCTATGTTTTCCACCATTTAATCTACCCTCCTAAACAATGAAACTGCAGCAGCAGGAAGGACAAACCATAAGGTTCTGCAAATGGAGGAAGCAGCAGGTGTCGCTAAGATCTACAGATTTGATCAACTTTTCAAGCACCTAGCTCCAATCTATGGCACGTGGGAGGGGCATAAAAGAGATTATAAGCAAAGTATTTTGACCACAAGAAACCTCGAAAATCGGATTAAATCATGTGGGATGATTGTGCGATGCCTCCCTTTTATCGTCGTGCCAGTTATTACCCCTTGTCACAAACTGAGTGGTACAAGATCCTTGAACTAAGACACCTTGGTTTATCACTTCGTCCGCTATGCGCCTAGGCCGAGATATCAGCACTGTACTGAAACTGGAAACAGGTGCAAAGAGGAGAACCGCTGCCCGGACGGATCATCTAATCAGAAGAATAGCGCATAGTGATCCATTCTGTACTGCAAGTCACATCCCAAGCCTAGGGCGGCAAACAGCGTCTACATAAACCATCAGAACTCATCTGCACAACTGATGTCTACAGGTGTATTAATTATCAAAATATACAGTAATCTGGATTCCTTTGCAGCCTATCAACATGCATAAATATTGTAATACTGTCTGCTGTATACAAGAATACAACTACTACAATACTGCTCCTATGTACAAGAATATATCTACTATAATACTGCCCCCTATGTACAAGAATATATCTACTATAATACTGCCCCCTATGTACAAGAATATATCTACTATAATACTGCTCCTATGTACAAGAATATATCTACTATAATACTGCTCCTATGTACAAGAATATAACTACTATAATACTGCCTCCTATGTACAAGAATATAACTACTATAATACTGCTCCTATGTACAAGAATATAACTACTATAATACTGCCTCCTATGTACAAGAATATAACTACTATAATACTGCCTCCTATGTACAAGAATATAACTACTATAATACTGCTCCTATGTACAAGAATATAACTACTATAATACTGCTCCTATGTACAAGAATATAACTACTATAATACTGCCTCCTATGTACAAGAATATAACTACTATAATACTGCCTCCTATGTACAAGAATATAGCTACTATAATACTGCCTCCTATGTACAAGAATATAACTACTATAATGCTGCCTCCTATGTACAAGAATATAACTACTATAATGCTGCCTCCTATGTATAAGAATATAACTACTATAATACTGCTCCTATGTACAAGAATATAACTACTATAATACTGCTCCTATGTACAAGAATATAACTACTATAATACTGCCCCCTATGTACAAGAATATAACTACTATAATACTGCTCCTATGTACAAGAATATATCTACTATAATACTGCCCCCTATGTACAAGAATATATCTACTATAATACTGCCCCCTATGTACAAGAATATAACTACTATAATACTGCTCCTATGTACAAGAATATAACTACTATAATACTGCCTCCTATGTACAAGAATATAACTACTATAATACTGCTCCTATGTACAAGAATATAACTACTATAATACTGCTCCTATGTACAAGAATATAACTACTATAATACTGCTCCTATGTACAAGAATATAACTACTATAATACTGCTCCTATGTACATGAATATAACTACTATAATACTGCTCCTATGTACAAGAATATAACTACTATAATACTGCTCCTATGTACAAGAATATAACTACTATAATACTGCTCCTATGTACAAGAATATAACTACTATAATACTGCTCCTATGTACAAGAATATAACTACTATAATACTGCTCCTATATACAAGAATATAACTACTATAATACTGCCTCCTATGTATAGAATATAACTACTATATTACTGCTCCTATGTACAAGAATATAACTACAATAATACTGCTCCTATGTACAAGACTATAACTACTATAATACTGCTCCTATGTACAAGAATATAACTACTATAATACTGCCTCCTATGTACAAGAATATAACTACTATAATACTGCTCCTATGTACAAGAATATAACTACTATAATACTGCTCCTATGTACAAGAATATAACTACTATAATACTGCTCCTATGTACAAGAATATAACTACTATAATACTGCTCCTATGTACAAGAATATAACTACTATAATACTGCTCCTATGTACAAGAATATAACTACTATAATACTGCTCCTATGTACAAGAATACAACTACTATAATACTGCTCCCATGTACAGGAATATAACTACTATAATACTGCTCCTATGTACAAGAATATAACTACTATAATACTGCTCCTATGTACAGGAATATAACTACTATAATACTGCTCCTATATACAAGAATATAACTACTATAATACTGCTCCTATGTACAAGAATATAACTACTATAATACTGCTCCTATGTACAAGAATATAACTACTAGAATACTGCCTATAGACTTTTAATCATCATGGGGTTGTATGATCGGCACCTGTCAGGATAACTGAGCGCCATGTCATTTCCATGGCAGGTAAGTGGCCGTTAGTGTTGCTGGATGGGGTAGGTCTTGAGCAGGGACACATCGGTCACCCCCTACATATTATGTAATCTTCACGGCCCCCTCCTAATTCCCTGCCCCCAGTTTAATGACCAGACCAGCGGGTGCGCCCGTCATGTATGTGACATGGCTGGATACATGGGTTTCCGGGAGGAGCAGCAGCGCAGGCACAGCAGAGCTGATCGTGTCACCGGCTCCTCACAGCCCCAGTGGTGTTTGGCTCAGGAGGAGGGGACGGTGACTCGGAGGAGGAGGCGGCCGGGGAGGAGGCGAGCCCGGAGTCATGAATTATTGATAATAATGCTGATGTCTCTTTAACTGGGGCTGAGTGTGACACCCTGTGTGTGCGTGTGTGTGTGCACTCATCATAGGCAGGCAGCACCGCGCCGTGTGTGACAGAGGGTGGGGAGGCAGCCCTGCTGCTGCTGACAAAGGGGGATCTGCTGATTTTAAAGCTCTTTTCCTAAAGGATTGTGTTTTTTATCGAGGGCTTGTGTTTTTGCACCTGCGAGCGTCTGCAGCTGTCACCCCCCAATGGCTCCCCCAGACTGAGCCCCGGGGGGAACCCTGTGGATTGGCTGTTCCGTCATCCTTCTGGACCAAGGCGAGATGCTGGACTGACCTATTTACTGTGGACATCAGGATTTTCTAGAAGAATTGGATACAGAAGAGACCCCCCTCCGCCATCCCCAGGGCCGGGGGGGCTGGTTAGGACGCTGTCACCTGTCTGGACCATAGAAATCCGGGAGGCAGGGATGGCATGAGCAGCGGGGGCAGCGCGGACGGTAAGACATGGCTGTGATTGTATAGGATGTAATGTAATACCTGGAGAGGGATGATGCATGGCCGCCGAGAGGGAGGGTGGTACCTAATATACACGGAGTAGGCCTGGTACTCACCGCATCCTTATACCCAGAGCATCCACCTAATACACAGGCCTCATATACACAGGACGTGTACCTAATACACAGGCCTCATATACACAGGACGTGTACCTAATACACAGGCCTCATATATACAGGACGTGTACCTAATACACAGACCTCATATACACGGGACGTGTACCTAATACACAGACCTCATATACACAGGACGTGTACCTAATACACAGACCTCATATACACGGGACGTGTACCTAATACACAGGCCTCATATACACAGGACGTGTACCTAATACACAGACCTCATATACACGGGACGTGTACCTAATACACAGGCCTCATATACACAGGACATCTACCTAATACACAGACCTCACATACACGGGACGTGTACCTAATACACAGACCTCATATACACGGGACATGTACCTAATACACAGACCTCATATACACAGGACGTGTACCTAATATACAGACCTCATATACACAGGACGTGTACCTAATACACAGACCTCATATACACGGGACATGTACCTAATACACAGACCTCATATACACAGGACGTGTACCTAATACACAGACCTCATATACACAGGACGTGTACCTAATACACAGACCTCATATACACAGGACGTGTACCTAATACACAGACCTCATATACACAGGACATTTACCTAATACACAGACCTCATATACACAGGACGTGTACCTAATACACAGACCTCATATACACAGGACGTGTACCTAATACACAGACCTCATATACACAGGACATTTACCTAATACACAGACCTCATATACACAGGACGTGTACCTAATACACAGACCTCATATACACAGGACGTGTACCTAATACACAGACCTCATATACACGGGACATGTACCTAATACACAGACCTCATATACACAGGACATGTACCTAATACACAGACCTCATATACACGGGACATGTACCTAATACACAGACCTCATATACACGGGACGTGTACCTAATACACAGACCTCATATACACAGGACATGTACCTAATACACAGACCTCATATACACAGGACATGTACCTAATACACAGACCTCATATACACAGGACATGTACCTAATACACAGACCTCATATACACAGGACGTGTACCTAATACACAGACCTCATATATACACAGGACGTGTACCTAATACACAGACCTCATATACACAGGACGTGTACCTAATACACAGGCCTCATATATACAGGACGTGTACCTAATACACAGGCCTCATATACACAGGACGTGTACCTAATACACAGACATCATATACACAGGACGTGTACCTAATACACAGACCTCATATACACAGGACATGTACCTAATACACAGACATCATATACACAGGACGTGTACCTAATACACAGACATCATATACACAGGACATGTACCTAATACACAGACATCATATACACAGGACGTGTACCTAATACACAGACATCATATACACAGGACGTGTACCTAATACACAGACATCATATACACAGGACGTGTACCTAATACACAGACATCATATACACAGGACGTGTACCTAATACACAGGCCTCATATACACAGGACATGTACCTAATACACAGACATCATATACACAGGACGTGTACCTAATACACAGACATCATATACACAGGACGTGTACCTAATACACAGACATCATATACACAGGACGTGTACCTAATACACAGACATCATATACACAGGACGTGTACCTAATACACAGACATCATATACACAGGACGTGTACCTAATACACAGACATCATATACACAGGACGTGTACCTAATACACAGACATCATATATACAGGACGTGTACCTAATACACAGACATCATATACACAGGACGTGTACCTAATACACAGACCTCATATACACAGGACATGTACCTAATACACAGACATCATATACACAGGACGTGTACCTAATACACAGACATCATATACACAGGACATGTACCTAATACACAGACATCATATACACAGGACATGTACCTAATACACAGACCTCATATACACAGGACGTGTACCTAATACACAGGCCTCATATACACAGGACGTGTACCTAATACACAGACCTCATATACACGGGACGTGTACCTAATACACAGACCTCATATACACAGGACGTGTACCTAATACACAGGCCTCATATACACAGGACGTGTACCTAATACACAGACATCATATACACAGGACGTGTACCTAATAGAGAGACCTCATATACACAGGACATGTACCTAATACACAGACATCATATACACAGGACGTGTACCTAATACACAGACCTCATATACACAGGACGTGTACCTAATACACAGACATCATATACACAGGACGTGTACCTAATACACAGACATCATATACACAGGACGTGTACCTAATGCACAGACATCATATACACAGGACGTGTACCTAATACACAGACCTCATATACACAGGACATGTACCTAATACACAGGCCTCATATACACAGGACATGTACCTAATACACAGACCTCATATACACAGGACGTGTACCTAATACACAGACCTCATATACACGGGACGTGTACCTAATACACAGACCTCATATACACAGGACGTGTACCTAATACACAGGCCTCATATACACAGGACATGTACCTAATACACAGACATCATATACACAGGACGTGTACCTAATACACAGACCTCATATACACAGGACGTGTACCTAATACACAGACATCATATACACAGGACGTGTACCTAATACACAGACATCATATACACAGGACGTGTACCTAATACACAGACCTCATATACACAGGACGTGTACCTAATACACAGACCTCATATACACAGGACGTGTACCTAATACACAGACCTCATGTATACAGGACATGTACCTAATACACAGACCTCATGTATACAGGACATGTACCTAATACACAGACCTCATATACACAGGACATGTACCTAATACACAGACCTCATATACACGGGACGTGTACCTAATACACAGACCTCATATATACAGGACATGTACCTAATATACAGACCTCATATACACAGGACATGTACCTAATAGAGAGACCTTATATACACAGGACTTGTACCTAATACACAGACCTCATATATACAGGACATGTACCTAATACACAGACCTCATATACACAGGACGTGTACCTAATACACAGACCTCATATACACAGGACGTGTACCTAATACACAGACCTCATGTATACAGGACATGTACCTAATACACAGACCTCATGTATACAGGACATGTACCTAATACACAGACCTCATATACACAGGACATGTACCTAATACACAGACCTCATATACACGGGACGTGTACCTAATACACAGACCTCATATATACAGGACATGTACCTAATATACAGACCTCATATACACAGGACATGTACCTAATAGAGAGACCTTATATACACAGGACATGTACCTAATACACAGACCTCATATACACAGGACGTGTACCTAATACACAGACCTCATATACACAGGACGTGTACCTAATACACAGACCTCATATACACGGGACGTGTACCTAATACACAGACCTCATATATACAGGACATTTACCTAATACACAGACCTCATATATACAGGACATTTACCTAATACACAGACCTCATATACACAGGACATGTACCTAATACACAGACCTCATATACACAGGACGTGTACCTAATACACAGACCTCATATACACGGGACGTGTACCTAATACACAGACCTCATATACACAGGACATGTACCTAATACACAGACCTCATATACACAGGACATGTACCTAATACACAGACCTCATATACACAGGACATGTACCTAATACACAGACCTCATATACACAGGACGTGTACCTAATACACAGACCTCATATATACAGGACATGTACCTAATACACAGACCTCATATATACAGGACATGTACCTAATACACAGACCTCATATACACAGGACATGTTAGGGCTCATGCACACAAGCTTATTTATTTATTTTTTCCTTTTCATTGCCCTTTGCGGCCTGTATGCGGAAACATTCGTTTTGTGGTTCCGCATAAACAAGGGATATACTCCGTGTGTTTCCCGTTTCCGTACCACAAAAAAAATAGAGCGTGTTCTATTACTGTCCGTATTACAGACAAGGACAGAACTGTTCTATTATGGGCTGCGGAATGCACGCGGTCGTTATCCGTGTTTTTCGGATCCACTAACTCCTAAGGCCTCATGCACACGACCGTATGTATTGTGCAGTCCGCAAAAAATACGGATGATGTCCATGTGCAGCTGTTCCCTAATAGGACAGTACTATTCTTGTCCAAAATGCGGAGTACATTCCGTTTTTTTGCAGACCCCCAAAAAAACTGTACGGACACAGAATGGGAATACATTTGTGTGCATGAGACCTAATACACAGGTATCGGGACACTGACCTCTCACCTCCTCCTAATACACAGGTATCAGGACACTGACCTCTCACCTCCTCCTAATACACAGGTATCGGGACACTGACCTCTCACCTCCTCCTAATACACAGGTATCGGGACACTGACCTCTCACCTCCCCCTAATACACAGGTATCGGGACACTGACCTCTCACCTCCTCCTAATACACAGGTATCGGGACACTGACCTCTCACCTCCTCCTAATACACAGGTATCGGGACACTGACCTCTCACCTCCTCCTAATACACAGGTATCAGGAAACTGACCTCTCACCTCCTCCTAATACACAGGTATCGGGACACTGACCTCTCACCTCCTCCTAATACACAGGTATCAGGACACTGACCTCTCACCTCCTCCTAATACACAGGTATCGGGACACTGACCTCTCACCTCCTCCTAATACACAGGTATCGGGACACTGACCTCTCACCTCCTCCTAATACACAGGTATCAGGAAACTGACCTCTCACCTCCTCCTAATACACAGGTATCGGGACACTGACCTCTCACCTCCTCCTAATACACAGGTATCAGGACACTGACCTCTCACCTCCTTCTAATACACAGGTATCAGGACACTGACCTCTCACCTCCTCCTAATACACAGGTATCAGGACACTGACCTCTCACCTCCTCCTAATACACAGGTATCAGGACACTGACCTCTCACCTCCTTCTAATACACAGGTATCAGGAAACTGACCTCTCACCTCCTCCTAATACACAGGTATCAGGAAACTGACCTCTCACCTCCTCCTAATACACAGGTATCAGGAAACTGACCTCTCACCTCCTCCTAATACACAGGTATCGGGACACTGACCTCTCACCTCCTCCTAATACACAGGTATCAGGACACTGACCTCTCACCTCCTCCTAATACACAGGTATCAGGACACTGACCTCTCACCTCCTCCTAATACACAGGTATCAGGACACTGACCTCTCACCTCCTCCTAATACACAGGTATCGGGACACTGACCTCTCACCTCCTCCTAATACACAGGTATCAGGAAACTGACCTCTCACCTCCTCCTAATACACAGGTATCGGGACACTGACCTCTCACCTCCTCCTAATACACAGGTATCAGGACACTGACCTCTCACCTCCTCCTAATACACAGGTATCGGGACACTGACCTCTCACCTCCTCCTAATACACAGGTATCGGGACACTGACCTCTCACCTCCTCCTAATACACAGGTATCAGGAAACTGACCTCTCACCTCCTCCTAATACACAGGTATCGGGACACTGACCTCTCACCTCCTCCTAATACACAGGTATCAGGACACTGACCTCTCACCTCCTTCTAATACACAGGTATCAGGACACTGACCTCTCACCTCCTCCTAATACACAGGTATCAGGACACTGACCTCTCACCTCCTCCTAATACACAGGTATCAGGACACTGACCTCTCACCTCCTTCTAATACACAGGTATCAGGAAACTGACCTCTCACCTCCTCCTAATACACAGGTATCAGGAAACTGACCTCTCACCTCCTCCTAATACACAGGTATCGGGACACTGACCTCTCACCTCCTCCTAATACACAGGTATCAGGACACTGACCTCTCACCTCCTCCTAATACACAGGTATCAGGACACTGACCTCTCACCTCCTCCTAATACACAGGTATCAGGAAACTGACCTCTCACCTCCTCCTAATACACAGGTATCAGGAAACTGACCTCTCACCTCCTCCTAATACACAGGTATCGGGACACTGACCTCTCACCTCCTCCTAATACACAGGTATCGGGACACTGACCTCTCACCTCCTCCTAATACACAGGTATCGGGACACTGACCTCTCACCTCCTCCTAATACACAGGTATCAGGACACTGACCTCTCACCTCCTTCTAATACACAGGTATCAGGACACTGACCTCTCACCTCCTCCTAATACACAGGTATCGGGACACTGACCTCTCACCTCCTCCTAATACACAGGTATCGGGACACTGACCTCTCACCTCCTCCTAATACACAGGTATCGGGACACTGACCTCTCACCTCCTCCTAATACACAGGTATCGGGACACTAACCTCTCACCTCCTCCTAATACACAGGTATCAGGACACTGACCTCTCACCTCCTTCTAATACACAGGTATCAGGACACTGACCTCTCACCTCCTCCTAATACACAGGTATCGGGACACTGACCTCTCTCCTCCTCCTAATACACAGGTATCGGGACACTGACCTCTCACCTCCTTCTAATACACAGGTATCAGGACACTGACCTCTCACCTCCTTCTAATACACAGGTATCAGGACACTGACCTCTCACCTCCTCCTAATACACAGGTATCGGGACACTGACCTCTCACCTCCCCCTAATACACAGGTATCGGGACACTGACCTCTCACCTCCCCCTAATACACAGGTATCGGGACACTGACCTCTCACCTCCTCCTAATACACAGGTATCGGGACTCTGACCTCTCACCTCCCCCTAATACACAGGTATCGGGACACTGACCTCTCACCTCCTCCTAATACACAGGTATCGGGACACTGACCTCTCACCTCCTCCTAATATACAGGTATCGGTACACTGACCTCTCACCTCCCCCTAATACACAGGTATCAGGACACTGACCTCTCACCTCCTCCTAATATACAGGTATCGGGACACTGACCTCTCACCTCTTCCTAATACACAGGTATCAGGACACTGACCTCTCACCTCCTCCTAATACACAGGTATCGGGACACTGACCTCTCACCTCCCCCTAATACACAGGTATCGGGACACTGACCTCTCACCTCCTAATACACAGGTATCGGGACACTGACCTCTCACCTCCTAATACACAGGTATCAGGACACTGACCTCTCACCTCCTCCTAATACACAGGACACTGACCTCTCACCTCCTCCTAATACACAGGACACTGACCTCTCACCTCCCCCTAATACACAGGACACTGACCTCTCACCTCCTCCTAATACACAGGACACTGACCTCTCACCTCCTCCTAATACACAGGACACTGACCTCTCACCTCCCCCTAATACACAGGTATCAGGACACTGACCTCTCACCTCCCCCTAATACACAGGTATCGGGACACTGACCTCTCACCTCCTCCTAATATACAGGTATCGGGACACTGACCTCTCACCTCCTCCTAATACACAGGTATCGGGACACTGACCTCTCACCTCCTCCTAATACACAGGTATCGGGACTCTGACCTCTCACCTCCCCCTAATACACAGGTATCAGGACACTGACCTCTCACCTCCCCCTAATACACAGGTATCGGGACACTGACCTCTCACCTCCTCCTAATATACAGGTATCGGTACACTGACCTCTCACCTCCCCCTAATACACAGGTATCGGGACACTGACCTCTCACCTCCTAATACACAGGTATCGGGACACTGACCTCTCACCTCCTAATACACAGGACACTGACCTCTCACCTCCTCCTAATACACAGGACACTGACCTCTCACCTCCTCCTAATACACAGGACACTGACCTCTCACCTCCCCCTAATACACAGGACACTGACCTCTCACCTCCTCCTAATACACAGGACACTGACCTCTCACCTCCTCCTAATACACAGGACACTGACCTCTCACCTCCTCCTAATACACAGGACACTGACCTCTCACCTCCTCCTAATACACAGGACACTGACCTCTCACCTCCCCCTAATACACAGGTATCAGGACACTGACCTCTCACCTCCCCCTAATACACAGGTATCGGGACACTGACCTCTCACCTCCTCCTAATATACAGGTATCGGGACACTGACCTCTCACCTCCCCCTAATACACAGGTATCGGGACACTGACCTCTCACCTCCTCCTAATACACAGGACACTGACCTCTCACCTCCTCCTAATACACAGGTATCAGGACACTGACCTCTCACCTCCTCCTAATACACAGGTATCGGGACACTGACCTCTCACCTCCTCCTAATACACAGGTATCGGGACACTGACCTCTCACCTCCTCCTAATATACAGGTATCGGGACACTGACCTCTCACCTCCTCCTAATACACAGGTATCGGGACTCTGACCTCTCACCTCCTCCTAATACACAGGTATCGGGACACTGACCTCTCACCTCCTAATACACAGGTATCGGGACACTGACCTCTCACCTCCTAATACACAGGTATCAGGACACTGACCTCTCACCTCCTCCTAATACACAGGACACTGACCTCTCACCTCCTCCTAATACACAGGACACTGACCTCTCACCTCCCCCTAATACACAGGACACTGACCTCTCACCTCCTCCTAATACACAGGACACTGACCTCTCACCTCCTCCTAATACACAGGACACTGACCTCTCACCTCCTCCTAATACACAGGACACTGACCTCTCACCTCCTCCTAATACACAGGACACTGACCTCTCACCTCCTCCTAATACACAGGACACTGACCTCTCACCTCCCCCTAATACACAGGTATCAGGACACTGACCTCTCACCTCCCCCTAATACACAGGTATCGGGACACTGACCTCTCACCTCCTCCTAATATACAGGTATCGGGACACTGACCTCTCACCTCCTCCTAATACACAGGACACTGACCTCTCACCTCCTCCTAATACACAGGTATCAGGACACTGACCTCTCACCTCCTCCTAATACACAGGTATCGGGACACTGACCTCTCACCTCCTCCTAATACACAGGTATCGGGACACTGACCTCTCACCTCCTCCTAATATACAGGTATCGGGACACTGACCTCTCACCTCCTCCTAATACACAGGTATCGGGACTCTGACCTCTCACCTCCCCCTAATACACAGGTATCGGGACACTGACCTCTCACCTCCTCCTAATACACAGGTATCAGGACACTGACCTCTCACCTCCTCCTAATACACAGGTATCGGGACACTGACCTCTCACCTCCTCCTAATACACAGGTATCGGGACACTAACCTCTCACCTCCTCCTAATACACAGGTAACGGGACACTGACCTCTCACCTCCCCCCTAATACACAGGTATCGGGACACTGACCTCTCACCTCTTCCTAATACACAGGTATCGGGACACTGACCTCTCACCTCCCCCTAATACACAGGTATCAGGACACTGACCTCTCACCTCCCCCTAATACACAGGTATCAGGACACTGACCTCTCACCTCCCCCTAATACACAGGTATCAGGACACTGACCTCTCACCTCCTCCTAATACACAGGTATCAGGACACTGACCTCTCACCTCCTCCTAATACACAGGTATCAGGAAACTGACCTCTCACCTCCTCCTAATACACAGGTATCAGGACACTGACCTCTCACCTCCTCCTAATACACAGGTTTACAAACCTTTCCTCGTACATTCACTTTAAAAATACTGAAAATGTTTTCCTTTCCTGTTAAACATGTTCCACAAGTGTCATTTTTGGGAGATACCGGCCTGTCCGTCATACATGAAGTCGTCATACAACTGTTGTCACATAAACACTGCCGTCCTGATGACATCACCACATGTCACAGTGCAGCCTCCCCATCCGCGTGTCCGTCATTATCCAATCACATACTGACCTGCTTTATAGACTGTGTGACATCACTTTCCAGTCCTAGACCAGCTGGTGCATAGACTGTGACCTGACTGCGCAGGACTCGAGATGAGCCAATTTCCGCTTATGAAATTTGTTTACACTTCGTTTGTTGGTAAAAAGTGAATTGCGTTTTGGATTTCGTTACCACGGACCATAACGCAATTCTGTAAAGGAATGCATCCCCTGCATAACGGAAACGGGACAGATCCGTTTTGCAGCCCATAGACTTCTACTATGACGGAATGAATAACGGAATGCCTCTAAAGGCATAGAATTGCGTTATGGTCCGTGGTAACGGAATCCATAACGCAATTCACCTTTTACCAACAAACAAAGTGCGAACAAATTTCAAAATATAAATTTCGCTCATCTCTAGTCATGACATCTGATCACTGAATAATCTACTGCATAGACTGTATGACATCACTGCTGTCTGATGACATCACCATCCAATGACAGAGTGATCTGCTACATAGACTGTGTGTGGTCACTGCTCTCCTGATGACATCACCATCCAATGACTGACTGGCCTGCTATATAGACTGTATGACATCACTCCTCTCTTGATGACATCACCATGCATTCACAGAATGCCCTGCTGTGTGACATCCCTGCTATCCTAATGACCTCAACACAGAATCACAGACTGGCCTGTTACGTATACTAAACGTATAAAACACAAGGCGCTCCGTGGCGTAAACCATTCCCAGATTAGCAGCTACGCCGGATAGAAACACCGGATGGAGCTGTGCAAGGGCCTGAGTGTGTCACAGGAGACCACGGCGGCCCCCTCGTCCATCGCTCCACACAGAAGCCAGAGGATAGATCCAAGGAAACAAAAGAACATTTATTATTAAAAATGTAATAAAATTGACTGACTCCAAAACACATTATATGTGGCAATTTTATTTAATTTTTTATAATAAATGTTCCTTTCTGAACTTTGCCTTCTTTTGTTTCCTTGGATCTGACCTGTTAGGCTGGGTGACATCACTGTTATCCTGATGACATCACCATCCAATCACAGAATGACCTGCTACATAGACTGTATGACATCACTGCTATCCTGATGACATCACCATCCAATCACAGACTGACCTGATACATAGACTGTGTGACATCACTGCTATCTTGATGACATCACCATCCAATCACAGAATGACCTGCTACATAGACTGTATGACATCACTGCTATCCTGATGACATCACCATCCAATCACAGACTGACCTGATACATAGACTGTGTGACATCACTGCTATCCTGATGACATCATTATCCAATCACAGACTGACCTGATACATAGACTGTGTGACATCACTGCTATCCTGATGACATCATCATCCAATCACAGACTGACCTGATACATAGACTGTGTGACATCACTGCTATCCTGATGACATCACCATCCAATCACAGACTGACCTGATATATAGACTGTGTGACATCACTGCTATCCTGATGACATCACCATCCAATCACAGACTGATCTGATACATAGACTGTGAGACATCACTGCTATCCTGATGACATCACCATCCAATAACAAAATGACCTGCTACATAGACTTTATGACATCACTGCTTTCCTGATGACATCACCATCGAATAACAGACTGGCTTGCTACATAGGCTGTGTGACATCACTGCTTTCCTGATGACATCACCATCCAATCATACCCAATCATCCCTCCTTCGCATATTATGATCTAATTTTGCTTTTGCATCTTGACCCTTGGTGCCCGGCCTTGTTCTCACAAGGTGTAGGCATCAAGCCTAGTTGATCTTGGTGAGGGTTAGGTCCATAACACAGAGGTGGGGCACCAAAAACTGAAAGGTCAACATAGCAAACACGTATTGTTCCTCTCCACCCCTCCTGGGACAGAGACTCTGTGAGGGACACGGTTTGGTACTTCCTCCAAAGCATTGCCAATGACACTATTTTGGATGGGCTCCACTGAGTTCATCCCAGGGAGGTCCTTATGTACGTAGGGCAGAGAGCAGCGCTCCTGCATCATTCGCCTCCATCCGGTGGAGACCTGCTGCTTTACTTCTGCCCTGTGAGGAATAACCAAGTGCTCAGCGTTACTCCTTGAGGAGGCACAGTTGTATTTCCACCGCCCGAGTCCCCTGACGATGCTGCAATGTTCAGCTTCGAGGATGGAAGCAGCAAGGCGCCAGGCGCTCAGAGGAGGACGGCATCATGTGAGATTATTCCGCTCCACTATGACCTCATCTCCCCTTTCATTCATAACCATGTCTCCATTCAGCCCCGAGCAGGAAGCCTGTCGTTACCATAAAGCACAGGCCCTGTCAGGTCATTCTCATTTAAAATGACTAATCACAAGGCTGCCTCACTCAGCGCGCTCTCCCGGGGACCGATGGATGGTAAACAGTCGTCGCCTGATGTCTCTCTGGATCCAACCGGCTCGGAATCGCTCTCATTGACTTACAGCATTCATGTCAATTCACTTTCCTCTATGGCTTTTTTTAAACTAACCCTATCGTGGTGGAAAATTGTACAATTGCCTTTTAGCGAATTCCTACCCATCTCCTTAATGCTCCGTGTAATGTCACATACAATATGATTGCATGGGCGATGATCAGAAAACATGCGCGCCTGTCTCTTTAAATCCCGCATACAGTAGTGAAGAGCAGTGATTAGGCCACGCCCACTTCATGCACCCTCTCATACTGCAGTGCCTCATGGTCCTAACTTTCAGATCCACTGAGATTTTCTTTAAAAAAAATTGCATACCTTATTGATACTTAGTTCCTAAATCCATCCATGTAGAAATGTCTAGTAGAGATGGCCTTGCGGTCGTTTCGCGGCGAACTTTACGCATTCGCCGAACATGCAAACATATGGCGATGTCCGCTGGCACCATATTCTTTTGCATTGCGCTGAACTTTGACACATGACTCATCCTTCAGGTGGGACAGGACAGCCAATTGAGACGTTTCAGCACATGGACACCCCCCCCCCCCCCTACACACACCCTATAACAGAACCCGATCTGGCAGCCATTTGCCAGTGTAGGGAGAGGTTGCTTTGTGACGCAGGGACAGACTGTTAGGGACACCAAACGCTACCTATAATATATTTTGTAACATAGAAAGTATATAGTGCATTTGTATTGTGCAGCAATTGTGTGCGGTTCTGCTGCGATACCACAGGTATATAGCGCTATTGGAACAACTATTTGCAACAGGTGTGATATACCTGTTGTCCCAGAAAAAACTGATTAAGGGGTGCAATATACCTTCTTCCACAAAATACTGATTAAGGGGTTTGATATACCTGTTTCCACAAAATACTGATTGAGGGGTGCGATATACCTGGTTCCACCAAATATTGATTAAGGGATTCTATATACCTGCTTCCACAAAATGCAGATTGAGGGGTGCGATATACCTGGTTCCACCAAATATTGATTAAGGGATTCTATATACCTGCTTCCACAAAATGCAGATTGAGGGGTGCGATATACCTGCTTGCACAAAATATTGATTAAGGGGTTCTATATACTTGTTTCCACACAATACTGATTGAGGGGTGTGATATATCTGCTTCTAACAAATATTGATTAAGGGGTTTGATATACCTGATTCCACAAAATGCAGATTGAGGGGTGCGATATACCTGCTTGTACAAAATATTGATTAAGGGGTTCTATATACCTGCTTTCACAAAATACTGATTGAGGGGTGCGATATACCTGCTTCTACCAAATATTGATTAAGGGGTTCTATATACCTGCTTCCACAAAATACTGATTAAGGAGGATTGATATACCTGCTTCCACCAACTATTGATTGAGGCCTGCGATACACCTGCTTCCAAAAAATACTGATTAAGGAGTTTGATATACCTGCTTTTACCAAATATTTATTGAGGCCTGCGATACAACTGCTTTCACAAAATACTGATTAAGGGGTTTGATATACCTGCTTCCACCAAATATTGATTGAGGCCTGCGATACACCTGCTTTCACAAGATAGTGATCAAGAGGATTGATGTACCTGCTTCCACCAAATATTGATTGAGGCGTATGATATACCTGCTTCCGCAAAATATTGATTAAGAGGTTTGATATACCTGCTTCCACAAAATACAGATTGAGGGGTGCGATATACCTGCTTCCACCAAATATTGATTGAGGCCTGCGATACACCTGCTTTCACAAAATACTGATTAAGGTGTTTAATATATCTGCTTTCACAAAATACTGATTAAGAGGTTTGATATACCTGCTTCCACCAAATACTGATTGAGGCCTGCGATATACCTGCTTCCACAAAATACTGATTAAGGGGATTGATATACCTGCTGCCACCAATTATTTATTGAGGCCTGCAAAACACAGGCTTCCAAAAAATACTGATTAAGGTGTTTGATATATCTGCTTCTACCAAATATTGATTGAGTCCTGGGATACACCTGCTTCCACAAAATACTGATTAAGGTGTTTGATATATCTGCTTCCACAAAATACAGATTGAGGGGTTTGATATACCTGCTTCCACCAAATATTGATTCAGGGGTTTGATATACCTGCTTCCACCAAATACTGATTGAGCGGTGCGACACACCCGCTTTCACCAAATATTGATTAAGGGGTTCTATATACCTGCTTTCACAAAATACTGATTAAGTGGTTTGATATACCTGCTTCCACCAAATACTGATTGAGGCCTGCGAGATACCTGCTTCCACAAAATGCTGATTAAGGGGATTGATATACCTGCTTCCACCAAATATTGATTAAGGCCTGCGATAAACCTGCTTATGCAAAATACTGATTAAGGGGTTTAATATACCTACTTCCACAAAATACAGATTGAGGGGTGCGATATACCTCCTTCCACAAAATAGTTATTGAGAGGTGCAATATACCTGCTTGCACCAAATATTAATTAAGGGGATCTATGTACCTGCTTCCACAAAATACTGATTAAGGGGGTTTGATATACCTGCTTCCACCAAATATTGATTGAGGCCTGCGATACACCTGCTTCCACAAAATACTGATTAAGGGGTTTGATATACCATTCTCCTCTTCCTACTCCATCCTCTGTCTCCTCCCTGACTGACTCCTCCTTTTCCACTGCTACCGCCTCTTCCGCTGCACCCCCCATGCTCCCCAGAAACTATTTGACGTGCCAGGTGAGACGTCATGCTGTGCTGTGGCTGTTGTGCCTGGAAGCCAAGAGCCACACCGGTCCTGCACTGCTTTCAGCTCTGTGGTCACAGGCCGATCAGTGGCTAACCCCGCTCAATTTGACAGTTGGTAAAGTAGTGTGCGACAACGGTGCCAATCTGCTGAGCGTGCTGAAACAGGGCAAAATGACACACGTGCCATGCATGGCACACGTCCTGAGCTTAGTCGTGCAGCGTCCCTAGGGTCCAGGACGTCTTGTGGCATTTTAGAAGATCTTACACGGCCATGGCTCGCCTTGCTGAAGTTCAGCGGCGACACCACCTGCCCGTCAGACATCTGATTTGTGACAGCCCGACGTGCTGGAACTCCGCCTTGTGTATGCTTGATAGGCTGCTCCAGCAGCAACGTGCCGTTAACGACTACCTGTACGAACTCTGCAGCAGGACAGTTTCTGGGGAGCTTGGCTTCTTTTCACCAGGCCAGTGGCTGCTCATGTGCGATGCATGCACACTTCTGCGGCCATTTGATGAGATCTTCAAACTGGTCAGTCACAGCCAGGGCACCATTAGTGATATCGTACCTTAAACTTTTTTTCTGGAGCATGCATTGAGTCATGTCATTGATCAAGCTGTCGAGGAGCAGGAGGAGGAAGACAAGTCATCAGGAGTCTAAAGAGGAGTCAGAGAAGGATGTAGGCTGGGGGGAGGAGGAGGAGCAAGAAGAGCAGTCTTTGAGGGGGACTTTAAACTTTTCAGGGATCCCTGGTGTTTTCCGTGGCTGGGGAGAGGAGATTGAGGACTACATTCTCCTGGGTGTTGAGCAAGGGCGCTCCACCGCTTCCAATTTAGTGCAAATGGCGGCCTTCATGCTCCAGTGTTTGAAGAGGGACCCCGTATAAAAAGCATAAAGGGCAACTACCAGTATTGGGTGGCAACGTACTTAGACCCCCGGTACAAACACAAAATGGTGGACATGTTACCAGCATCACAGAGGGCTGTCAGAATGCAGCATTTCCAGGCCTTGCTGAGAGAGATGCTCCATTCTGCTGTTGCGGGCGCTGGCAGAGGAATTTCCACCCACAGCGAAACAGGTACGGGTACCAATCATACCGCGCCTGCAAAAAGAGGGCGGTTTGAAGATATGTTGGTCACTTCGGATATGAGATCATTCTTGCAGCCAACCCATCGACAGCCGCCCTGCGGATCCAGCCTCCGGGAACGCCTAGACCGACAGGTGTCCGACTACATCGTGTTAACGGCCGATGTGGACACTCAGAGAAGCGAGGAACCCCTTGACTACTGAGTATGCATCTTGACCTGTGGCCAGAGCTGGCACAATTTGCCATGGAACTTTTGGCTTGCCCCTTGTCCAGTGTCCTGTCCGAAAGGACGTTCAGCGCAGCAGGGGGGATCGTGGCAGATAAGCGCACTCGCCTAGCTCACGACAGTGCGGACTACCTCACATTTCTAAAAATGAATGAGGCATGGATCTCGGAGGAATTCAACACCTGTGACGACCATGTGTAATTGAATTTCCTCATGCCAGCCCACACATATCTGCCACCACCCAGAACAAAGAATGGTCCTTCAGCAGGGCACATTTTTGAGAGTTTCCATTTAAGACGCATAAAAATGGCCCCTGATTAAAATACATATTTTTTGTGGGAATTTTTGCCATTGATCCCCCTCTGGTATGTCACTGTCCATGTTGTGGGACTATTTGTGCACTTCTAGTAAGTGTTTGGTGGCTGCAAATATGATATGACCTGAAGGTTTTTCAGGTTTGCCTGCCATTAAAGTGTATGAGACTCACAGGCTGACGTGATAGACAATAACCCTGCTCTCTGCAGTGACTACAACCTCATAGCATGAAATAGAAACCCTCAATGAAATACAAAGCTGTTAATCATGCACCTGCAGAGGATCTATTATCAGTAATAAATATTTCAGGGTTATGTAATGAGCAAGATGATGCAATTACAACCAATAATGTCTGGGCCTCCTTCCTGCTTCCAGCCAGTCCTGACTATTAACATACTGCTACTCCCCTATGTCCAATAATATAACAACTATAATACTGCTCCTATGTAGAGATGGCCTTGCGGCTCGCCCGGCGGTCGTTTTGCGGCGAACTTTGCTTGTTCGCGATTCTTCGAACATGCGAACATATGGCGATACTCGCACGCGCCATATTTTTTTTGCATAACGCCAAACTTTTACCCATGACACATCCATCAGGTAGAACAGGACAGCCAATTGAGACGTTTCGGCACATGGACACACCCTCAACTCTATAATAGAACCCGATTTGGCCGCCATTTTACATTATGGGTTTTGCCAAAGTAGCTAGAGGTTGCATTTTGGAGCAGGGACAGTTAAGGACACCAAACGCTAGCTAATAGGGCCACAAAAGTCCTTTTAAGGACTAGTATAAGTGTGCTATCGATAGGTGTGATATACTTATAATATACTTTCTAAAATAGAAATTCTATTATAGTGTATTTGTATTGTGCAGCAGTTGTGTGCGGTTCTGCTGCGATACCGCAGCTAGATAGAGGGACAAACGCTATTGGAGTAACTAATTACTGTTTCCTCCAATTACTGGTTGAGGGGTACTATATACCTTCTTCCACAAAATACTGATTGAGAGATGCTATTGCTATATACCTTCTTCCACCAAATACTGATTGAGGGGTGCTATTGCTATATACCTGTTTCCTCCAATTACTGATTGAGGGGTACTATATACCTTCTTCCACAAAATACTGATTGATAGGTGCTATTGCTATATACCTTCCACCAAATACTGATTGAGGGCTGCGATACACCTGTTTCTGCCAAATACTGGTTGAGGGGTGCTATATACCTTCTTCCACAAAATCCTGATTGAGGGGTGCTATATACCAGTTTCCGCCAAATACTGAGTGAGGGGTGCCATATACCTTCTTCCACTAAATACTGATTGAGGGGTGCTATATACCTTCTTCCACCAAATACTGATTGAGGGCTGCGATACACCTGTTTCCACAAAATACTGATTGAGGGGTGCTATATACCAGTTTCTGCCAAATACTGATTGAGGGGTGCTATATACCTGTTTCCACCAAATACTGATTGAGGGGTGCTATATACCTGTTTCCGCCAAATACTGATTGAGGGGTGCCATATACCTGTTTCTGCCAAATACTGATTGAGGTGTGCTATATACGTTCTTCCACAAAATACTGATTGAGGGGTGCTATATACCTTTTTCTACTAAATACGGATTGAGGTGTGCCATATACCTGTTTCCGCCAAATACTGATTGAGGGGTGCTATATACCTTATTCAACAAGATACTGATTGAGGGGTGCCATATACCTTCTTCCACTAAATACTGATTGAGTGCTGCGATACACCTGCTTCCACAAAATACTGATTGAGGGGTGCTATATACCAGTTTCCGCCAAATACTGATTGAAGGGTGCTATATACCTGTTTCCACCAAATACTGATTGAGGGGTGCTATATACCAGTTTCTGCCAAATACTGATTGAGGGGTGCTATATACCTGTTCCCACCAGATACTGATTGAGGGCTGCTATATACCCTCTTCCACCAAATACTGATTGAGGGCTGCGATACACCTGTTTCCGCCAAATACTGATTGAGGGGTGCCATATACCTGTTTCTGCCAAATACTGATTGAGGTGTGCTATATACGTTCTTCCACAAAATACTGATTGAGGGGTGCTATATACCTTCTTCTACTAAATACGGATTGAGGTGTGCCATATACCTGTTTCCGCCAAATACTGATTGAGGGGTGCTATATACCTTATTCAACAAGATACTGATTGAGGGGTGCCATATACCTTCTTCCACTAAATACTGATTGAGGGGTGCTATATACCTTCTTCCACCAAATACTGATTGAGGGCTGCGATACACCTGCTTCCACAAAATACTGATTGAGGGGTGCTATATACCTATTTCTGCCAAATACTGATTGATGGGTGCTATATACCAGTTTCCGCCAAATACTGATTGAGGGGTGCTTTATACCAGTTTCTGCCAAATACTGATTGAGGGGTGCTTTATACCAGTTTCTGCCAAATACTGATTGAGGGGGGCTATATACCTTCTTCCACAAAATACTGATTGAGGGGTGCTATATACCTATTTCCGCCAAATACTGATTGAGGGGTGCTATATACCTGTTTCCACCAAATACTGATTGAGGGGTGCCATATACCTTCTTCCACTAAATACTGATTGAGGGGTGCTATATACCTTCTTCCACCAAATACTGATTGAGTGCTGCGATACACCTGCTTCCACTAAATACTGATTGAGGGGTGCTATATACCTGTTTCCACCAAATACTGATTGATGGGTGCTATATACCAGTTTCCGCCAAATACTGATTGAAGGGTGCTATATACCAGTTTCCGCCAAATACTGATTGAAGGGTGCTATATACCCTCTTCCACCAAATACTGATTGAGGGCTGCGATACACCTGTTTCCACCAAATACTGATTGAAGGGTGCCATATACGTCCTTCCACAAAATACTGATTGAGGGGTGCTATTGCTATATACCTTCTTTCACCATATACTGATTGAGGGGTGCTATATACCTGTTTCCACCAAATACTGATTGAGGGGTGCTATATACCTTTTTCTGCCAAATACTGATTGAGGGGTGCTATATACCTATTCCCGCCAAATACCGAATGAGGTGTGCTATATACCTGTTTCCGCCAAATATTGATTGAGGAGTGCTTTATACCGTCTTCCACAAAATGCTGATTGAGGTGTGCCATATACCTGTTTCCGCCAAATACTGATTAAGGGGTGCTATATACCTTCTTCCACCAAATACTGATTGAGGGCTGCGATACACCTGCTTCCATAAAATACTGATTGAGGGGTGCTATATACCTATTTCTGCCAAATACTGATTGAGGGGTGCTATATACCTTCTTCCACAAAATACTGATTGATGGTTGCTATATACCTGTTTCCGCCAAATACTGATTGAGGGGTGCCATATACCTTCTTCCACCAAATACTGATTGATGGTTGCTATATACCTGTTTCCACAAAATACGGATTGAGGGGTGCTAAATACCTTCTACCAAATACGGATTGAGGTGTGCCATATACCTGTATCTGCCAAATACTGATTGAGGGGTGCTATATACCTTCTTCCACAAAATACTGATTGAGGGGTGAGATATACCTGTTTCCACAAAATACTGATTGAGGGGTGCTATATACCTGTTTCCACAAAATACTGATTGAGGGTGCCATATACCTGTTTCCACAAAATACTGATTGAGGGGTGCTATATACCTGTTTCCGCCAAATACTGATTGAGGGGGGCTATATACCTGTTTCCGCCAAATACTGATTGAGGGGTGCTATATACCTGTTTCTGCTAAATACTAATTGAGAAATGCTATACACCTGATTCTACCAAATATTGATTGAGGGCTGCAATACACCTGCTTCCAGAAAATACTGATTGAGGTGTGCCATATACCTATTTCCACCAAATACTGATTGAGGGGTGCTTTATACTTTTTTCCACAAAATCCTGATTGAGGGGAGCTATATACCAGTTTCCGCCAAATACTGATTGAGGGGTGCTATATACCTTTTTCCACTAAATACTGATTGAGGGCTGTGATACACCTGCTTCCACAAAATCCTGATTGAGGGGAGCTATATACCTGTTTCCGACAAATACTGATTGAGGGGTGCTTTATACCTGTTTCCACCAATTACTGATTGAGGGGTGATATATACGTTCTTCCACAAAATACTGATTGAGGGGGGCTATATACCTGTTTCCGACAAATACTGATTGAGGGGTGCTATATACCTGTTTCCACCAATTACTGATTGAGGGGTGCTATATACCTGTTTCCACCAATTACTGATTGAGGGGTGCTATATACCTGTTTCTGCCAAATCCTGATTGAGGGTTGCTATTCACCTGTTTCCGACAAATACTGATTGAGGGGTGCTATATACCTGTTTCTGCCAAATCCTGATTGAGGGTTGCTATTCACCTGTTTCCGACAAATACTGATTGAGGACTTAGGCAGAGGGTCATTTAGAAAATGACAGGCAGACCGTTCCGCAGGAATGGTTGGGCAGGTGCATTAGGCCAGAGCCTAAGTGGGAAGTTGTAGAAGGCGCGTACAATAACTTCAAAGGGTGCACCAGAGTTGGTTGAGTGGCTAACTCAGCCTACCGCTTTTGAACCCTCCTCATCCTCTGCTGTGTGCACCCCCAAAGACACCACCACCACCATAGCCCCTCCACTCGAGTCAGAGGAATTATTTTCCCATCCATTCCCAGACCTTACCGATGCGCAGCCATTTTTGGCATTGGATGAGGAGGTAGCAACGGCCGCCACCCAGCGGTCTGATAACAGTACCCAGATCATCCCAAGGAGGGAGGTCCCCGCTGTTGCTGCCTACTCCGAGATCTCTAATGTCAGTGGTGGTGAAGGTGACGATGATGACGTGTCAATGGACGTCACGTGGGTGCCCACAAGAGAGGAAGAGGAGGGGAGTTCAGAGGGAGAGATGGAGCAGCAGTTAGGAAGGAGAAGCAGGCAAAATGCACAGTGCACAGGAGGCAAAAAGCAGACTGCAAATGTATCTGGAACGAGCGATCCACCATGCACGGTCACATCTTGCGCTCCCAGTACGCCGACACGTGGCTCCGCAGTGTAGGCTTTTTTTACTGTGTCAGCTGCTGATAATAGTGTTTCCATCTGCAACCTCTGCAGTCAACGCATAAGTTGCGGAAAGCCAAACACTCACCTAGGGACGACCGCCTTAAGAAGGCACCTGGCCTCCTGTCATCGAGCCCAGTGGGAGCAACAAGGTCAGAACCCTCAAAGCCACACTCCCGGTGGTCCACGTCCTGCCTCTTCTCCCTCCTTCTCCTCTCTCCTCCGATTTGTCCTCCACCTTCCACCGTGCTGTCATTGCGTTCCTCTGGCACAAGCAGGCTTCCGTGGCCCAAATGTTCGAACATAAAAAAAATGATGACGCCGGATAATCCTCTTGCCCAACGGCTGACCGCTAGCTTGTCGGTACTGCTAGCCCACCAACTACTGCCATATAAATTGGTGGACTCGGAGGCCTTTAGAAAATTTGTGGCCATTGGAACACCGCATTGGAAGGTACCAGGAATGAAATCTTTCTCCCAGAAGGGCATCCATGAACTATATGGCCCGTTCAGCAGCAAGTTATTATATCTCTGGCACACAGTGTCGGTGCCAAGATACATCTGACCACAGACACGTGTTCTAGCAAACACGGGCAGGGAATGTACATAACTTTTACTGCCCACTGGGTGTACCTAACGGCCGTTAAGCATGCAACCCGTGGCACCCGTGTGGATTTGGTGTTACCGCCAAGGATTGCATGTGGGCCTGCCTCTTCTTCTCCTCCTCCTCCTTTTCCACTGATACCGCCTCTTCCATGGGCCCCCCAAGCTCCCCAGAACCTATTTGGTGTGCCAGGTGAGACGTTGCCATGATGTGCTGAGGCTGTTGTGCCTGGAAGCCAGAAGCTACACCGGTCCTGCACTGCTTTCAGCTCTGCGGTCACAGGCCGATCAGTGGCTATGAGCTGAGCGCTGCGATTGGCCAGCGCTACAGCATAGGAGAAGGAGACCGCGGCAGGTTCCCCTGGGTGGAGCCTAACTACGAACATACCGGAGGCTATAACCGGAGAACGGAGCGGCGCCCAGGTATAACAGTAAGTGCAGGGGGATCCCTGGGCGCCGCTCTACACGTCTGTATAGTCAGTTTGGATACTTTTATTCTGGTGAAAGGTCCTCTTTAAGTCCGGACGAATACGTATTCCTGGAGAAAAAAATCCAAGATATGGGGAAAAAAAGGCTCAATACTTCATTCATTATTCATCTGGCCTAAAGCATCAGCCCACAGGAAATTGGAGCAATTAGAGGGTGACCTTTAACCCTGAGGTCTCTGACAACTGTCACTTAACGATATTACAAATAACCATCTAAGAGGTACTTTCACACTTGCGTTTTTCTTTTCCGGCACTGAGTTCCGTCCTAGGGGCTCAATTCTGGAAAATAACTGATCAGGTATATCCCCATGCATTCTGAATGGAGAGTAATCTGTTCAGGATGCATCAAGATGTCTTTAGTTCAGTCTTTTAATTTTTTTTCCATAGGAATGTATTAGTGCCGGGTCCGGCATTCAAAATACCGCAATGCAGGATCCGACCTTCCTCGCAGACCGAAAAAAAAATTGAAAAAAATAAATGCCAGATCCGTTTTTTTTTCCGGATGACACTGGCAAGACGGATCCGGCATTTGAATGCATTTGTAAAACGGATCAGGATCCTGATCAGTCTTACAAATGCCATCAGTTGACATACGTTTTGACGGATCCGGCAGGCAGTTTCGGCAACGGAACTGCCTGCCGGATTCCTCTGCCGCAAGTGTGAAAATAGCCTAATTGATCACCTAGAAGACGTCCATCTAAATATGTAACAAGAAAAAAATAAGCACCTGCAGTACCAGCGATGGCCACATGTCGGGTGGCGCTGTTCGGGCATATGTAACAAGAAAAAAATAAGCACCTGCAGTACCAGCGATGGCCACATGTCGGGTGGCGCTGTTCGGGCATGTACATCGTTGTGCAGTGTAGTTTGTAGTCTGTAAAGGATGGTCGTGGTTTATACCACTGGGGAGAATTGAGAGCAAATTCCTTGCAGAAGCTCTAAAATCCGCATGGAAATCCGCCCAAGGGTCCCCCCCACATGGTGGATTTTCCATGCAAATTTCAGTGCCTTTTGTTTTCTAAATCCACTTGGAATCTGCTTAAAATCTGGCAAGGAGTCCACGAGGCACAGATTGGAAACCTTGGCATGAAGATGGCTGCATCTATGTGCGGGTCCACAACATTTACATCTGCAGAAGTCAGAGGGTCCACCATGGATTCCACTGCGATACCACACATGGTGACCAGGTGTGGCGCTGTTTTTGAATGAAAGCAGCCATGTTTGTACCTTGCAAAACCCGTTAACGGAAAAGTCTCAAGTAAGGAAGACTACTTCATCATCCTCTTGTCAACTACTTCTTTTTCTTGGAAAGCTGGGTGGCACACGTGGCATCTGCGGCTGTAGGAAAACTGGCAGCCATATCGATCATTAAACTGCCGCTCTGGGATATTATTGACTGGGGATTTTTTATATCCCGAGTAAAGTGAACATCCACCCCAAAACATTATTTGATCCCATATGTTCATGAAGGTCAGAGTTTGGGCAAAAATCCTCTGCATACACATAGAATTACATGAGAAAATGCAGACTGTCACCACCAGAGGGAGCTGCGGCGCTTACTGTAGACTGTTTACACATTGACCTCTATGGTAAATCTGTATGCAGTAAGCTCTTGAGCTCCCTCTAGTGGTGACCGCAGGGAGACAAAAGTTTATCATGGCACTCCACGTCGATGCAGAGGATTTGGAGCTCTGTATCAGGAAACAGGAGCTCTGACTACTATAAAGACATATTCCAAAATTACCTGGAACGGAGTTTGGTGGAGAATTATTAAAAAAAAAGGGTTTTTTAGGGCTTAAATATTCATGAGAAATGGCGCTGAAAGCAAAATGGCCGACAATCCATTTATGTAAGAACGCAGAGCAGGAATCGGAGCCTCGCGCTGCAGCCGCCACATTAAGAAACTGTGAGGAAAGCTGTCAAGTGAAACCAACACGAAGTCTGACAGAAAAATCCTCTTAAAGGTGCAGTGACGCACAATAAAGGCGCAGAAGAGACTGCTTCACTGCTTTATTCCCATGTGGATATATTACGCCTTGAGATGACGGCCGTGGCGCTTGTAGCGGCTCTCCTCCGGTCTCCCTATGACAACACTTCTTGTCCCATGTCATCCGCCGTTCTTGATGGCTGCTGTGTGGACAGTGATGTGGGCTGTGACAGGGCTACAGTGTTGCGGCACAGAAAGCGTTGTCATGGGGGCGGTATGAGCGGATGATACCTGAGAATTGGTCTCTTCCCTCCCCCCGGAGACACGTATACACCTTAGATGGCCAACCGCATCCATGTGTCCCCAGCTAACCGAATCTTTGCCCTTGGTGCAGGAACCCCTCGCCCCGTTGTGTCGCCCGCGGTCTTGTCTACTGGTTCCTGTCGTCCGCTTGGTTTCGGGGGTTCGTAGTGGACGACAAGGACTGAGTGGAGAATGGAGCCCGGCAGGTGTCGTGTGTGAACAGTCCCTAGGGGAGGCGGCAGCTATTCCCCGAACCCCCAGGGGAGCGGCACAATGCGGCCTGTGCGGCGGCGGAGTGTGCTGACATCATCCGTCCTATTATCGTCTCCTGCTCCCACACATCCACGGCTCCCGCCAGCTCTCCTCCCACATCTTCCTCTCGGCTGACACTCTGCCATCTTCTGTCGGAAGAGAACGCTCCCACACACCGCGGCTCCGGGCGGCGCTGCCAGGAAGGAAAACGTCGGCATCTCAGGGTGTCAGAGTCTAATGAGGGACCCCAAACACCCTGCAACCTGTGGACTGTATCACACATGATGGGGTCAGATACACAGCTCAGCAGGCAGTATCACACAGGATAGGATTAGATACACGGCTCAGCAGACAGTATCACACAGGATAGGATTAGATACACAGCTCAGCAGACAGTATCACACAGGACAGGATTAGATACACAGCTCAGCAGACCGTATCACACATGATGGGGTTAGATACACGGCTCAGCAGACAGTATCACACAGGAGAGGATTAGATACACAGCTCAGCAGGCAGTATCACACAGGATAGGATTAGATACACAGCTCAGCAGACAGTATCACACAGAATAGGATTAGATACACAGCTCAGCAGACAGTATCACACAGGATAGGATTAGATACACAGCTCAGCAGACAGTATCACACAGGACAGGATTAGATACACAGCTCAGCAGACAGTATCACACAGGATAGGATTAGATACACAGCTCAGCAGACTGTATTACACAGGATAGGATTAGATACACAGCTCAGCAGTCAGTATCACACAGGACAGGATTAGATACACAGCTCAGCAGACAGTATCACACAGAATAGGATTAGATACACAGCTCAGCAGACAGTATCACACAGGAGAGGATTAGATACACAGCTCAGCAGACAGTATCACACAGGATAGGATTAGATACACAGCTCAGCAGACAGTATCACACTGGATAGGATTAGATACACAGCTCAGCAGACAGTATCACACAGGAGAGGATTAGATACACAGCTCAGCAGGCAGTATCACACAGGAGAGGATTAGATACACAGCTCAGCAGACAGTATCACACAGGATAAGATTAGATACACAGCTCAGCAGACAGTATCACACAGGATAGGATTAGATACACAGCTCAGCAGACAGTATCACACAGGAGAGGATTAGATACACAGCTCAGCAGACAGTATCACATGCAGGGGCGGACTGGGAACTTAAAGTGGCCCCGTTTTGTAATCGGGTACAAACTGATGGAAGGCAGGGCCAGAAATACCATATTGCGGCACATTATACCGCCCTACCAGAGCCAATTACCACAGTCCATCAGAAAATACATCCCCAAAAACTCCCACTGACCGGCGGTGAGGAGGGCTCAGGCGGCCCCCTGGGCATCGGCCCAACGGGAAAGTTCCCTGTAAGGTCTATGGCCAGTATGATAGGCTTGGACACGGTGACCGCACCCGGGTCCTGCAGATAACGGTACATTATACCCTCAGTTGACATTCAGCTCTTTGGTCTCTGCGCCGGGGTCTCCTCCTCCGGAGGCGTCATCTGTAGGGTCAGTGGGAAGATGAGATAATTGAGATCGCCTTGTAATTACATGGAGGGGGCGCACCCTCCACCCTGCATGCCTTACTCTATGTCTATCAGGTGCACACTCAATGTTCCCGTGATTATAACACCCATCATCTCCGAAAGTACCTGGTATAATGGGGGTAGAAATCCTCTCTGTGTTATTTACTACGATCTCTGTGTGACACCACATGCAGCCTCTCGCCTCACAGACCTCGCCCAGCTCATTTCCTATAACACCTATTGCAGATGAGGCTTGCATGGCGCAGTACCTCTTTTCACCACAGGTGTCAGCATAGCTGTGTTTCCCACAAGCAGCTCCTCCCTCTTCTTCCAAGTCTACCTGAAATCTGACTCGGCCAAAATGCTGATAATAACGTGTGAATGAAGCCTCTCCCAAAAACGAGACCCCACGATTTTATCCTTTATAAGAGATCTACACAGACGAATGTTTTACAGCTCTGCTGGTACAATCCCTTTAATTCACAGAAATTCATAGTCCTGTAGATTGGGAAATCTCTGGATGGAGACCTAAGGACAGGCAGATGTAGGATTGTTCCCCAGTCATCTGGACTGAGGAAAGGGTTAATTGTACCCAGAACATCTGCTGTATGCCCCTTTTACACGTCCGCCATACTAGAGAGCGTGCATTATGTAACCGGTCTGATCGGCTGTCTCGCTGCCCCCAGGGTTTACTGATAAAAGGCGTCACTCTGTGCATTCATCCTTTTTACTACCGCTATAAACATGGCCGCCCCCATCCATTGTGTTATCCTAATCCGCACGGATCTTATATTTATCTATACTGCTCTCTATAGCGCGCACAGCAGAGTCTTAAAGGGAATGTATAGTTGGATGGATCCCTTTATCTAAAAAAAAATGGGCGAACAAAGGGAAGCAAATGTGTCCCCAAAGTGCATTCGGGTCTGAGCTCTGACTCCTAAAAACAGGGCACCATGTGTTTCCCAGGAGCTAGCACTCTAGGGTGGGGCGGATTTGGTATTTCTGGGTGCCACCATCACACCGCTAAGCTCCACCCCATAGCCCATCACTTGGCGGTGCAGCCTAGACACCTCTGCTACTGATCTACAGCTGAGAAGGGCCCCCCGGGGCCCCTGCGCCGCTGAACCTGCTCCGCAGGCTGTATGTCTGCCACTAGGGTTGTTTCTTTCAGCCAACCAACCGCTTGTTGCTGGCGGGGCCCCCTGACTATTGCTGGTTTGGATAGAAATCACATGTACTGTCAGTAATGATAGCAGCCTGTGGCTGCCTCTCTATTCTTTGTAAGACTACAACTCCCAGCATGCTCAGAGCGCAGTCATGGCTGCACAAGCTTTAGCAGCAGCAGTAGTATTGCCAGAAAGCAGAGTTTCAGGACCACGGAGAGCGGGCGTCTGGATGCGGGAAGGTCCCAGGTTTCTGTCTGTGTCCCTGCTGCCGGACGGAGCTTTAAAGAGGTTTTCTGGGAGCTTAAAGGGCAACTCCAGTCATAACTGATATGATATAATACAGGGATAGTTCCCGAGTCACATGGTTATGCTATTTTAGAAATTCACTTAGGGAACCTGTCACCGGTATTTTGTATTGAGCTGAGGGCATGGGTTGCTAGATGGCCGCTAGCACAGCCGCAATATCCAGTCCCCATAGCTCTGTGTGCTTTGATCTATATGCAAATTAACCCGAGATGAGTCCTGTACGTGACTCATCTCAGAGACAGGACTCACCTCAGGTTAATTTGCATATGTATCAAATCGTTTTTTTGACACAATAAAAGCACACAGAGCTATTGTAAAACTACAACTCCCACAATGCCCTGCTGTAGGCAGATACCTGTAGGCTGTTCGGGCATGCTGGGAGTCGTAGTTTTGCAACAGCCGCAGTTTGAGGAAGCCTTTCCTAGGGGATGTAACACTGGGAGAGTCACTTATAGAGAAGGATTTGGGTGTCCCTGTAGATGGTAGATTAAATGACAGCACAATGTCAATCAGCTGCTTCTAAGGCCACCAGGATATTGTCATGCATTAAACGAGGCATGGACTCGCGGGGCAGGGATGTGATATTACCACTTTACAAAGCGCTGGTGCGGCCTCATCTGGAATATGCAGTTCAGTTCTGGGCACCAGGCCATAGAAAGGATGCCCTGGAGCTGGAGAGAGTACAGAGGAGAGCGACCAAACTGATAAGGGGCATGGAGGGTCTGAGGTATGGGGAAAGATTAAAATAATTGAATTTATTTAGTCTTGAGAAGAGACGTCTAAGGGGGGACATGATTGACCTGTACAAGTATATAAATAGGCCATACAAAAAATACAGGGAAAATCTGTTCCATGTAAAATGTCCTCAGAAGACGAGGGGGCACTGCCTCCGACTGGAGAGGAAAAAGTTCAGTCTCCAGAAGCGTCAAAGCTTCTTTACTGTAAGAACGGTGAATTTGTGGAATAGACTCCTCAGGACGTGGTCACAGCAAGAACGGGGGACGGTTTCAAAAAGGGTTTAGACGAATTCTTAAAAGTAAAAAACATTAATGCCTAGAAAAACGTGTAGAAATCTGAGTCTCGCTTCCTTCTGGGATTCGCGTCCCCACCGATCCCTTGGTTGCACTTGATGGACGTTTGTCTTTTTTAAACCGTATTAACTATGTAACTATGTGATCCGTTGCTAACGGCAATCCCCAGCAAAAATGCATACAATGGAGGATGCCGGCAGCGGACCACATGTACCACAAAAACATCCAACACAAGATGAAATAATGTGTGGATGAGAATATAAGAGTAAATAGATCACTGCAAATGGTGCACCACAATAATATGCAACTGACAATACAAGGCTAAACCCTCACTGATGTTAAAAAATTAGATTTTAGCCAATATATTCCTGTCAGGAACATGTCGGAGCCCGTGCACCCCGCCAAGGTATCTCAGTGTAGTGCGGGACCTACCGCTAACCTACCTATAGTGTGTGATAGGTGCCAAGGTCCGACTGACTGCCAAGCTGCCATAGGTGGGGCTCGCAGCCTCCTACCTCCTCCCATTGTGTTAGTGATCTTACTTTGGAGGTATGTGGGAGCTTGGCTCTGAGTCGGACCTTGGCATCTATCCCACACTACACTGAGATACCTTGGCGGGGTGCACGGGCTCCTATATGTTCCTGAATATATTGGCTAAAATCTAATTTTTTAACATCAGTGTGAGGGTGTAGCCTTGTATTGACAGTTGCATATTAGTGTGGTGCACCATTTGCAGTGATCTAAGCACCAGGTAGGGGCAAGACGGGGAAAGCGGCAGGGCCATGGGCAATAAGTACTTTCATTGTTGCAAAGAGGTTAGGTTAAGAAATTGGCATGGGGGGGGCACCGTTTCAGTTTTTGCCTCAGGCAGCAGAAAGGCTAGGCGCACCCCAGTATGGCGGTCACTTACATTGTGTCGGTATGGATAGTTTCTTGCAGCTAACCTGGATCTTATGTGTTTTTTCTTGCAGCAAGTTGAAAACATGTCGAATACAACAAACGGAGACACCAAGGCCCAGTGTTTGCCGCGGAATGGTCTGGTAAAGATTCCCGGTCCCACCAATGGCCTGGGCTCCGCCAGTATCACCAAAGGGACACCAGCTGTCAAGAACCGGATTTGCCAGCCGCCCTCTGTGCCATCCATCTTAAGTCAAGCCTTTCCCAAGCACCAAGAGCATGTCAACCCTTCAGTGTTACCGATCATTCCTCCTCCACCGACCCACAGTATCCCACTGGGTCTTAGCCCTGGAGCAGAGAAGCGCCCAATTCCCTGTGGACCCTCACTGGATAGAGTCCAGGGCCAGGGAATGGATTGGCACCTCGCCCTAGATGAAAAGATCCTAAACCGCCTTTTCAGTTATTTCTCCGCGTGTGAAAAGTGTGTTCTTGCGCAGGTTTGCAAGACATGGAGGCGGGTTTTGTACCAACCAAGGTTCTGGGTAGGCCTGACGCCTGTCCTACATGCCAAGGAACTATACAATGTTCTTCCTACAGGAGAGAAGGAGTTTGTCAATCTGCATGGATTTGTTGTGCGTGGTTTTGATTCGTTCTGCTTGGTCGGTGTCTCGGATTTGGATATCTGTGAGTTTATTGACAACTATCCTCTGTCCAAAAAGGGGGTGAAATCTGTGAGTCTAAAGCGGTCAACAATCACTGATGCCGGCTTGGAGGTAAGAAAGAGATAACATCAGCCTGGTAATAACGGTTTTCTACAAAGTGTCCAACCTTCCATTATCATACTGCAGGTACAGGAATATAACTACTATAATACTGCCTCCTATGTACAAGAATATAACTACTATAATACTGCCTCCTATGTACAAGAATATAACTACCATAATACCGCTCCTATGTACAAGAATATAACTACTATAATACTGCTCCTATGTACAAGAATATATCTACTATAATACTGCTCCTATGTACAAGAATATAACTACTATAATACTGCTCCTATGTACAAGAATATAACTACTATAATACTGCTCCTATGTACAAGAATATAACTACTATAATACTGCTCCTATGTACAAGAATATAACTACTATAATACTGCCTCCTATGTACAAGAATATAACTACTATAATACTGCCTCCTATGTACAAGAATATAACTACCATAATACCGCTCCTATGTACAAGAATATAACTACTATAATACTGCTCCTATGTACAAGAATATAACTACTATAATACTGCCCTCTATGTACAAGAATATAACTACTATAATACTGCCTCCTATATACAAGAATATAACTACTATAATACTGCTCCTATGTACAAGAATATAACTACTATAATACTGCTCCTATGTACAAGAATATAACTACTATAATACTGCTCCTATGTACAAGAATATAACTACTATAATACTGCTCCTATGTACAAGAATATAACTACTATAATACTGCTCCTATGTACAAGAATATAACTACTATAATACTGCCTCCTATGTACAAGAATATAACTACTATAATACTGCTCCTATGTACAAGAATATAACTACTATAATACTGCCTCCTATGTACAAGAATATAACTACTATAATACTGCCCCTATGTACAAGAATATAACTACTATAATACTGCCTCCTATGTACAGGAATATAACTACTATAATACTGCTCCTATGTACAAGAATATAACTACTATAATACTGCTCCTATGTACAAGAATATAACTACTATAATACTGGTCCTATGTACAAGAATATAACTACTATAATACTGCTCCTATGTACAAGAATATAACTACTATAATACTGCTCCTATGTACAAGAATATAACTACTATAATACTGCTCCTATGTACAAGAATATAACTGCTATAATACTGCCTCCTATGTACAAGAATATAACTACTATAATACTGCCTCCTATGTACAAGAATATAACTACTATAATACTGCCTCCTATGTGCAAGACTATAACTACTATAATACTGCTCCTATGTACAAGAATATAACTACTATATTACTGCCTCCTATGTACAAGAATATAACTACTATAATACTGCTCCTATGTACAAGAATATAACTACTATAATACTGCCTCCTATGTGCAAGACTATAACTACTATAATACTGCCCCTATGTACAGGAATATAACTACTATAATACTGCTCCTATGTACAAGAATATAACTACTATAATACTGCCTACTATGTACAAGAATATAACTACTATAATACTGCTCCTATGTACAAGAATATAACTACTATAATACTGCTCCTATGTACAAGAATATAACTACTATAATACTGCTCCTATGTACAAGAATATAACTACTATAATACTGCCTCCTAGGTACAGGAATATAACTACTATAATACTGCTCCTATGTACAGGAATATAACTACTATAATACTGCTCCTATGTACAGGAATATAACTACTATAATACTGCCTCTTATGTACAAGAATACAACTACTATAATACTGCTCCTATGTACAAGAATATAACTACTATAATACTGCTCCTATGTACAAGAATATAACTACTATAATACTGCTCCTATGTACAAGAATATAACTACTATAATACTGCCTCCTATGTACAAGAATATAACTACTATAATACTGCCTCCTATGTACAAGAATATAACTGCTATAATACTGCTCCTATGTACAAGAATATATCTACTATAATACTGCCTCCTATGTACAAGAATATAACTAATATAATACTGCCTCCTATGTACAAGAATATAACTACTATAATACTGCTCCTATGTACAAGAATATAACTACTATAATACTGCCTCCTATGTACAAGAATATAACTACTATAATACTGCTCCTATGTACAAGAATATAACTATTATAATACTGCCTCCTATGTACAAGACTATAACTACTATAATACTGCTCCTATGTACAGGAATATAACTACTATAATACTGCTCCTATGTACAAGAATATAACTACTATAATACTGCTCCTATGTACAAGAATATAACTACTATAATACTGCTCCTATGTACAAGAATATAACTACTATAATACTGCCTCCTATGTACAAGAATATAACTACTATAATACTGCTCCTATGTACAAGGATATAACTACTATAATACTGCCTCCTATGTACAAGAATATAACTACTATAATACTGCCTTCTAAGTACAAGAATATAACTAGTATAATGCTGCTCCTATGTACAGGAATATATCTACTATACTAATGTCTCTTCTTAGCCACAACTGGTCTTCTAAATCTCAGGTGCCTGTTGTTACCACTAGAGGGCAGTATAACTCTGACTTGACTTGTGAAAAGTTACAGGTTGCCCTCTAGTGGTGGGAACAGGCATTGCAAAACTGTGAAAGGACTAATGGGTAGACTAATGTGGTTTATTCTGCCGTAAACAGCTTTGCACCCACAGAGACGCTTCTATGGGGCTCATCACAGGTGGTTTTTCTAATGTGATGTTTCCCACTATGTATATATATATACAGTACAGACCAAAAGTTTGGACACACCTTCTCATTCAATGAGTTTTCTTTATTTTCATGACTATGAAAATTGTAGATTCACACTGAAGGCATCAAAACTATGAATTAACACATGTGGAATTATATACATAACAAAAAAGTGTGAAACAACTGAAAATATGTCATATTCTAGGTTCTTCAAAGTAGCCACCTTTTGCTTTGATTACTGCTTTGCACACTCTTGGCATTCTCTTGATGAGCTTCAAGAGGTAGTCACCTGAAATGGTCTTCACTTCACAGGTGTGCCCTGTCAGGTTTAATAAGTGGGATTTCTTGCCTTATAAATGGGGTTGGGACCATCAGTTGCGTTGTGGAGAAGTCAGGTGGATACACAGCTGATAGTCCTACTGAATAGACTGTTAGAATTTGTATTATGGCAAGAAAAAAGCAGCTAAGTAAAGAAAAACGAGTGGCCATCATTACTTTAAGAAATGAAGGTCAGTCAGTCCGAAAAATTGGGAAAACTTTTAAAGTGTCCCCAAGTGCAGTCACAAAAACCATCAAGCGCTACAAAGAAACTGGCTCACATGCGGACCGCCCCAGGAAAGGAAGACCAAGAGTCACCTCTGCTGCGGAGGATAAGTTCATCCGAGTCACCAGCCTCAGAAATCGCAGGTTAACAGCAGCTCAGATCAGAGACCAGGTCAAGGCCACACAGAGTTCTAGCAGCAGACACATCTCTAGAACAACTGTTAAGAGGAGACTGTGTGAATCAGGCCTTCATGGTAGAATATCTGCTAGGAAACCACTGCTAAGGACAGGCAACAAGCAGAAGAGACTTGTTTGGGCTAAAGAACGCAAGGAATGGACACTAGACCAGTGGAAATCTGTGCTTTGGTCTGATGAGTCCAAATTTGAGATCTTTGGTTCCAACCACCGTGTCTTTGTGCGACGCAGAAAAGGTGACCGGATGGACTCTACATGCCTGGTTCCCACCGTGAAGCATGGAGGAGGAGGTGTGATGGTGTGGGGGTGCTTTGCTGGTGACACTGTTGGGGATTTATTCAAAATTGAAGGCATACTGAACCAGCATGGCTTCCACAGCATCTTGCAGCGGCATGCTATTCCATCCGGTTTGCGTTTAGTTGGACCATCATTTATTTTTCAACAGGACAATGACCCCAAACACACCTCCAGGCTGTGTAAGGGCTATTTGACCATGAAGGAGAGTGATGGGGTGCTGCGCCAGATGACCTGGCCTCCACAGTCACCGGACCTGAACCCAATCAAGATGGTTTGGGGTGAGCTGGACCGCAGAGTGAAGGCAAAAGGGCCAACAAGTGCTAAGCATCTCTGGGAACTCCTTCAAGACTGCTGGAAGACCATTTCAGGTGACTACCTCTTGAAGCTCATCAAGAGAATGCCAAGAGTGTGCAAAGCAGTAATCAAAGCAAAAGGTGGCTACTTTGAAGAACCTAGAATATGACATATTTTCAGTTGTTTCACACTTTTTTGTTATGTATATAATTCCACATGTGTTAATTCATAGTTTTGATGCCTTCAGTGTGAATCTACAATTTTCATAGTCATGAAAATAAAGAAAACTCTTTGAATGAGAAGGTGTGTCCAAACTTTTGGTCTGTACTGTATATATATATATCTATATATATAGATATATATATATATATGTATATTTTTTGTGTATGTGATTCCCCCACTGTACTGCCACCTGGTGGTTGTATGTGGTACTACAGTAGTGATGTGTATTTTGGTGGGCAGCTAGATATTAGTAACCCCTCCAGAGCTAATACTAATTCAGTGGTATCCAGCCTAGACACCCTCCACTTCAGACTGTTACATTTTACTTGCACTGACACATTGTAACAAAACAGATGCTGAATGAATGTTTGTTGTCTCCGCAGGTGATGCTGGAGCAGATGCAGGGGGTGGTCAGGCTGGAGCTGTCCGGCTGTAATGACTTCACGGAGGCTGGTTTGTGGTCCAGTTTACATGGACGGATCACGTCTCTGAGCGTCAGTGACTGTATCAACGTGGCAGACGATGCCGTGGCAGCCATCTCCCAGCTTCTTCCCAACCTGGGGGAGCTGAACCTGCAGGCCTACCATGTAACGGACACAGCGCTGGCATACTTTACTGCCAAACAGGGCCGAGCCACCCATACACTACGCCTCCACTCCTGCTGGGAGATCACCAACCATGGGGTGGTCAATGTGGTCCACAGCCTGCCCAACCTGACAGTCCTCAGCCTTTCTGGGTGCTCCAAAGTGACAGATGATGGGGTGGAGCTGGTGGCTGAGAACCTGAGAAGACTGCGAGGACTGGACCTGTCATGGTGTCCCAGGCTGACAGACACAGCACTGGAGTATATTGCATGTGACCTTCACAAGCTGGAGGAGCTCGTCCTTGATAGGTGGGTGGTGATTTGGAAGGAATGTCCATTACTTTTAGCAGAAGGAACCGGTGAAGAACTTACTGAGGAGCCCTGTGTAGGTGCTGAGTATAGGGAGTCAGTTGTACCCAGCCATGTGAACTGGGCAAGTGGTCACTACCTTGAAAGATGGTGTTCTGCTCTGAGGCTTTGCTGTTACTCCAAGTTGTCCTTCTTACTTCAGATCACTAATAAAGAAGAAGAGAAGGGGTTACACCTTCCAAGCATTTTACAGCCTTGAGCCATTTTCATCCGAGGGATGCCTTGAGACCCCTTTGCGGGACCATGAGGTTCCTTAAAACCTATGGTGATAAACACCCCACTGTAGGCGAATAGATTCTTATCACTTTGGTTCCTCTGGATCCATCGCACCTCGCCACCAATCCTTGTCTGATCCCCCAAAATTCTTACATTTACTGTGTGACTTGCAGTACCAGTTTCCACCACTGCTTAGAATGAAACAGTCATAGGAATCAATGCAATTGCGCCCCCACAGCACTGATCTATGTGATACAAAAGAGTGATTCTACAATGCAATACAATGTAGGGTTGTCACAATAGCAAAATTTTGATTCGATTTCTATACCATAAAAATTCGATACCACGCGAATAAAATTAAAACACCAAAAAGGCTGCGTGCATTCCGTATTTTATGGAACGTCCGACCCATAATCGAACAGTCCTATCCTATTTTTTTTGGGGGGGATAAGGTGACTAAAAAAGAATTTGAATCGTGCTTTTTTTTTTGTTTTTTTTCTGTTACGGAGTTTACCGCATAGATTTTTAAAATATTTTAATAGTTTTCAGACGTGGCAATATGTAATATTTAAAAATGTGTTTTTATTTTATTTATTGTTTATATATTTTATATGTAAAATTGGGAAAGGGGGTGATTTATACTTAGTATTTTGGTGTTTGTTTGTTTTTTACTTTTTATTTAATAACTATTTCCCCCCTTAGGGGCTAGAACCTGAGATATTTTAATCCTTTGTCCTATTCACCCTAATAGAGCTCTATCAGGGTGAATAGGACTTTACACTTTCCCTGCCGCCCTGGGCACACAGCATCAGGGATGTTACCATGGCAGCCAGGGCTTCAGTAACATCCTGGCTGCCATGGTAACTGATTGGAGCCCCAGGATTACCCTGCTGGGGCTCCGATCAGAAGCTCCCACTGCACCACCAATGAGGAGGAGGAGAGGCGACCCTGTGGCCACTGCCACCAATGACTTTAATACTGGAGGGGGCGCACTGCGCCACCAATGTTTTTAATACTGGGGGGGTGCACTGTGCCACCAATGATAATACAGATACAGGAGGCGGGTGCCAGTGGCAGAATCACATAGCCGGCACCTGGCCTCTATGACAGGGAGCTGTGATCAGGGGCAGTTAACCCCTCAGGTGCAGCACCCATCTCCTGTATCTGTATTCAACGTTAATTATCATTGGTGGCACAGTGGCCACAGCCCCTCCCCTCCTCCGCCCTTCTCTATTCTTATTGGCAGCAGCAGCACAGGGGGGAGGGACTGTTTCCTTCTCCCCTGTGCTGCTGAGGGAACATGGCGCGCGCTGAGAGCAGCACGCTCCATGTTCTCTGATACAGGGCTGCGCAGTAGCACAGCTTAGTATCGGTAAAAGGCAAGTGCCAGTATCGAATCGATACCGGTACAAAAGTATTGGTTGGGTTGGAGGTAATATGCTAGATATGTTAGATTGCTGACCTGTGTCGCTCTTTTCAGGTGTGTACGGATCACAGACACCGGACTCAGCTACCTGTCCACCATGTCATCGCTCCGCAGTCTGTACCTCCGCTGGTGCTGCCAGGTAAAACCTCTGGAAGAGTGTGGCCTCAATCATGTTCAATACTGTCTGATGAATGGTGTATCTAATCCTATCGTGTGTGATACTGTCTGATGAGTGGTGTATCTAATCCTGTCATGTGTGATACTTTTTGCTGAGCTATATATCTAAGCCTTTTGCATGTGATACTGTCGGCTGAGCCATGTATAAGCCTGCCGTGTGTGATACTGCCTGCCAAGCTCATGTATCTAATCCTGTCATGTGTGCCACTGTCTGCTGAGCCATGTATCTAAGCCTGTCACGTGTGATGCTGTCTGCTGAGCTATATACAGTATCTAAGCCTTTCATGTGTGCCACTCTCTGCTGAGCTATGTATTTAAAGCTTGTCATGTGGGATACTGTCTGCTGAGCCATGTATCTAAGCCTATTATGTGTGATGTGGATCCGATCTTTACAGTATCACCTTCTGTTGCAGGTACAAGATTTTGGTCTGAAGCATCTCCTGGGGATGAAAAGTTTACGTCTCTTATCTCTGGCCGGTGAGTTTATGATTTATTGCTCTATTTGCTGCATGTCCCAATGTACTGGATGTTGGTGGTTGTTGTGTTCAGAGAAGCTTAGGGGGAAAGCCTTGAAAACCTTTGAGGATACTCAGTATTATACATATGTCTCACCAGGTTGTCCTCTACTCACCACCACCGGCCTTTCAGGTCTCGTTCAACTCCAGGACCTAGAAGAACTGGAACTAACCAACTGTCCTGGTGCCACTCCTGAGCTCTTCAAATACTTCTCCCAGCACCTGCCTCGTTGCGTGGTGATCGAGTAACCAGCAGGAGCCAGGCGTTCAAAACAGTCCGAGCTGTATCCTCCGAAACCATTTCCAGCACTGACCATCTGATCGGAGACTTTGGCTGTGGGACTTTAATACCCGAGTCATTGATTTGCTGACAAAGCAAAGAGAGCAAGATCCTGGGAGATAATTTCACACTCCAGTTTGTGAAGACCTCATTCCATGTCCCGAAGTCAGGGTTGTATTATTTCCCGCGCTTCATCTCTTGTCTTCTCTGTCGTGGATTGATACTCACAAGTAGAGCTGGTTCCCATCCGAAACCCTATCGACGTTCTCTTTGCAAGGATTCTATGGTGTGAGGTGGAGTACAGAACATTGTGGAGTGTTGCTTCCAGTTCTAGTTGTGGTCCTCCATAGTTTGGTTCTTTCGAAGATAATTATTTTTGGTTGTTTCTTTGATTCTAGATTTTTTTTCTATCCTAAAATTGAAAAGATCAAAGAATACCAGCGACATTAATGGTTTCTGCTGGATTATGGAGTTATGGAAAGTTCAGTAGACAGGTTCTGCATGGCTGTCAAGCTCCACCTTATGGCTCTCATTCAGATGGAGCAGTTGGAAAGATCCACCCAGTACTACAATCTCGTGTCACCTTTTATTTTTACAGTTTGTCCACCTCCGGTCTCTCTGTATAGTACGGACGTTTCCAACATCTGCCTGTTGCTACTTCTCGCTCAACATTTCAAATATCTCGTCCGAGAGGAATGACCCTCTTGATGGTCTTGGTGATATGATTGTCCTATGGGAGTTATGGTGGTGGCACATTGAGAAAATCCTTCGACTTGGCCAAGGCATTCCAAATAAAAGGAAAGAGGACCACAAAAGGTCCGTTATGTTGAGTCGATAGCCTGCAACTTTCTACACATGACCAGACACAAGAAGATCTTGATTGGCTGTTGGTGGTCATTGTGCTGTGTCTTGGTTGATGTTGGTGCCATCGGACGTGTAGACTGTATAATGCGGAGTAGACACTGTCTTGAGGGACATCAGGCCTTGTATAAACCTTTAGGAGGGGAGGAAGGGGTTGCATCCCTTGTACATCTTCCCGGCTTTCCCTAGTGCCTGTACATTGATGCTGTTGCTCGATGTTCCCTCCATGACCTGCCCCCCAGAAGACCAGGGAGAAGCAGTGTGGTTTTTAATTCTAACAACATTTGTGCTTTTTGACACCTTTTTTCTGAGTTCACGAGAACTGTGAGATGTCACTTGGATGACGTGATAGTAAAAAGGAAGCTTCAGGGGTTAACATACAATCAAATTTCTGTTCTCTCTTGCTGTCTTGTACTGTCTCTGTCCATCTTTAATTCCACAGGGTCTCTCTCTCTCTCTAGGTATCGCTCCTCTCATCCTTTCTTCACCTCTATCTCTCATATCCCATATGACACGGTTTGTCTCTTTGTATGCTTGTCCCATGTTCTGGCCCATCCCCCGCATGTTTCTTTCCTCCTGTCTCTTTTTCGGACTCCTCTCCTTCCTGGAGAGCACTGTCTATGGAACAATCTCGTGTTGTTTTTTCACCATGCTTTAAATATATTAAAATATATAAGAATTCTGAGTTTTCATCCAAAGGAATATGGCCGCTCGTTTCCGTCTCATCAGTTCATTTGTTTCATTGACTAATTTCTATATGTGTGATGCAGAACTCAATCCCCACGGAAGCTTCGAGCCACCCCTCCGAAAAGAAAGCTGCACAGCAGTATCAACCAAGGGCAGCCACTGCAGGGATGGTAAACCTCTATGCCAGAGTTATTTAGGCACACTATGGCACCAATATTTCACAATTATTTGGAGACTGTATAGGGACTACAGTGGCATGCAAAAGTTTGGGCACCCTTGGTCACAATTATTGTTACTCTGAACAGTTAAGCAAATTGAAGATGAAATGATCTCCAAAAGACATAAAGTTAAAGATGACACGTTCCGTTAGTATTTTTAGCAAAAGCATTTTTTTTATTTTCATCTTTTACATTTAGAAAAAAACAAAAAAGGAAACAGGCCTAAAAAAAAACTTTGTGCAACCTGCACGGTTATACCTAGTAGCACCCCTTTTGACAAGTCATTACAGCTTGTAATTGCTTCTTGTAGCAGCCAAGAGTCTTTCAATTTTTGTTTGAGGAATTTTCATCCATTCTTCCTTGCAGAAATCTTCCAGTTCTGCGAGATTCCTGGACCCTCTTGCATGCTGTGCTCTTTTGAGGTCTATCCACAGATTTTCAATGATGTTCGAAACAGGGGACTGTGAGGACCATCCTTCAGCTTGTGCCTTTTGAGATAGTTTCAGGTTGCCATTTCATCAGTTAGAAAGGTAATTAAGAAATGACAGTTGACAAGAATAGTAGAGGTCAAGAGAAGGTCTGGAAGGCTAAGATAAATTTCAGAGACAGTTACTGGTAGGCTTGCTAGAAAGTCAAATCAGAACCCTCTCTTGACTGCAAAAGACCTTCAGAAAGATTTAGCAGAATCTGTTCAGAATATGTTCTACTGTTCAGCAACATCTGCACAAATATGGCCTTCGTGGAAGAGTCATCAGAAGAAGACCCCTCCTTCATCCTCATCACAAAATTCAACAGCAGAAATTTGCAAAAGAACATCTAAACAAGTCTGATGCATTTTGTAAATAAGTCCTGCAGAGCAATGAGGTTGAAATAGAACTCTTCGGCCATAATGAGCAAAGAGTTTAGGAATTACATTTCAAACTGATGAAATGGCAACCTGAAACTACCTCTAAAGGTGCAAGCTGAAGGTTTTACCATGGCCCTCAAAGTCCCCCTGATCTGCTGAAGGCTTTACCATGGCCCTCAAAGTCCCCCTGATCTGCTGAAGGCTTTACCATGGTCCTCACAGTCCCCTGATCTGCTGAAGGCTTTACCATGGTCCTCACAGTCCCCTGATCTGCTGAAGGCTTTACCATGGTCCTCACAGTCCCCTGATCTGCTGAAGGCTTTACCATGGCCCTCACAGTCCCCTGATCTGCTGAAGGCTTTACCATGGTCCTCACAGTCCCCTGATCTGCTGAAGGTTTTACCATGGCCCTCACAGTCCTCCTGATCTGCTGAAGGTTTTACCATGGCCCTCACAGTCCTCCTGATCTGCTGAAGGCTTCACCATGGTCCTCACAGTCCCCTGATCTGCTGAAGGCTTTACCATGGCCCTCACAGTCCCCTGATCGGAACATCATTGAAAATCTGTGGATAGACCTCAAAAGAGCAAAGCATGCAAGACGGCCCAGGAATCTCGCAGAACTGGAAGATTTTTTTTTAAGGAAGAATAGATGAAAATCCGTCAAACAAGAACTGAAAGACTTTTGGCTGCTACAAAAAGCAATTAAAAGCTGTGATACTTGTCAAAGGGGTGCGACTAGGTACTAACCATGCAGGGTGCCCAAAGTTTTGCTTTAGGCCCATTTCCTTTTTTGTTATTTTCAAAATGTTTTTGCTTAAAATGCAAAAGGAACATGTCATCTTTAACATTATGCCTTTTGGAGATTATTTCATCTTCAATTTGCTTAACTGTTCACAGTAACAGCAATTGTGACCAGGGATGCCCAGACATTTGCATGCCACTGTATAGGGCAGTATAATTGGGAGACTGTGGTACTGTTATTTTGGCACTGTAGCAGTATTTTTGGGTGGTATTACTATAATTTGAGCATTGCATGACATCCGCCATATTGCAGCTGTATTATTTGGGATCGGATAAGGACTATATGGCAGTAAAAGTAGCTGAGGCACTTATATGTGAGAACTGTTGTGGGGACTGTTATTTGAGGACTACATGGCACTGTTATGTGGAGATGGAGTTGTTGATTGATATTATTTGTGCCCTGTAGAGCACTTTCGGGTACTATGCCAGTGTTATTAGGTGATTATGGCCTTATCTCTAGTGTTTGGTAATATTATTTAAGTTAATAGGTTCTGAATCGTTTCATTACGTGGGTTGTGTATGCCACACATTTGATTTATATACGGCATATAGAAAGTCTTTAGCTGCGTTATCTGCGGACTGGTGGGCTCTTATCTGGTCATCATGTTATTGATGTTTAGTCACTGTTTAGTGGTATTATTTATATTTGAACTGTGAATAGGAATATTGTTTGGGGTCTTTATGGCAGTTATTTTGAGATTGGATGGCGCTGTTATTTTGGAATTTATGGCACTGTTTCATGGGGATTGTATGTCAATGTTATTTGGTGACTGTATGACACTTATTTTGAGATTGTACGGCACTTTTTGATGACTGTATCTGTATTACATTGTTTTTTTTGTGATTGTATGGCGCTGTTATTTGAGAAGGTATGGCACGGTTACTTTGAGATTGGATGGCGCTGTTATTTGGCGACTGTATGATACTATTATTTTGAGATTGTTTGACACTTACTTTGAGATTGGGATGGCACTGATATTTGGTGACTGTCTGACATATGTGGACTGTTGGTATTATATTTTGACTTTGAGTAGGAGTACCATTCATTGTCCCTGGCACTATTATTTTAGGATTTTATTGTACTATTATCTTGGGGTTGTATGGCACTGATATTTGGTGACTGTATGATGTGTGCGGACTGTTTAGTGGCATTATATTTGGAGTGGACTTTGAGTAGGAATATCATTTAAGGTCTCTGGCGCACTATTATATGGAGATTTTATGGTACTATTATCTTGTGATAGTATGGCGCTATGTATGTGAACTGTTTGGTGGTGTTATATTTGGACTTTGAATAATAGTATCATTGAGGATCTGGCACTATTATTTTGGGGTTGTATGGCACTGTTTTGGTGACTGTATGGCATTATTATGTGTGGACCATTATGGTAGTATTATTTGGACACCGTGTGGCAATATTATTTGAGGACTTATTGACACTGTCATTTGGATACACTGAAGTACTCTAGGATAATAATAATCTTTTTTTATATAGCACCAACATATTCCGCAACACTTTTCAGTCAAAGAGTTGATGTACAAACAAAGGGGGAGACCAATCGGGGTCACCATTACATTTAGCTGTCAGGAGGTCATTGGTCACTTTGGGGAGGGCAGTTTCTGTAGAATGTAGAGAGTGCGGAAACCTGAGGGTAAGGGGTCACGGAGAAAACGAACAGAGAGATAGTGGATGAGGCAAGAGTAGACCACGCGCTCCTGGAGTTTAAGGATGAAGGGCAGATTAGAGACAGGTCTGTAGTTAGTTGCAGAGGACGGGTCAAGAGATGGTTTCTTTCGTAATGGGGTAAATGTAATGTTTGAAAGAAAAGGGGAAGATGCCGGAAAAGAAGGAGAGGTCAAAGATTTGGGTTAGGTGAGTATTGACAGATCGGGAGAGAGACTGGAGGAGGTGTAAGGGAATAGGGTCAGTAGTGGATGTGGTGGAGCAAGAAGAAGACAGGATCCTGGAGACTTCTTCTGTGACTGGGTCAAATGTAGAAAGTGAACCAGGGAAGATTTGGGGAGGAGGAAGGGGATCGATGACACTTAGTGGCTGGGAGTGATTTTCATGCTGAATGTTATCAATTGTCTTCTAAAGTAGGTGGCCAGATCTTCAGCACAGAGGTAGGTAATAGGCGCCTGCACTTTTGGACTGAGGCAGTCAAAACTGTCAAAGACTTTTTTTGGATTATTGGATAGTGAGGAGATCAGGGTCGTGAAGTAGGTCTGTTTGGGGAGGTGAGGGGCAGAGTTAGGCCTCTTTCACACGGGCATCCCGGATTTGCTCCGGATGCGTCGCGTGTGCATTGCGGGAAAACCGCGCGAGTAGGCACGCAATCGCAGTCAGTTTTGACTGCGATTGCGTTCCGATGTTCAGTTTATTCTGCGCGAGTGCAATGCGTTTTGCACGCGTGTGACAAAAAAATGTATGTGGTAGTACCCAGACCCGAACCCAGACTTCTTCACTGAAGTTCGGGTTTGTGGGTTAGGTGTTCTGTATATTTTATTATTTTCCCTTATAACCTGGTTATAAAGGAAAATAATAGCCTTCTTAATACAGAATGCTTCGTACAATAGGGCTGGAGGGGTTAAAAAAACGAATAAAAATGAACTCACCTCATCCTCTTGTTCGCGCAGCCGGCATCGTCTTCTTTCTTCATCTTTCAGGACCTGCAAAAGGACCTTTGATGACGTAATCTGCTGATTCTATCTTCATTCAGCAGGACCCACGCAGTGAGCGCGATTACGTCATCAAAGGTCCTTTTGCAGGTCCTGAAAGATGAAGAAAGAAGACGATGCCGGCTGCGCGAACAAGAGGATGAGGGGAGTTCATTTATTTTTTTATTTTTTACCCCTCAAGCAATATTGTACTAAGCATTCTGTATTAGGAAGGCTATTATTTTCCTTTATTACCATGTTATAAGGGAAAATAATACAGTAAATTGACTTTTATCAAATTACTAACATCATCTCCTAGCAACCATGCATGAGAATCGCATTCCATCCGCACTTGCTTGCGATTTTCACGCATCCCCATTCATTTCTGTGGGGCCTGCGTTGCGTGAAAAATGCAGAATATAGAGCATGCTGTGATTTTCACGCAAAGCACAAGTGATGCGTGAAAATCACCGCTCGTCTGCACAGCCCCATTGAAGTGATTGGGTCCGGATTCAGTGCGGGTGCAATGCATTCACCTCACGCGTTGCACACGCACAGAATTCTCGCCCGCGTGAAAGGGGCCTTATAGGTTCTCTGCATACATTTTTAACCGGAGAAATCTTGTTGTGTGTGAGTTTTTCTCCTTAGGCGTTCGCCACTTCTGGAGCATCGTTGTAGGTAGCGAGTTTGAGGCTTTTATCTCTGTTTGGAGGGTCTGAGTGTAGGGGGCGCTAGTTCATCCAGGGCACTTCTGGGGGGGTCATTATAGTGTTTTGCAGCCAAATCAGGACAGGAGAGGGAGGCGATTGGGGACAGAGATGGCTGTAGTGAGTGGCATGTAAATTTCTGAATGTATGATAAGTAGGAGCGTGGGGAGATGGATGAGAACTTGTGACAGTGAAGGAGAGAAGGCTGTGGTCAGAGAGCAGGAGAGGAGAGTTAGTAATGTGAGAAATGGAGCAGAGCTGGAAAAATACCAGGTCAGGTGTGTTACTATCTTTATGCATCTGAGAGTTAGAAAGCTGTGAAAGCCCAAGAGAGAAGATTACATATAGAAGCTGGGGGGGACGAGAAGATAGAGCTGTCTATAGAGAGGTTAAAGTCGTCCAAAATGGTACTTCTGAGGAGAGGAAATGTGGCAGCTGGGCAGCAAAGTGATTCAGGAACTGGGTGCGTGAGGCAGGGGGTCAGAGGATGGAAGAGTCTGAGGGTGTGGACCTCAAAAGATGGGTGTGGACCTCAGAATGAGAGTGATGGTTCTGGGGGAATGACCTGGATAGTGCAGTGTGGAGACAAAAGTATGCTGACTCCACCACCATGTCCGTTCTCAGGTCTGGAGGTATGAGAAAAAAGTAAGCCACCTTAAGATAGAACAGGAGGGGAAGAAGTGTCAGACTGCTAAATCCAAGTTTCGGTGAGAGCCAGCAGGTTATGGGAATTTGTGAAAGGAAAACCTCATGAATGTAGGGGAATTTGTTGCACACTGACTGTAGGTTCCAGAACACGAAGGGTTGATTCAAAAAGGTGAATAAAGCATGTGAGCTGAACATGGGTGAGAGGAGGAGAGAGGGGCTGATGTGGAGAGAATGCAATGGAGGGGTAAGAGGGTGGTGAGCGTGGAGGAAAAAGACACATAACAAAATGGACAGAGACAATAGTGTTAGCAATTGTGTATGGGTATCTGGTATAACATACCTGTCTCCTCCTCTCTCTAACTGCCATGTTTAACTGCAAGGGATTTGGGGGGTCTTAGAGGGTATGTGTTCCAGTATAGCATACATGTCACTGATTCTATTTTGCTATGTCCCTAAGAAGTAATGAAAAATCTCATGGTTCACCTAAGTGACCAGTAGGTGGCATTGGTTCACATAATTTATTGATTTGTGTAGTTGTAGTTCTGTGTGTGTCCAGCAGAGGTCGTCTGAGTACACACCCATGGTCCTCCTGCCTGGCCCCAGGTCAGCAGCAGCCTGCTGTGCTCAGCTGTTACCCTGTCTGCTGCGCTGGAGGAGCAGAACGCTCCATTATACAGAACCGATTTTACACTTGTGAGATGCTGGGAAAGGCTGATGGTGGGAAATACTGAAGCACGGAGTCAGGGCCAGGGACTTCATTAACCCCTTCAGCACTACAATAGAGTTGTCAGCATCACCCTGCAGAAGGAGGAGTCATAAGATGTGAAGAATGAGAGGAACAGAAGTGCGGTGATGGCGCCAGCGTATGGAGATATTAGGGACAAGACAAAATCACAATCAGACATACACACACATGTGCACATAGAGTAATCATACATATACACATACTATCATACATACGTATACCCATATAATCATACAATCATACATACATATACCCATACAATCATACGTGTACACACACAATCATACATATAATCATACATATGTATACACATACAATCATCCATATATCCATACAATCATACATACGTATACCCATATAATCATACATATACCCATACAATCATACATACGTATACAATCATACATATGTATATCCATGCAATCATACGTATACACACACAATCATACATATAATCATACATATGTATACACATACGATCATACATATAATCATACATACATATATCCGTACAATCATACATACGTATACCCATACAATCATACATATATATATACCCATACAATCATACATACGTATAATCATACAATCAAACATACATATAATCATACAAACATATACACATGCAATCATAGATATACATACACAGAATATACATACGTACATATATACAATTGTGCATACACATACAAACATGTGGCCTTACTGTTTTGTCACTTTGGCGGTATTATTTGGGATTGTATGGTACTGATATTTAGTGACTTACATACATACACATCCAAGCACATACATATATAGAAACATACACACAAATATGTACAAATACATACACACACATACATACATGTCCACATATGTACCCATACACATATTACTACATGCACATGTGCAGCACACCTATACATACATACACACACACATCCGCCCCGTGTGCTCACCTTACTATAAACACATACACAACATATCTGGCCTGGAGCAGAGCAGGGTCAGGTCTGGCCGCTGACCTCCCGCTGTCCGGCCTTGTGTGCACATTCCCTCTGGGCGCCACCTGTGGGGGGAAGGGACTTCAATTCCAGACCTCCCGGGTATCTGGGGCCCCGCAGGGTGAGGCTGGAGTCAAACATGGCAGTTTTGGGGGCATTTTTTTTTTTGCTAAAATCAGGAGTGGATTCAAAAGCAACTGAAAACACAAAGGAAGGACTCCTGCATCCCCTGCGGGATCCACTTCTGGGCTTGTGCTCCCAGCCCTGACATATGAGGATTAGTAATGTGACCACATGGAGCTATAATTACACCCGTATACGTGTACGATACTCTCCGGGATTACACCGCCCACCACCGACCTGCGCCAGGTCCTTGACCCTACGAAGGTGGCAAACATGGCGGGAGAGCCGTAGAAATATGCAGAATACACCCGAAAACTGTCATCATTACATTGGTGAATCTGCCCCCAATGTGTATACAGATCCCATACAAGATGACGTCATCACATCCAGCATCACATGACGTCATCACATCCAGCATCACATGACGTCATCACATCCAGCATCACATGACGTCATCACATCCAGCATCACATGACGTCATCATATCTAGCATCGCATATAAGCTATATAAAGATGACGTCATCACATCCAGCATCACATAATGTCATCACATGCAGCCATCATATCTAGCATTGCATATAACTCATACAAAATGATGTCATCACATCCGGATTCACATGATGTCACATCCAGCATCACATGATGTCATCATATCTAGCATCACATGTAACACATTCAAGGTGATGTCATCACATCCAGATTCACACTACATCATTACATCCAGCATCACGTGATGTCATCATATCAAGATGATGTCATCACATCCAGCAGCATGACATCAGCACCAAATGAAGGCCATTACAGTAGGTGCCCTCTGGTGGAGAGAGGTGTAACAGCAGGTGATCTGTTTCAAGCCTTTTGGACAAAACCCCTTATTTTGGAGATGGTCATTATTCGCATTCCTCCCCTCCCCCGTCCCCAGTGGACACCCCGGACACAGCTGCACTGACCAGTCAGCCATCTTGCCCTGTCTCATATTGTGCGTCACCACAGCAACCGCCGTACACGGGGAGGATAGGACGAGATCCTTAATGAAGTTTGACCCTTGACCTCTGTGGACTGACCCCTGTGCAGCCAGTTAAATTAGCTTCATGACCAGCAGCAAAGTAGTTAATTCAACTTATTGTTAAAAAAAAAATCAATATCGGGGGCGAGAAGCAGCGCCAAATCCTGGAGGTGAAGGAAGGCCTCACTGTGGAGGATTTAGTGATGCAACATTCTGTTAATCCGGCACTCGGTAATCCAGAAAATCTCAGCATCCGGAAAGGAGTAATCATCACCAGTGCACGAGTGGGGGGAGGGGTCCGCCTATAGAGCCACTCGTGACCGCACCGATCACCACAAGGACACAGAAATCAGATCTCGACAACCTTCTACGAGCGACCGTCTCATCGTGACTGTCTCAGGGCAGGTGTCTCCCATTGAACATCTTAGAGAAACCATGTCTTCTCAATGCGACCGTCTTATTTTGACTCGGGCTAACCCTCTAAGTGTGAACATCTCAGGGCGACTGTCTGAGGGCAATGGTCTTATGACCATCTCTAAGTGACTGTCTCATTGTGATGGAGCACTTGTCTTAGAGGGACTGTCTTATACTGATCCATCAGAGAGACAGAGGAAGCGCGTCAGAACAACGGTTTTAGATAACTTTGTCAGACTGACCATCACATCAGATTTTTACTGTCTCACTGTAAAAAGTAACCGTCACGTACTGACCATCTCAGAGAGACGTCTCATTGTGACTGCCTCAGAGCACTTAGCTGAAGGAAACGGTCTCATAAAAGCAACAGTCTTTAAAGAGGGTGTCTCACCAATAAATGTTGTACATATCATGCTATAATTACTATCTTTCCGAGGGGAAACTTACTAGACAGTATATTTATAGCTGCCAGGGGGGGAAGGAGACTGACTAAAAGTGTACTGGGCACTATATTCACAGCTACCAGAGGGGGGAGAAGACTGACTAGTATCAACATTTATGGCTGTCAGAGGAGCAAGGAGACTGACTGGGAATTACTTATACTTATGGCTTCCAGAGGGTAAAGAATTAGACCTTACTGGGGACTATTTAGAGTTGCCAGAGGGAGAAGTGGACTGACTATTTAATGGAAACTTAATTTACAGCTACCAGAGGGTGAGGAGACTGACTAGTAGAAATATTTATGACTGCCAGAGTGGATAAAACTTTGGGAACTCACTGGGAACTAAACTTACAGTTGCCAGAAGGTAAAGGAGACTGACTAGTAACAAAATTGCTGCCAGAGGGTGAGGAGACTGACTAGTAGAAATATTTATGACTGCCAGAGTGGATAAAACTTTGGGAACTCACTGGAAACTAAACCTACAGTTGCCAGAAGGTAAAGGAGACTGACTAGTAACAACATTGCTGCCAGAGGGGCCAGAAGACTGACTAGGAACTATATTTATAGCTGCCAGGGGGAGAAGAAGACTGACTAGTGACAATATTTATGGCTGCCAGAGGGAAAAGGAGACAATCTGGGAACTTATATATATTTACAGCTACCAGAGAGGGATGGAGACTGACTGGAAACGTTTAGACTATATTTACAGCATCCTGACAGGGAAGAAGACTGAGCGTGCAAGGGGTTTTGGGAGTTGTAGGCAGCAAAGAGAGAAATGGGTCATTTGACGCTGCCCTGCAGCTTTTCAGGACCTTTTCATATGAAATTGAGATAAACCCATTTAGGTGACTACGTCAGTCTCATTTCGAGGCGACCATCTCACATTGACTTATAGAGATGATTTTTAAATCATTGCCTCAGAACCATCTCTAAGCAACCAAGAGTGACGCCGCCGTTGCGAGTAATTGCCCTGGAATCACTGCATCGTAACAACCATCACTGAGCAACCACCTCCAATGAACCATCTCTGAGTCTGACAGCGCCACCGTCTCGTTGCGACTTTCTCAAAGTGACCGTCTCAGGGACCTTCCGGGACTAACCCCTGTAAGACACCCGAGTGCGGTCATCTCATTGTGACTCCTCAGACTGACCTTCTTAGAGAAGCCATTTCAAATGACTGTGAGTGACTCTCTTGGCGTGACCGCCGCACGGCCAGGAAATATTATTCTAACATATTTGGCGCAGGGTTACTTGCATACGGTGAGATTCCTGTCTGGAAGGGCTGTGGTGGGGGGTGCAGAATAATCAGGGCTGTTTCCTATATGTGAAGCTTCACGCTCAGACGTTCACACTGCAGGACGGGGCGGGGGGTCAATATTTGAACAATCCCCATGTGAATGTAATTGAGATTCCATCACTAGAGCGACAGCGTGATGGTAACGACCCCCCCCCCCCCCCCCCCATACGTCCCCATCCCCCTCCTCCGCTCCCCTCTTGTCTTTCCTGCGGATAACGTCATCCTCCAGATATGCTGAGACTCACAGACGAGGACATGAAAGGAGAGCAACGAGCTTCCATTCACTGCGGCTGGGCTGCGGGGATGTATGAATGGGGCGCAGGCTCCAATCAGATCAGCGGCCATTTTATTGTCTCACAGTCTTCACCGAGAGACCAGCTCATAATGAAATGGCTGACCGCCCGGGTCATGGAAAATGGTGGCAAAACTTTACCCGGCTGCGCCAATGTGATGCAAAATGGCGTCCAGGGTATTGTCGGTTTGGGCGCTGTGGTGATATAAAAAAATAAATAAAATTAAAAAAACGGTGCCTAGATGGCGGTAAATTTGAGGCGCACAATTCCGGCAGCCCTATATATGTGCGTAAAATAAATGAAGCAATGATGCATCAAGGGAAGTGATAGACATAAGCGGGAGATTTACAAAACTGGTGCAAAGTAGAACTGGCTTAGTCGCCCATAGCAACCAATCAGATTCCACCTTTCATTTTCAAAAGGAGCTCTGAGAAGTGAAATGTGGGATCTGATTGGTTGCTATGGGCGACTAAGCCAGTTCTACTTTACACCAGTTTTGATAAATCTCCCCCCAAATAGATCTGATCTCCGTCGTCAGACATGGGGTCATCCATGTGACAGCTGGAGTCGCCCTTTAATGTAAGCGCCACTGCTCGGCGTTCTCGCCTCAGTATCCTGCGTTCTCGGGGTATCGTCTGCTGGCCGCCATGTTATTTTATCAGAGGATTTCAGAGGCTGAGAAGTGATTGGTCGCTATGGAGATTACTCTGCCTGACAACCGACAACTGATTTCATGCCTCAGCTATCCCTTGTCTCTCCAGTCACCCACATACCCCGCACCACTCCCATCATCCTCTCACAGTCTGCGGACAAATTCTCCCACTGACTCCCAATATTGTCTCTGCTGAAAGCAGAATTACAGCCGGACACAACATGTCTGCACATAGCAGGAGGTGTCGGTGGTATCACAGGCTACAGATGTGTATCTAATCCTATCCTGTGTGATACTGTCTGCTGAGCCGTGTATCTAATCCTATCCTGTGTGATACTGTCTGCTGACCTGTGTATCTAATCCTATCATGTGTGATACTGTCTGCTAAACTGTGTATCTAATCCTATCCTGTGTGATACTGTCTGCTGAGCTGTGTATCTAATCCTATCCTGTGTGATACAGTCTGCTGAGCTGTGTATCTAATCCTATCCTGTGTGATACTGTCTGCTGACCTGTGTATCTAATCCTGTCCTGTGTGATACTGTCTGCTGAGCTGTGAATCTAATCCTATCCTGTGTGATACTGTCTGCTGAGCTGTGTATCTAATCCTCTCCTGTGTGATACTGTCTGCTGAGCTGTGTATCTAATCCTATCCTGTGTGATACTGTCTGCTGAGCTGTGTATCTAATCCTCTCCTGTGTGATACTGTCTGCTGAGCTGTGTATCTAATCCTCTCCTGTGTGATACTGTCTGCTGAGCTGTGTATCTAATCCTATCCTGTGTGATACTGTCTGCTGAGCCGTGTATCTAATCCTATCCAGTGTGATACTGTGTGCTGAGCCGTGTATCTAATCCTGTCCTGTGTGATACTGTCTGCTGAGCTGTGTATCTAATCCTATCCTGTGTGATACTGTCTGCTGAGCTGTGTATCTAATCCTCTCCTGTGTGATACTGTCTGCTGAGCTGTGTATCTAATCCTATCCTGTGTGATACTGTCTGCTGAGCTGTGTATCTAATCCTATCCTGTGTGATACTGTCTGCTGAGCTGTGTATCTAATCCTATCCTGTGTGATACTGTCTGCTGAGCTGTGTATCTAATCCTATCCTGTGTGATACTGTCTGCTGAGCTGTGTATCTAATCCTATCCTGTGTGATACTGTCTGCTGAGCTGTGTATCTAATCCTATCCTGTGTGATACTGTCTGCTGAGCTGTGTATCTAATACTATCCTGTGTGATACTGTCTTCTGAGCCTGTGTATCTAATCCTATCCTGTGTGATACTGCCTGCTGAGCTGTGTATCTAATCCTATACTGTGTGATACTGTCTGCTGAGCCTGTGTATCTAATCCTATCCTGTGTGATACTGTCTGCTGAGCTGTGTATCTAATCCTATCCTGTGTGATACTGTCTGCTGAGCTGTGTATCTAATCCTATCCTGTGTGATACTGTCTGCTGAGCTGTGTATCTAATCCTATCCTGTGTGATACTGTCTGCTGAGCCTGTGTATCTAATCCTATCCTGTGTGATACTGTCTGCTGAGCTGTGTATCTAATCCTATCCTGTGTGATACTGTCTGCTGAGCTGTGTATCTAATCCTATCCTGTGTGATACTGTCTGCTGAGCTGTGTATCTAATCCTATCCTGTGTGATACTGTCTGCTGAGCTGTGTATCTAATCCTATCCTGTGTGATACTGTCTGCTGAGCTGTGTATCTAATCCTATCCTGTGTGATACTGTCTGCTGAGCTGTGTATCTAATCCTATCCTGTGTGATACTGTCTGCTGAGCTGTGTATCTAATCCTATCCTGTGTGATACTGTCTGCTGAGCTGTGTATCTAATCCTATCCTGTGTGATACTGTCTGCTGAGCTGTGTATCTAATCCTATCCTGTGTGATACTGTCTGCTGAGCTGTGTATCTAATCCTATCCTGTGTGATACTGTCTGCTGAGCTGTGTATCTAATCCTATCCTGTGTGATACTGTCTGCTGAGCTGTGTATCTAATCCTATCCTGTGTGATACTGTCTGCTGAGCTGTGTATCTAATCCTATCCTGTGTGATACTGTCTGCTGAGCTGTGTATCTAATCCTATCCTGTGTGATACTGTCTGCTGAGCTGTGTATCTAATCCTATCCTGTGTGATACTGTCTGCTGAGCTGTGTATCTAATCCTATCCTGTGTGATACTGTCTGCTGAGCTGTGTATCTAATCCTATCCTGTGTGATACTGTCTGCTGAGCTGTGTATCTAATCCTATCCTGTGTGATACTGTCTGCTGAGCTGTGTATCTAATCCTATCCTGTGTGATACTGTCTGCTGAGCTGTGTATCTAATCCTATCCTGTGTGATACTGTCTGCTGAGCTGTGTATCTAATCCTATCCTGTGTGATACTGTCTGCTGAGCTGTGTATCTAATCCTATCCTGTGTGATACTGTCTGCTGAGCTGTGTATCTAATCCTGATCCTGTGTGATACTGTCTGCTGAGCTGTGTATCTAATCCTATCCTGTGTGATACTGTACTGCTGATGCTGTGTATCTAATCCTATCCTGTGTGATACTGTCTGCTGAGCCTGTGTATCTAATCCTATCCTGTGTGATACTGTCTGCTGAGCCTGTGTATCTAATCCTATCCTGTGTGATACTGTCTGCTGAGCTGTGTATCTAATCCTCTCCCTGTGTGCTACTGTCTGCTGAGCTGTGTATCTAATCCTATCCTGTGTGATACTGTCTGCTGAGCTGTGTATCTAATCTATCCTGTGTGATACTGTCCTGCTGAGCTGTGTATTAATCCTATCCCTGTGTGATACTGCTCCTGCTGAGCTGTGTATCTAATCCTATCATGTGTGATACTGTCTGCTGAGCTGTGTATCTAACCTATCCTGTGTGATACGTCTGCTGAGCTGTGTATCTAATCCTATACTGTGTGATACTGATGCTGAGCTGTGTTATCTAATCCTATCCTTGATGTGACTACTGTCGCTGAGCTGGTATCCTAATCCTACTCGTGTGATACTGTCTGCTGAGCTGTGTATCTAATCCTATCCTGTGTGATACTGTCTGCTGAGCTGTGTATCTAATCCTATCCTGTGTGATACTGTCTGCTGAGCGTGTATCTAATCCTATCCTGTGTGATACTGTCTGCTGAGCTGTGTATCTAATCCTATCCTGTGTGATACTGTCTGCTGAGCTGTGTATCTAATCCTATCCTGTGTGATACTGCTGAGCGTGTATCTAATCCTATCCTGTGTGATACTGTCTGCTGAGCTGTGTATCTAATCCTATCCTGTGTGATACTGTCTGCTGAGCTGTGTATCTAATCCTATCCTGTGTGATACTGTCTGCTGAGCTGTGTATCTAATCCTCCTGTGTGATACTGTCTGCTGAGCTGTGTATCTAATCCTATCCTGTGTGATACTGTCTGCTGAGCGTGTATCTAATCCTATCCTGTGTGATACTGTCTGCTGAGCTGTGTATCTAATCCTATCCTGTGTGATACTGTCTGCTGAGCTGTGTATCTAATCCTATCCTGTGTGATACTGTCTGCTGAGCGTGTATCTAATCCTATCCTGTGTGATACTGTCTGCTGAGCTGTGTATCTAATCCTATCCTGTGTGATACTGTCTGCTGAGCTGTGTATCTAATCCTCCTGTGTGATACTGTCTGCTGAGCTGTGTATCTAATCCTCTACCTGTGTGATACTGTCTGCTGAGCTGTGTATCTAATCCTATCCTGTGTGATACTGTCTGCTGAGCTGTGTATCTAATCCTATCCTGTGTGATACTGTCTGCTGAGCTGTGTATCTAATCCTATCCTGTGTGATACTGTCTGCTGAGCTGTGTATCTAATCCTATCCTGTGTGATACTGTCTGCTGAGCTGTGTATCTAATCCTATCCTGTGTGATACTGTCTGCTGAGCTGTGTATCTAATCCTATCCTGTGTGATACTGTGCTGAGCTGTGTATCTAATCCTCCTGTGTGATACTGTCTGCTGAGCGTGTATCTAATCCTATCCTGTGTGATACTGTCTGCTGAGCTGTGTATCTAATCCTATCCTGTGTGATACTGTCTGCTGAGTGTGTATCTAATCCTCCTGTGTGATACTGTCTGCTGAGCTGTGTATCTAATCCTATGTGTGATACTGTCTGCTGAGCTGTGTATCTAATCCTCCTGTGTGATACTGTCTGCTGAGCGTGTATCTAATCCTATCCTGTGTGATACTGTCTGCTGAGCTGTGTATCTAATCCTATCCTGTGTGATACTGTCTGCTGAGCTGTGTATCTAATCCTATCCTGTGTGATACTGTCTGCTGAGCTGTGTATCTAATCCTATCCTGTGTGATACTGTCTGCTGAGCTGTGTATCTAATCCTATCCTGTGTGATACTGTCTGCTGAGCTGTGTATCTAATCCTATCCTGTGTGATACTGTCTGCTGAGCTGTGTATCTAATCCTATTTTGTATCCTCCTGTGTGATACTGTCTGCTGAGCTGTGTATCTAATCCTATCCTGTGTGATACTGTCTGCTGAGCTGTGTATCTAATCCTATCCTGTGTGATACTGTCTGCTGAGCTGTGTATCTAATCCTATCCTGTGTGATACTGTCTGCTGAGCTGTGTATCTAATCCTATCCTGTGTGATACTGTCTGCTGAGCTGTGTATCTAATCCTATCCTGTGTGATACTGTCTGCTGAGCTGTGTATCTAATCCTATCCTGTGTGATACTGTCTGCTGAGCTGTGTATCTAATCCTATCCTGTGTGATACTGTCTGCTGAGCTGTGTATCTAATCCTATCCTGTGTGATACTGTCTGCTGAGCTGTGTATCTAATCCTCCTGTGTGATACTGTCTGCTGAGCTGTGTATCTAATCCTATCCTGTGTGATACTGTCTGCTGAGCTGTGTATCTAATCCTATCCTGTGTGATACTGTCTGCTGAGCTGTGTATCTAATCCTATCCTGTGTGATACTGTCTGCTGAGCTGTGTATCTAATCCTATCCTGTGTGATACTGTCTGCTGAGCTGTGTATCTAATCCTATCCTGTGTGATACTGTCTGCTGAGCTGTGTATCTAATCCTATCCTGTGTGATACTGTGCTGAGCTGTGTATCTAATCCTATCCTGTGTGATACTGTCTGCTGAGCTGTGTATCTAATCCTATCCTGTGTGATACTGTCTGCTGAGCTGTGTATCTAATCCTATCCTGTGTGATACTGGTCG